>NC_082341.1:59939760-60539760 GCF_027477595.1 Haemorhous mexicanus
GTGCATAAAGGCAAGCATGTGTGAGAATCTTTGCAGAATCAGGACTCAGGAGAAATTTACCTTTCTAGATGATACATTTGGTAGCTCCCAGGTGTGAATTTAGAAGTACATGATTTTAAATGCACCAGTATTTAATCCCAAGTTCTCCCTGTCCCTAATGGTTTTGACAATGGGAATTATTATTGACCCACTGTCCCCACTGCCAATGATTGTTGATTTTCTATCACACTTTAATAACCAAGTTTACAGGCTTGGAAATAAAAGTCTAATTGAATTTTTGATCTGCTTTGAAGCAAAAGAACCAGAACAAGCATAAATTAAGACAACCTGAAAAACTGAAAACTATATCAACTGAAACAGCTAAGCAAAAAGCCATTTATTCCAATAGTGTAACATCAATTGAGAAAAAACATTTCTCTTCCAAAGGTCCTGTCTCTTGTTAATATAAAGTAGAAAAAGTTTTGTTGTAGTCTTCTGAATATTTTATTTTTTTGCTGCTGGTATCTTGAATACTGTAGTATTGGCCTATCAAATGCACTTATACTAACTAAATCAGATACTTTTAGTTTGTCTAAAGTCAGCATATTAAATAGTATTATTTCAACTGACTAACTTACGTTTCATACCCAGGAACATTACAATGCTAGGAAATCAGTAATTTTGGTAGAAAATCTGAAATGTCTAGGAAAGCTTGACTCTCACATCTAAGAATATGCCTTCAAAAATGTAGGTTTCTTTGAAGGTATTTCGGGTTCAAAGTCCTAGATGGAGAAACCCTGAATCAGCAGTCACATTTGGAAGTCTTGTCCATGAGATTCCTCCCCAGTCTCAGAACATTGCTGTCCAGTAGCTGCTCAGAAGAGAGTGCTCTTCCCCCACTCTTTTCACAAACACTTGTGATGATGTAATAGGACAGAAGAAAGCAGAGACTGAGCAGATTCCTTCTCGTGACAGTGTGGACTTCAGGTTTCAGACAGGTTCCACAGCTAACAATTCCTTGACTGCCAGATCTTAATTAATAGTGCCTGATAGACATCTTAATTAATAGGCTTCTGATAGACATCATGCCCAAAAGATGTAAAAGAAGAAATTGAAGCAATTAATCTGACTAGATGCCTTGGAGTACCTTGAAAAGAAATGGAAATTTCTCACTAATAACCAATTGTATTAAACAAAAATATCAAGTGGAAATCTTTGAAAATGAACAAAACTGAGGAAAATGTGTGTTACAATTCATCTTTTCTTCCTGGTAGAAAGACAATAAAAGGACCTACATTTCATTTGTTTCCTCAACGTTTTTGAGAAGCATTTGGCTCCATTTAGCATGGAGTCTCTCAACTCCCAGTTCTCTTAGCACAGGCGAGAGCATCCAAAACAAGAAATGGGCTGTAGACAGTAGAAAATTCCCATCTAATCTCAAGTTCTTGCTTTTGTTTAGGAACGATCAATTCACCTCTCAAGTGTTACACCTGTACAATTTATGTCTTTCCTGTCTCCTGTGGGTCAAGCCCATAAAATGAAATAAAATAGAATTTTCATTACTGGATATCAGGTTTATATTTATGGCTAGCAAAGGTACATTGAATGTATTTGTCTCAGGAGCCTAAGGTTCACCTGTAAATAGAAAGTGCGCATCCTTAAAAACAATTTTCCTTTTTTCTCACGACTTTCACATATTTGCCAGCCTGGTCAGGGATACTGTTCTATGTATACAGCAGCATTAATGAAAGTCAAATGGGCATATAGAGGTGGTCTGTGGAGAGTATCTATCTGTACACAGATGCATAAAGTGAAGACAAATGTCCTACAGGGTTATTTTGTGTTACTTCCACCCACAGCTAGTTTTGAATATTTTGCCTACTAAATATAATTTCTGAGTATCTCAAATTGATGAAGCACATTTTCAATTAATATCAGACCTCCATTTTTTAATTATAGCACAAGTAAGAGATTATATAGCAAAGCGGCATGATATCTTGTTAATGTATTATGCTGGTATTTACTTGACTGCAGAGCAATAGCAAGACAATTAAACAAGGGCAAAACAGACTATAATGCAATGAAAGACATATAAAGGATAAGAAAAAGGTAAGCAAAGCTAAGAATATCAGTAGTTTTTCTGCTTTTTCCATGTTTTTGGTATTAAAACCTTTTCCCCAAGATAGATGTGATGGGTTGATGCTGGCCAAATGCCAGTGCACCCACAAAAATCATTTACTCATTTTTCTCTGCTATAGTTAAGCAGAGGTGGGGAAGAAAACTCATGGGGTGAGATAAGGATTAGGAGAAAACACTTTAAGGGCAAAAGAGGCTTAAAACTTTAAGAGGTGTAAAGAAAAATTTATTAACAGAATTAAAAGAGGATAGTGAGAACTAAAAATAAACCTTTAGAACACCTTTCCTCCCCCCGCAACCCTTCCTTCCTTTCCACCCGACAGCACAGGGAGACAAAACATGGGATCTTTAGTCAGTTTGTCACTGCTAAAAATATTTCTTCAGTTCACTTAAGGAGAAGAGTCTCTTTTGCTATGCTATGGAGTTCTTCCTATGGGACACAGCTCTCTGTGAACTTTTTCAATGTGGTTTTAATTTTCACAAATAACAGTCTGCCCAAAATCTGCAACAAGAAGTCCCTCCCACATCTTCCAGTCTTTCCACAACTGCTTTTTGGGGGCCATTTAGTTTATAGGGTGCATAAAGGATGAGATGATCTAGAGTACAAAAGCTAGTATCCTCTTTACCTATCTTTGGAAGTAAGGGCTCTCTCTCTCTTTCTCTCTCTCTCTCTCTCTAAGCCTCTCACCAGATCACAGCTTTTTTCAGCATCCACAAGCTCCAGCATGAGTGCCTTTTTCTCATGGGCTGAGGGTGAATGCTGCATCTCCCCATGCACTTCATGAATCACAAGGAAACAATTTGTTCCTTTGCAGCAACCTTAGTGCCACCATGTTGTTCTCCTCACCTGTCTTCACCTTTTCCTTTTTCCTGACTCAGGAGAGAATTGGTGTTCATAGGTTCGTTTGTTTCCAACTTCTATTAATGGAAACAGTTTCCATAGAGTTCTGCAGCACTGAAAGGTTGATCTTATCCAGGCTCCACAATTGGGGAATCGCTCACCGTGCTTCTCCCTCTGTTGGCCACGTGGTCTCCACCAGCACTACGCAAGCCACGCTGACTGCCAGCTCCACTCTGCACCTTTTCTTCATGCAGGATGGCGTAGAAAGGAAAGCTGCTACCACTGCTTCTGCCTTTCTGTCCACAGCATGGCTGGCTAAAAGCAGCTAAGTAAATAAAGTCCATTGCAAGCCCTGCTGAGAGAGCTGTGGCCACTGGCACTGCCCTGGCTGCATGGCTGCTTGCAGCACTGGAATGATCCCTGGCAGCATTGTCTGGCAGCTGCGCTGGGATGAGGCCCAGTGGCCTCCTCCAGGAAGGGCCCCGGTCCCACCATGAAGGGGGCCCAGCCAGCCCTCCCTCCTCTTTTTAGAGAGCTGAGAGCTAGAGAACTTTGCGTGGCTTTTCCATTCTTAAATATACTGTCATAGCCATAAGAGGAGGCAGTGTTCAAGAATAAATTATTGTCAAGGTCTAGGTTATTGGAGACAGTGTGACATCTACCCCTTGTAAACAAAGGTAACATGGCCATCTGGAGCCACACACTAGAGCATGACACACAATTGGATTCACTGCAATACCTCTCCATTCCAAAATATTGCAACAACTACCATTTCAGTCAGTCCACATATACAGCATAAATGTATATTTAAAAATATCAGCCTGATCAGTGAAATAGGGATTTGGACTGAAGTGTTTTCTTTTGGGATTTTTTGTTTTTCCCTTTTAAAGCAGATCATAGAGTTTCAATAGTTTAGCTACTTAAGGGCTACATTGCTATCAGTATTAGTTTCTTGCCCTCATATAGAGTACAGCACTGGCTAACATGCCTTGGTGAAACTTGTTTTTTGTGTAGACACACACACACACGCATGTTCTCATTTTATAACTCCAAGCCAAACATCTAGATTCTACCAGAGACCTCCAACAATCTCTTCACCAACTCTGAAGTTATTAATAGAAAAGTAGTATATGTACCAGAATTGGTACCAAGAATGCTAGTGCCAGGGTTTGTAGATGTTGAGTGAAGAGCCAACAAGGCTCTTCTGAACCTCAGGGTGTCACTATGTTAGGTATCTTTGGGGGGATGAGGGATGATGCAGCCTTAACCTCCATGATGGGTCTTGAGCAACAGCCTCTGATTTCCCTTCCTTCATAAGAAACAGGGGTTTTTTATGTTCTGAAAAACACAGGAAACAAGATACTGCCTGGTATGTGAAGACAGATGAAGGAATCACTCCAAAACTGCACTAGTGGTCTAGTGACTAATTAGTGTAGACAAGCCCTCATGGTGGCCATTAGCTTCCTCAGAAAGAAGACAAGCCAATAATCTACCACACAGCCCTGTCTGACTTGACATTCACCTGACTGCTCAGTCTAGATCACAGATCAGCAGTAATCCCATAATGAAAAAGGACACTAGAACATTGGTGTTTAGAAAGAAGAGGACCTTTCTGAGCTTGCTTTTCTTATTTCTAAAAAGGCATGGTTTTGATCTCTTGCTGCTGCTGCTGTGAAATACTTTAAAAGAGAAGATGCACAATAAGTCTCTAAAATTTCCCCACAAACAAACAGCTTCCAATCTTAAAATTATCTAATTTTCAATGGCATCTTGGCTGAGTTATCAGTCTTAAATATAGCAACCCATGCATACAGGCTCATGTAAAGTGTCAGCCATACCATATATGCCTTTTATTTTCTTCCTCAGCTTTCCCAGTTCAACCCAATAATCTGTGCCCACAGGTCCTCAGAATACTTCCAGCTCCTCAGGATCCCGGTGATGAGCTGGTGCTTGGTTAATTTTTCACACTTTTTGATTAAAATATTACCAATCAGTTATCAGTCTCTCACTGCAAGGCAGCCTGTTCATCTTTCTGCAGGTATGCAGCAGTAACTATCACAATCTTCTTACAGTAAAACCAAAGAAACCCAAATAAATGTCAGAACAAGAAAATCTCTGTTTTGCTGATAATTTATACTATAAATTTATTATTTCCTTGTTGATTAGAAAATGCAGCTAAATTCCTTTTTTAAATCAAAGTAGTTCGTATTGCTTTCACAAATATTTTGACACGTAATCAAAGATAATTCTTTTGCAAGGAAAGATAAAACTGTATTAGATTGACAAGTCTCACTTCCTGCTGATTCAAATTTCTTTATCTTCAATAAAAGAAGAAGATTTCTGGCCAGTCTGAAAGTTCCAGCAATTTACAAAAAAAAATCAGGATGAATTGGTGAAGTGACCAACCATTATCTTACAATTTCTCTAAGAAAACTGCATAGTCATACATTCATGCATATGCCAGCAGTATTTTTCAAGACAAGAGCATGGGAATACTCCTTACTAGTGTAAACATAGCCAGAATAAGAGAGAAAACCCAAAGAATAAATAGCTGGTAGCTCTCGCAAATCATACTGTACTCTAGTTGGCATAGATATTACTTTGAAAATTTATTTTTATTGGATTGTCCTCCAAGGACAAGATGGAAAAGAACTGGTAACTTCAGTCTCTCTTTATTCTCCAAAAACGACAAATTCTTCATTCTTGGCTAAGTCTAAAAGAAATCCATTGCAGCAAATAAAAAGCAGTGCTTTATAAAAAGCCATTCCTGACACTAATGAAGAAGTGAGGGGACTGATATAACCTCCAATATATTCATCATTACTGTAATGAAATAAATTTTGTAATCAAAACATGAAATGATTGTGTAAAGACTTAAGAGTTTTTTTTTTTTTTTTTTTTTTAGAGCCAGAAAACTCCTTCAGATATCATGTCTATCTCTACATTGCCCTAAGATTTTCCTTGAAAGACTGTACAGATAGTATTCCATTCACAGAAATTTTCAGGTTGCCTAAACATTTTGATAGGTTGCTTTATAGTCTCTTCATAATCTTCTTCTTTTGTTTAATTATCTGCACCATTTAAAAGCACACACAAATGGTTCTACTATTTGTGTTTCATCCCTTGTGAAGAGCAAACTGTGAGAGAGTAGGTTTAGATTAGATATTAGGTAGAAATCCTTTACTGTGAAGATAGAGAGGCGCTGGAACAGGTTGCCCAGAGAAAGTGTGGATGCCCTGTCCTGGAAATATTTGGGGTCAGGCTGGATGGAGCTCTGAGAAACAAGGTCTAGTAAAAAGTGTCCCTGCCTATGGCATGGGAGATGGAACTAGATGATCTTTAAGGCTTCTTCCAACTCAAACCATTCTACATTTCTGTGTTTATGCAGTACTTTCGAAAGGCCAGGTAGTGTTTGTACAAGCCTGCTGGAACCTACATACTAGCTGGTTAGTTCTTCCCACAACTGAGCAACTGTACATACAGTGACACATCTTCCTTTCCCTTCTCACTAGAACCATCCTGGTTAAAGTAAAGGCCACAAATAACAAGTAATATTTTCTTTAGCTATAGGAAAAAAAAAAAAAAACAAAACAAAAAACCAAACCTTTTGACAAGTGGGTATAGAGAAGAAAAGTAACTTTGGATTTTTTAGCATCTCCAGAAACACACATTCAGAAATTCTCTCTCCTTCTATGGCAACAGTCTCAAAAGTTTTCCTGAATTTCCTTAGTGATAACAATTTCAAATAGTGTGCTTTCCAACAGGCAACTTTTTGAAAATCCCACATTGTCATCCACCTAAATTCCTTAGCATTCCCTGGAAGCATCCTATAATAAGCATTGTTTATTAGCAGGACAAGTTATGTCATGAAAAAAAAAATGTTTCCTCCTGTTGGCATGAAAAAGAGGGAATGAGAGAGAAGGAGCAAGATAAATTCTTTTAACTTTATGACCATTATAATGGACTAGTTTCAAGGGATGGGAATAAAAACCTTCCAAATGTAACATGATAATTACTAATTACTTACAATGTCTACCATATTCAACACTCTAATTTGGAAAGTTAAACTTCCTATCTGTTTAGGTGTCTATCTGCTTTCTTCAATTCAGCCAATAAAAGGAAAACAAGGATAAATAATGCAATGTTAAGAGATTAAAAAACATAATTTGTTTTTTATACTTTAAATCCATCAGCCTTAATTTTCCTTGCCTATCTCTTCCTGAGGGAAGGGAAAAGGCAGGGATTGAAAATTCCCTGCCTTTTACTCTAAAAGTTTTGTTCTTGGACTTTCACCTTTGGCTTACCTAAAGATAGAGTGAAGTAAATCAACAGACAGGATACTTAAGAAATACACACATCTCTTTTCTTTAATGGAGCAGCCTCTACATTACAGTTTCTTTCTTGAAATTGTACCTTTATATTAATAGAAGTAGTACTACTGAAGCTATTCGTCTGTTGGAGAGCCATCAAGATTTTTTTTTTTAAGGCCATGCAGTATAAAAAGAATCTGAACATTTAAAACAAATTGAAGCAGGAAATACCATATGGCATGAAATGGTTGTCAAGTTCTCTTTCAGTTAGTGCAGTCAAAGTGACAACTAAGTCTTTTATCGAGTGACAGAGAGAATTATTTTCCTCAGCTGAGAATTCTTTTCAGGCCAATAACAAGACAGAGGTCTGAAATGCTGATAATTCAACTTCTTCTCTTGTCTGTAAAGGCTCTGCTCCTATTTCACTCCATTAACTCCAACAGCACATCTTTTTGGTTTGCTCAGTTGTCACTGTAGTTACATGACCAAGAATGTGCAGATCCACCCCTGTGGACCAGTCAGTGTTGTCCTTTCTTTGGGCATGAGGTGGCATGAGCTATGTTCAACATAAGATGCACCAAATAGAGGAAGTTCCATTATCTCTTTTGTTAAAACAAAATCATTCCTTTCCACATCACACCTGTAGCTATTTGCAATACTATTGTACTCTACTCCTAGAAGAAAAACAAAAACGAAACAAAAATCCCAACTAAATTTTTTAAAGCAGCCTCCACGCAAAACTTATTTTTATTCCTGCTTGCTGTTACTGACTGCCACATCAGACATAGTCATCTAGCTGTTGCACATTTTATTCCTGTTATCATCATTCAGTGCTATTAAAACGCTGTTTTGTTGTTCTTCATCTTTTCCTGTTGAAATATGAAGATACCACTCAACACAAGTGGAAAAGGCTACATTTTGCTGTCAGGGGATAAATACTCATTACATGGCATAGTATTTGTCTTATGTGTGAGACATGGGTAAAACCCTGACTGCAAGAGCTCCATGGCATGCAACAGGTATATGAAATAGTGTATCTGAAAACTGCAGTGTTTGTACCTGGTTCTGGATCTCTGACTTTCCTTCTCATGAAACAGCCCCAGTTCATAGCCTTTGTGGAAATAAGTAGCTTTAAGAAAAGAAGAAAATGCAATAGAGTATGTATCTGAATAGGGTATAAGGAATAGGGCATGAATACTTTAAGAGTTTTTTCCCCAGCAAAATTTTGGTCAACTCTTACTTTAGTTCAATGCACTTTTCCATCCTTTAATAAAAGATGAGTGTAATATATAGCTCAATCAGGAAATGCCTGTTGGGGTTTTTAGTGGATACAAACTTAATAATAGCACATATTGCCAGGTTCATGCCAGGCAAAAAAAAAAAAAAAAAACACAAAACCAAACCACCCAACCAAATAGGAATGTGCTTGTGACTGTTACTAAGAATTGCTTTCATGGCACTGAGTTTACTATCCATATCATATATCCAAATCTCAGTAATTGAGATGACTCTAGTGATTGTGAACTCTCTAAATTCATTTTCTTAAAGGTATTAAAATCTGGTTGCATTTTTAAAAAACCCTATGGCACTGATGAACCATTTCATTTTGCCATTATCTCTCAGTGGTCTGGAAAAATCCTTTCCATTTAATAGACATTGAACAGCTCAACCTTCTTTGATGACTCATTAAATTATTGCAACTCTGCACTCTTTTTTTAAAACTAGACTCCTGCAAAATTGTTTGTAAAGGGCTTTATCTCTCCCCAATTTAGATTCATGCAAAAGACATTGCACATTTTTGTGTCACCTAAATTTCAAAAAACCCATTTTTCAAACAACCTAACAGATGTCTATCTCTTCCCCTCTAATTACATTCCTTTAGCATCAGCAGCAAAGCTGTTTCTCTTTTTAAACTTAGGGAAGGAAATAACTGTAGACTCTAAGTTACAATATGGTGACAAGATAAATGGTGACATATTAATGGAAATTACTGCAGATGTTTTTTATTTGTGTTTTAAATGGGTTACTGTTAATGACAGCAAAATTTAATGTTCATTTGGCTAAAGCAGAGAACATGTACATAGCTTTTTTTTTTTTTTTTTTGTACAGTGTTCAGCTGCCAGCCTGAAAAAGGAAAAATTGAGGTTTTAGACCTGGTTCCAGAAATCACAGTGCAAAGTAAATGACATTGACAGGACAACATTAAAGTGCCTTAGTCATTCTTAGTATTTAACAACCAGAAAGTTTTCAGAAGAGTGATTGCTGGTTTTTAAAATCTTTAAAGCAACAAAGTTCTTAATGACTTACAATCTTTCAATTATTATGAAAATAGACTTTTCACTGTGTTTTGAAGCAGGGCACCAAACTCTGTAAACAACCTCTTCTTTCAGCGTGAGACAAGTGAGAAGAAATATCACATCTGAAGCATTTAAACTCATTTTAAGGCCCTCATATTGCTTTCTTCCTAGACAATAGGCCAATATTGCCTTTCACACACTGATTCTTTCATCATCTTGCCTGTAAAAACTTTGATTTATTTTCTCCCAATCCTGGTCTTACATATCCAAATATTTCTCTCAGCCCTTTACCCTCAGAGCAGGGCTTGGTCAGACCAAAGCTCCACCTAACTGTTTATTTAGCATGACACAAATGGCTGACAAAGGACAGGTAAAATCAAAGGAAATAACACACAACACTTGCCTCTAATTTCATTCTAGTCTCTGGGTATTTTATGCTATAGAATTGGAGAATAAGCTGAGTTGGAAGAGACCCATCAGGATCATAGAGTCCAATTCCTGGTGCCACACAGGACACCCCAAGAATAACACCATGAACCTGGCACGTGACTGTGTTGTCCATTATTGTGTTTGTGGGGATGCCCCGACAAAGGCAGGAATGACTCCATGTTCTCAGAAGGCTGATTTATTACTTTATTATACTCTATTATATTAAAGAATACTATACTATAGTAAAGAATACAGAAAAGATACTTACTGAATGCTAAAAAGATAATAATGAAAACTTGTCACTCTTTCCAGAGTCTCAACACAGCTTGGCACTAATTGGCCAATGAGTCAAAACAACTCATACCAGAATCCAATCAGGCAATCACCTTTGGGTAAGCAATCTCCAAACACATTCCGTATGAGCAAAACACAGGAGAAGCAAATGAGATAAGAATTGTTTTCCTTTTCTCTGAGGCCTCTCAGGTTTTCCTTTTCTCTGATAGCTTCTCATGAGAAAAATCCTGGGCAAAGGAATTTTTTCAGAGAATGTAAATGCCATGGTCCATATTTGTATTGAACTCTGTCAGGCTTGGTGCTAGTGACAACTTCCTTGGGGAGCCTGCTCCAGTGCCCAATGACCCTATGGCTGAAGAACCTTTTTCTAATATCCCACCTAAATCTTCTCTGACACATCTTCAGGCCATTCCCTCAGGTCCTGCCAATGGTCATAAGAAAGAAAAGATCAGTACCTGCCCCTGCACTTTTCCTCATGAGTAAGTTATAGACTGCAGTGAGGTCTTCCTCAGCCTCCTCCAGGCAGAACAAGCCAAGTGGCCTCAGCCACTCCTCATCAGAATTCTCCTCCAGACCCTTCAACATACTTGAGGCCTTTCTCTGAACATTCTAACAGTCTTTCTTGTATTGTAGAAGCCAAAACTGTCCCTAGAACTTCGGGTGAGGCCACCCCAGTGTAGAGCAAAGCAGGACAATGACCTCCCTTGTCCAGCTGGTAATGCTGTGCCTGGTGCACCCCAGGATATCTCTTGCTCTCCTGGCTGCCAGGGCACTCCTGACTTGAGTTGAAATTTCTGTGGACCACAACCCCCATGTCCCTTTCCACAGCGCTGTTCTCCAGCCTCTTGTTCCCCAGTCTATATACACAACCAGGGTCACCCCATTCCAGGCAGAGGATCCAGCACTTCACCTTGTCAAATTTCTCATGATTGGTGATTGCTCATCTCTTTAGTTTGCTAAGGTCTCTCTCCAGGTCCTCTCTGCCCTTGTGAGGGAGTTGACAGTTCCTTCCAATTAAGCATCGTCAGAAAACTTGCTTAGTATTCCTTGAAGTCCTGCTTCCAGGAATTATCGAAGATGCTGAAGAGAACCAGGCTGAGGGTGGGGCCCTGTGGAGCCCCACTAGTGGCAGGTTATCAGTCTAATGTCATCCTGTTCACTGCAACCCTTTGTGTTTGACTCATGAGCAGGTTTCTCACCCACCACCTGCTGTGTTTATCTAGCTGTGGGCTGAACATTTTGTCCAGGAGGATGCTGTGTGTGACAACACTGAAAACTTTGCTGAAGTCCAGAGGTTACATCAGCTAGCTTTTTGAGATCAACTGAGTTACTGTCTTATAGAAGGAAACCAGATTTAACAAGTAGGACTTCCCTCTCATGAAGCTGTACTGGCTGTGACCAATGACTGCATTGTCCACCAGGGGTTTTTCAGTACCTCCCAGAATAATCTTTTCCATTATGTTACTGGGCACTGTAGTGCGACTGACAGGTCTGTAGTTTCCACCTTCTTGCTCTTCTTGAAAACTGGGAGAAGGCTATTAATGCATTAAGGATAATCAGGCTACTTCTAATCCTTTCAAGGTGTCATAGGTACAATGGAGATACTGAAATTGGTGAAGAGATAAGAAAGGAGACGACTTCTGATATTTTCTCAGTGAATTCATGTATTCTCATGCTATTCAGCTCCTTTCCCCCTAATAGATGGGGGCACAAATTCTGCCAGCTATGGGACATAATGCAACTGCATTCTCTTTCATATCTGCTTCATCACTCTTCTTTCCAAACACACATTTTCTTTCTCAAGTAGACAATGAACAGCACTGAAGAGAGTATGTGATGAATGGAATGATAGCGTAACACTGTGGTTATGACATTGACCTTATCGCTTCCAATATTCTCATTGTTGTCATCATTCATCTTTCTTCCTTTAGAATGTTTTTCTTCTCCGTTTACTGATTTCTTCCATGATCAAGCGCTTCAAGTCCAGTACATTTACCCATTAATTTCCACATTGCACTCTGTCTATTTTAGAAAGAAACAGATCTAGGGACATGTGGAGGTTTGTTTATTTGCAACCCCATTTCCACCATGTAACATTTTTCTATACTCATCAGTTTTATTTTTAGTAGTGAAGGCAATGAATAGTAAATTCAGCACAGGCTTGGACCTTCTCACAAGTCTTTACTCAACTTTTTTGCAGTTAGGAAGGGTTCATTGTCTAAACTGCTGATAAAGGTTGGGAAGACTCACTGTTGCTTAGCAATACCATAGATAACTTCTCATTTTTCACACATACAGGAGATTCTCTTACTGGAGTTTGTTTATAATTTCAGTTATACTCTTACCTTCAGATTAGAGAGAAAAGGCTACAAGGAGGACATTCCTGAGCATAGAAAATGTTTTCATTACTTTTGAATACAAGTAAGAAAATACCACTAAATAAGGCCTTAGGAAACAAGAAAAAGTTCAATCATTTTTAGTAGCACTGGTGACAAAAAATTCTTCTAGCTCCACCTTAAAATTCTTCTTCAAAAAATGTGATTATAAAGGAGTCAGTTCAGAGTAGTCAGACAATAGGCCGATGCGGTAGCAGCTCTCTGGCTACTGGCCACATCTACAGCTTTCCACTTAACCATTCTAATGTCACCCTGTTGGTTACTTTGTCTGTTGTTTCATCCTCTGTAAAGGAATAACACTTCTGCATTTTGGTCTGTTCAGTAATAATATTTCAAGGTTAGAGAGGAGGGTCTGCCAAGAAGTACCGTTAAATGCCTTATTTTTTTTTCTACTAGAACACTACCAATATGGTCTTTTTAAAGAAAAAGAAAAAATATGCAGTCAGGATGGCCATGTTTACAGAAACACCAATAAAAAGAAGTAAAAAATAATATTCCAGATGGTTTGCATACCTGCTGCATTTTATATATTAATGCCAAATAATGGAGTATGTGCAAAGCAAATATTGATTTTCATAGGAACTTGTCGAGCTCCTCATTTCTCTTATCACCTCTCCAGCAAAGATAAACACAAAATATGTTTTTAAAATATGAAATATACCCATTACCAAATGCTGCGTAGCAATTCTAACACCAAATTAACATTCTGTTACTTAAAAAAACCAAAAAACCCCAACCCTCTAGACTACACAACAGTTAAGTTCTGCTTGCAAGACTGACAGAACAAAGAACCACAAGTGATGAATTGGCAAGTTTCTCATACCATCATTTTGCTCTTGACTTCTTCTCTGGCTGTAACAATGTAAGAATTGAAATTACTTCACTTTACATGGCTGACACGTCTCACTCAATTGTGGGGAGTTTTCTCAGAACAAGATATACTACAAATGAGTATGAAGGAAAAGCAACATAAAAATAGTCACACTCCAGTTTAAGAAAAGAAGACCTACTTCAAAAAACATACTTTTTCCCTCAAGAAAATGTTTCTTTAGACAAGACAAAACAAAACAAAAAATAAACCAAGCGCCACAGTCTCTAAAAAAGCAGGGACTTCCCAGCTGACTTGGTCTGTTGATAGTCTTTCGCTTTTCACAGTACCGCATTTATTGGGTGGTTCTGGAGAGGAAGAATAAGGACTTGAACAATTAGCTTTAGAAGAAATATAGTCAACATATACATTTGTGCCTCTTCTAAGGCCTACTCCTTCTTCTTGTCTGTTTTGTTCAGTTGTGTTTCCAACAGTATTCCTGTTCCTGAGCATTAATCACAAGGAGAATATCAGAGCCAATGATTATCACGGACATATTGGACCAACTAGACACCTAAAAAAGCACCCTGTTATTGAAATGAAGAAAAAGCCTCACATCCTCATCTGAACTTTTTCTTTTTTTTAATGTTTAGACTAAACATCAGGAAGAAAAAAAAAAAAATCTTTTTTTTTTTTTTTTTGTGCTTAATATCTGAAGGACAGAGACCAGTAATGCCCATTCAGCATGCTTAGCAAAACTACACTTGAAACAAGGCAGCAATTCAAAAAATCCAGCAGCAAATTCTCACCTCCGTGGACTCCAACAGGGAAATGTTTTCACTTACATTTTTCAGCTACTCTTACTGAAAAGAGTATTAAATAAATATAAGAAGGGAATCAGTGGTCAAGTGTGCTGAATTGTATATTCAACATAGCTAAATGTGCTAAATGTTTGATGAAGTATATAAATAATTAGTAACATACACATACACTTAAAAGTTTTTTCTCAGGCATGCATATACCTGACATCTGAGTCTGTCATGGCACAATGTGTTCTCTTTGCTATTCCCTTCCTTAGCCCTTTAAGTGGCTAAGCAGGGGACCATGTTCTTTTCCTGTGCCTGCCAAAGAAGCAGTGGCCCATTGTTTCACTGTCCTCTTCATTTCCTTCCACTATAGCACGGATGCCCATTAACTTCTCATTGGGACTTGTATATAGGGGAACACAACGTAGTCCATTCATTTACATCCTGATTAATGTCATTCTTGCACAGGAATAACACCATGCACTTATTTCCCAAGCTCTCTTCATTTGCCTGCTCACAATCAGTCTCTAAGGCACTTTTAATCTTGTCAGGCCTGAACTAAGAAAATATAAGGAATTTTTTTTTTATTAGAAAGGAGATACGTATGTTTGTATGCATACACATAGATACTCATAAAATGGATGCTACAAAATTCTCTATCTACATAGAATGCAGATATCCTGGCTGAAAGCATATTTTAAAGACTCAGATAAAAGAGACTGGTATGCATGAAAATATTAGTGGTACGCTTTAGCACAAGTGCATGCACTAAAAATAGCAAATCTATTATGTATTTAGTCTAGCAATCTTTATGCTCCACCTGCCATACAAAAACTAACTGTATAAACATCTTCAAACATCTAAAAGACTCTAAGAAAGCTGCATATTTACTATAAATTACTAATTTACTTACTGTGCGTTACTATCACCTTCATCTGGCAGTGACAGTTTTAAAGGTAAAAAGGAGTATTCTTGAATAATTTGTTTCAGTTTGTTTTATTTTGTTTTGAATTTAGCTATTCCAGAGATTAGAACTCTAGGAGTTCTAATCAACCTCGGCTTAAGAAAAAGGACCTCCAAAGTGATTAATTTAACTGAAAGGTCTCAAAATTAAACAAGAAATTAAATGGATTTTTTCCTTTTTTTTTTCTGTAGTGACATGACAGAGTCAGGACTCTGATTAAAAAAACAAATAAGGAAATGCTATACAAAGGATGTATGACTGTTATCAAGAATGGTTTTCCTCCCCCATTTTTTTTCCTTGCTGACAGCTGAAATACATTGTTCATCAGTTGGACTACTCTAAGAGAACACCTGAAATCCTGTAAACAGTAAGAGACATTTCATGTACAAGGAATAAATTTAACACCTCCCCATCCTGGATGCAAAATATTTATTACATCTACAAGGACTATAATTAGAAAGGCTCAGTGCAATAACACTCTAGAGCAATGAAATTCGATATGGCTACCCATAGAGTTTGTTGGTCAGAGCTACTTTTATGTATTTCCAACCACAGAAGATGGTTGGAGATATTGTTCATTCTATCAAGTGATGAAGGTGAAGTGAATGAAATGTGACCAGTTTTATAACCACTCTCACACTTGGGAAAAAATATAAATCCCTCAATTTATTTTTCTGCCTGAACTCAAACAAAAAGCCAGTCATGAAGATTATACTGAAACACAAAATGCAATTACTACTTGCCTGTCTGTATGCAACAAAATATTAAACATCAAAAGCTTTTGGAAAGGTTAGAATTTCTCAGAAGATTTTTTACCTCAGTGTGAAGACCTAAAAATCATAGCTCATGGCTGGATCATTTTATAATTTTAAATCATGAGAGAATGAAAAATAGTTTCAAAACAAAAAAGTGGGGAAGTGAACAGATGGATAAAACACCCCCATAAAAAGATCTGAAAGAATAGTCTAAATAAAGAAACATATTCAATGAAAAACCTTTGGATGTACGGTGCTGTCAGCTGCTATTAAAAAAGATAATGAAGAATAATACCAAAATTTTTACCTCCTGTAGTGTAGAAATATGTTTTCAATATGCAGGAAAGCAATAATAAATTGCACTAAAATAACAATTCTATATATAGAGTGCTAAGATGCAAGGTGTTGGGAGTGGGTGTGGAGGAAACCATCAGTGGTTTGTTTTGTTTTTAATTAAGTATGTAATTTCTCAACAATGTCAGGTTTGTGTCTTTGCCTCATGAGCAGGCTCTGTGCATTGAAAAGGTCATGGAGCTGGCTCATGCCTTAGGGAAGCCATTTCACATCTGAAGGACATTTGTGAAGATCAGATGCAAATAAATGACAAAGTATATCTATTTCTAGTCAGTCAAAACATATTGTAAGTAAGCAGCAAAATTTCATATGAAAACTGCTGAGCATGAGAAAAAGCAAAGTTGGGCATGTGTAACGAGAGATAAACATCCAATTACCAAATTTCTAGCTTTCATCAATGTCTCATAGTGCAATATCCCCAAAATATTTCTTTCTCCCCAACTCAAAAAGTCTCCAAGTTATCACAAAAAAGTTAAGGGATAGTTTTAAAAGGTGGCCAGCAAGGTCTGTGATTTTCTCTATCACCTGGAGGGTTTTTTTTTTTATTCAGCTTAATCCATTCCTCCCTGGTCCATGACAAATGATCTGGGACCAATTTCAAGCAAACCCTCAACCATTATTAGAACAAAATAATTTAGCACCATGGATGGAGAATCTTAGCTACAACAGGGTGTCCACCCTGAGAACTGGACATCCACACAATGCAAACTAGACTCCAGTCTTACCAATATCACACAGCTCTTGGCTTCCAGAAATGCCAAACAGTAGCAACACCACAAGAGCCTCAGAGAGTACCTCCCAATCAGTAGTATATGACAATAGAAATGAGACTGTCAGAAACTTTAGAAGTCTTGATATTAATTTGAACAAGATGTCAACATCTTTAGCATTCACAGAATGCTTTCATCAAACCTTCTAAGAAATGTTAGTGAAAGCTAATGAAATAATTTTTTTGTAGTTTAGTTTTTCTTTAAAATTATTATTATCAGATTATTATGTTTCAGATTGCAAACAGCTACTACAGAAAAACAGTCTCCCTCACTCCACAAACAAGTATCTTAACGAATCTGATTTTAATTCTCTCTCATGTTTTCTGATATTTTTGAAGATAAAGAGAAACCTACTAATGTACAATTATGTCCATTTCTATGTATCAAATATGCTACACTTATTAAAGAAAGGTATTTAGTCTGCATGAGGTACAAAATTTTGCCTCTGCTTTGGAGACAGTTGTACTTTAGCAGGAGTGCTCTGACACATTCCATCCATTTGCATTCTGTGCACTTTCATGTGCACTTCCATCCTATTCATTGTCCTGAGGGGGCAGACACCCCCCTCAAGCTTTCACAAGTTAGTCAGGTCTTTTGAGTAACTTAAAAGACTTTTGATCTTCCAAGCTTCTTTGGTTTTATGGGATAAATTCAGGGATCATTTAATTTGATCAATTTTCTAAAAACACCTGAAAAATGGTGTGCTAGATGCAATGCAAAGTTCTATACTGAAATTTCTGACATTGTCCTGGGTACACAGCATATACGTAGTAGTTGAAAAATATTTTTTATTTTATGATTTTATTTTACTGACACGATTATCTTGTAGAGTTTTCCTCCTAAACCTGTGAAAGAGTAACTCCACCTTTTTCCAGGACAATGTCATTGAAGCATGGAGGATGCAACACTTTCCCTAGTAATTAGCACTCTATTTGCAACATGTGCAATTTGAATGAGTTTTATGGCCTGACATCCCATCTGCTGATACCATCAGATGATATCAAAGAGAAAAAAATAGACAGACATACTGGAAGAAATTAATGTAATTTCTCTGTCTGAGAATTTTTTCAATAGATGGAAATGTATGCTAGAGTGACTTCTTGAAGCCCCTAGAAAAATACCAAATGTATCTTGAGCACAATTTTTTTCAAATGGACCCAAAAGTTGGGCTTCTGATAATTGCCTTCCTTTTTCCTCCTTTGGAACTCAGGACTTGTTTCAGCTCTCCATCATATGACCAAAACAAGTAATAAAGAAACTGTGACAAGATACATGTTCACTGTACAAGAGAAACCATGACTTGTTGTCTGAAAACAGCTGTATAGGTTTTCCATTTATCTTTCAGATGTGTTAAAAACCTAATTATTGAGGAATGGAAGTCAATTTAAAAAAAAACAAAAAACACAAACCATCATAAGCAGAAAAACTTACTAAGACAAATTCCCCCAATGAATAGTTGAATCAGTTTTTAAGAATATAGAATCTCCCTCAACTTCATAAATACAGACAAAAATATTGGCTTCAACTTCCCCAGTACATGTGCTCTAATCCATATCTTTTGTGTTATTGTTGAAAAGAGATGAAATCTGTTTGTTTTCTTCTGACATCCATTCCAGTGCTACTCATCCCACAGAACTTTGTAAAGGCAATGCAGGCTTGCTTTTCTAGTAAATTAGTTGCAATGTAATGTGCCATTAATTCATGACCACACTCTTTAGAGCCGGGAGCTGCATTTCTGGGAGTAAAGAATTTTCGCTGTCATTGGCTTCACAGATCTGCCATATATTGTCTTTATTATCTATTCATAGTCCATGAAGTTAACTTTTACCAGGACTACATTTTCTATCCCATGCTTCTATGTTCTGATTTCTAGTAATGAATTTTCTATCCTCCCTCTCAAATCAGCATAACCAGTTCTGGTAAATATTCCCCCTATGCCTACTTCATGCTCTTCACATTTTAGTGATATCTAAAGTCCCCAAATTAACGAACCATGACAAGGCACTTTTTTTTGCAGCATTATCTCTTCTGAAATTCCATGCCTGTTACAGAGATAATTTGCCAAAACAAATAAGAAAATTATGTTCAGTTCACCCATGTTGTTTGCCTGTAGTGACAGCAAAAGTCCTCATCTTTAAGCAGTTCTGAACAAGAATGGATGCCAAGAATCAAAGCTGCTTCTTCTCTGCAGCTTTTTTGTAAAAGAGAATCTAATTTCTTTATTGCTTCCTCCAAGGCTGTTTCACAACTACAGTAACTGAAAACCCCAGGGGTTTTAGAACCACTTCCCTGAGTCCCTGCTTTCCCCAACAGCGAGGGAATTGAAACACTGCCCTGATTTTTGGAGTTGTCATCAGGCTACAATTGAATGAGAAATTATAATTGTACAACGGTTTGTAAATTAAGCTGTGCTACTTATCACAAACACAACTTCAGAAAGCAGCATGCAATAAAATTACGACTGAGATCAGAAAAGAAATCCTGTACTTTTTATATTTTTTGTTTCTCTTTTCCACCTTCAAAACTGGTCACATATCCTCTTACCCATCATTCTTTTGGATTTCTTTTTCATTTAAACTACTATCAACTGTACATTCTTCCTTTTTTCCCTTTCTTTTGTTCTCTCACTCGTCTTTAGCAGTTCTTAATGTAGATTTCTCTAATCTATGTTATTGTTTTTTCAGCCTGAAACCACAGCATTCCCATTAGTCACTCCCTGGAGAAAGCCCAAGCATCCCATTTCTTGCCTTGCTTTTTCCTCCTGCTGTTTTTTCCATGACATGCCTGAGAGTTGCTGTCTCAGTAGTAACATTAGAACTACTGTTTCTCACAGGCCATAAACATACCTCCCTTCAGAAGACAGGCCAATGAAAAAAGTGGTGAAGGAGGGTCTGCACTCTCCTTGTGGCTTAAAATTTAAAATGTAATACTCATAAAATAATTATGCAATTTAATTCACAAAACTGATACACAACTGACAAGGTAAAGAGATTAGAAGAAAGTATTTTTTAAGTTCCTCCTTTTGTTATTAAAGAAGGGTTGGTGTTTGATCAATTAATGTTACTGCTGTCTTCACCAGTATGTGCCAGTAAAGCTCTTTAGTGTCATGCTGTCATTGTAATGTGACTTATCTAAGTATTGGAAAGGACACATTCTTTCTTCCCTTCATACTTGTCATGCTGATTAAAACACACAACCTGCAGCAGAGAAAGCAATTTCAGTTGTTCTTCACTACAATGATTTAAAGCATTTGTTTCTGCAATGGACATGATTAGTGAGTTTATTTCTTATTTATACAGACAGAAAACAATTTATGGCCTAAACCCCACAATTAACAGAGAAAATCAAAGAATTTTTTGTATATATTCAGTTTCAGTGTTGTATATATTCAATATCCTTCTGAGATATTTTAGAGGCTCTGCTCATTTTATTATAGGGAAAATAAGGGATTAAATTATAATTTTAAGTGAGATGTGATTATATAATATCAATCTCACAACAGGTACTACATAGAAAGATTACAAAAGAGAAAATTCCAGCTACTTTTTTTGCAGGGCTTGGGGGGAAGTGGTCATCTTGAAAATCACAGCAAAAATTACTTCCTTGAATATTAATGTGAGAGCTTGTATTTTACCAAAGAATGACAGCAACTTTAAGGAAACACAATGGCAGCAATTTTTATCTTTCTGAATATTAATAGCTTTATTTTCAAGTCATTGTCACTGTCACATTATGTAATTGTGGAAGCAGACTCTACCACTAACATCAAATAGGCATATGTTCTCTTCACTGGAAAAGCAAATCCCAGGCATGTGTACTAACAGAGCTGGGAATAATGTGTGTTTAAGCAAACAGGAAAGATAAACAGGAGTCAGTTTTTTCAGCCATACCCTTTGAGTTACACAAAACTCTCTTTCACTGAAGAACCTTCTCAGACCTTTGAATGTGCTCTGGCACACATTTAAATTGCAGTCTTGAGCAAGAGCATTAAATTGCCAAGACAGAGAATAGATGTCACCAGTAGATTGTTTCCCGTTATCCTTTCAGTAAGAGTACTTGACATCAAATCAGGGCACATCCACTTTGCTGGGGCTGCTCTACAGTGAACTTTCTAGAATGGTGCCAAAATAATGCTGCAGAAAACATTAAGGCAAATAAAAATATGACAGACATATTTCACATACTCTGGTCTGCAGTATTTGCTGACCAAGACTACAGGAAAATACTTGAAACCTCATAAAGCAAAAAAAGAAGGAAAGGTAATTCAGCTTTTCATTTGGGTTTTTGTTTGTTTGTTGAGGTTTTTTCTGATTGTTTTTGTGGCTTTTTTTTATGTGGTTGTAGTTTTTATTTTAAAGTATTTTAAAATGTGTGTTAATCTGAGTTTCTATTCCTCATATTAACTGCTGATGTGTGTATTTTTTTTCTACAGATTCAGCATAATTCATTATCCAAGATTTCATAGCCTTTTACTCCTGTACATTTTAATGGAAAAGGAAAAGCTTTCAGAGGGTCCAGAGTACATAAAATTTACAAATCATGTGGGCAGAAAATGCTATTTGTCACTTAAATAAAGAATGGTCTTCAATATTTCAGGAAAGATACCTACCCTGTTCAGAGCATCAAACCCATAAACTGCTGACCAGGTTACAATGGGCTGTTTCACATTGATGATATTCAATTTCCTAAACTTTTGTTTTCATCCAGGCTAAAATATTACAGAAAGACAACAACTAGAAAATTAAGTAAACAGGGTACAGCTGACCTGAGGTTCCAGTCAAGAGAGGCACACTCAGTTTCTTTCACTGGTAGAGCATCATTCAGTTTTAGCTCTTTATCACTGGCAGATTGTGCCCAGAATATTATGTTTTAGGTACAGGTGCAAAGCCTGACTGATCAGTAAATGCAGAATCAAAAGAAGCACAAGAATACATGTACTTGCTCTAAAACTGGCATGAGGAGACTTCTCTATGGTCTAAATTTCCTGGAGTAAATCTTGACACAAAGAGACAAGTCCCTGTGCAAGCTTTAGCTTTAGCAACTAGGACCAAGTGTAAAACTGGGAATTTGAGTTCACATCACTCTGTTTTATTTGCTCACCATGGAAAATCTGAAAGTAACTATTCTTATTCAAAATGAAAATTATTTACTTATATCATGACTCTTTATCAAACAGATAAATGGGTAGACCTTTTTCTAGAAGACAGTTCTCTTCCAGTTTCTCCATTTCTCTTCTAGAAAAGGAGTTTTGCTGGAAAATATTTGCAACTGTCTGAATGCTGTAGAAAGATTTCTGAACTAGTAGTTTCAACATAACTGAAGAGTACTATCCAAACACCTATACCTCCTATGAATGGTTTAAGAATAACTATGGGCAGGGATATTTGCTATATACTCAAATTTACTTACATTTCTCCCTCTGTACGAAAAACAGTGAGACTCCTTCATGTTTGCTTGTAGGATTTCTTAGATAACTGTCTTCTTAGGAGGGTGTGTCCAGCACAAAATCCAAATATATATTTGACAACATGTTGGACAGCTATTTAATAACCATAGTATCCAAAAAGAAGTGTCAGGGTTGTAACATCCAGGATATCAGGTTTAATATGAATAGAATAGAAAATCCATTCTCAAAAGCTGAATCTGCAAATTAATTTCAAAACATTAATATATCCCGGTATATAATGATAAAAATACGAAGGCAAGCTAACGTGCCAGGTAAAAAAAATATTCTATAGAGATAGAGAAAGCAATCTGATGGTTCTGTATAATGGGTATTTATATTAGTAGTACAATTTTTTTTTGAGCACCTGGAAATCAGATGTTCCCACTCATAAAAGAAATACTAAAATGATAGTAGGTAACAATAGGATCGGTGTGGTACTTATATCTTTCAAGTGAACTGGGAGAAGAAGGGGAAAGAATCCATTTGGAGAGAGATGGAGAAAACATGGTCATTCAAATGGTGAAATTCAAGCAACAGTTATTGCTGCTCAGCCTTTCCTGTTCATACATAGGGGCCAGCATATAATGATTGGCATCTGTAAGTATCAAAATCTCCAGAAAACTAAAGGAGAGGGATGTTGTGAAGTTTGTAGACAAACGACAATATGGTCAGAGCTTGGTTGTCAGATTTAATCTTAAATATAGCCTTGTTCACAGAAGCAGCAAGACAAGAAGAAAACATATCAAGCCTTATTTAAGTATTAAAGCCTGAATACAGGAAGGACCTAAAAAAGATGTCCTCAGCCCAAGAGGAAAGTGGTACAGAACATCCAGTAAAAATGTTATGACTAGTTAATATGCATTGTAGAGTATAATATAATGGATTGGTCAAAACCAGCCTTACTTCTAGTTTTCTTTTTCTCTCAAATTTAGAAGATATCTAAAGAAAATGTCCGGGGTTTGTGTTGGGTTTTGTTTGTTTGTTTGCTTGCTTGGCTGGTTGGTTGGTTGGGTTTTTTTATACAGTGTCTTATCTTGTTAGAACAAGTTCAAACATTTCCTTCTGATAATTTTGCTACTGTACAACTTCCTAGAACTCTGACACCATGTTTCCTGAAGAAACGAAAGGCATCCAGAGAGTCCCATTCATTGCAGAGAATAGAGTATGAGAACATACAAACACAGTAACAAAAGATGTACTGGTACAATGCACCACATAATATATCCATATTAATTAGAACTGAAGTGTATTTACACTGTTCAATCAATTACTTTGTAATTAAAATTGCTCGTTTAACTAGAAGCAAGAATTAAATGCCTGAATTGCTCAATTATGAAACAGAAGGGAAAAGACTAATACATTCATTACTTACAAGCAATCCAAGACAATAAATTTTATCTGCAGGGCTCTTAAGATGTACATGTAACCAGTGCAATTAAAATACTCAGATTAATTATTTATGTCTAAGCTTGTAGCCATTCTTCTACCCACATCCATACTTAGGCTACATTTCTGCACAGGGAATGCAGTAGTTTAGCTGCTGTCACTTTTTTTAATGTAATTATATAGATTTTTCAGACAAGTGCTTCAGTGTCATAGACATTTATATAGACCTGAATTTAATTACAGGGACAGAAATAATTTATATAACAAGCCCAAAATCTGGTTCAGACCCTGTGGGCCTTTGAGACAATAGAAAGTGGAGACATCTCAAACTGTGAAATGACAGCTCTTGGGAATTGTCATTCAAATCTACTTTTAACATTGATTGGAAGAAGTGGAAACAACCACACCTTGTTTCTGAACCACTGAAAACACACACTCACAGTACAATGCATGCCAGTGCATCAGTGGTTAAAGGAGAGTGTGAGCCCATGGCTTAGTGGGGCAAGGCACCCAGTGAAAACCAGTAGGGGAAAAGCTGAGGTATTGATAGAGCAGCCACAAAGGCAACCAGCTAAAGATACTAACAAAGAGGGACATCTGCTCAGTTAGGAGCCCTGAGTCATTCCTGATAAGCTCAGTCAAAACTTCCTTTGAAAGGAGGTGGCCGGCAGGATAAAGGCACCTTGATGAGTGCAGGATGATAAAGTCAGCAACAGCTATTCCAGAAAGAGTAGTCCCTATGCCTACCTATGTGTCTACCAAAAGTAATTCCCTCCAACTTCAAATGATCTTCTCTGAAAGAGCTTCTGTGCACACAACCTCCTGGACAGACCAGGCCCTTGCTAGGGCCACCTGGCTGACTTCATATTCTGTAACACCAATCATCTTTGAGGTGGGTCTTCTCCATCATTTATTTGTACCATTCCTGGGAAAGGTTTGGTGAGTGTTCTAACAATAACATTTCACTAACATTTTTATATATATATATATATATATATTTGTGCTCTCACAGATAAAGGTTCATAACTATATACTTCATAACTACTTACTTCACTAGTTGGAATTATGAACTTATTTGAAATATACATAACTATATTTGCTTTACTCTTGTAATACATACTTGCTTTCCTAGTGGTAACTTTGCAGTGACTTGTAATCTATATTTACTAGTCTTAGTAGTGTATAAATGTGGGATTTTTTTTTTACTTATAGTAAAAAAAACAATTTCTAGAAATTAGTAAGGAAATTCTCAGAAACCCAGGCGTCTTGACTTTGTATACTAAAGAATCCTGAGAAACCCATGGTCACAATCTGTACCCACTGCCACAGGTTCTTAAAACCTTCTGTGCCTCTGTTTTCAATGGTAAGACTGTCCTCAAGCATTGAAACATTACCCACAAGAAAGGAAGAATTAGGGACCACTTAGTCCACTTGTACATACAGCAGTCCATATATATCTGGGGGTTTTAAAGGCTGCTGGCTTTAGTCTAAATCCTTTGAAAGGTCATAGGAAATGGGCATGTTCCTGATGACTGAAGAAGGGCAGACCTCACATCCATTTTCAGAAAGGGCAAGGCAAGAAGGGGAATTTAACAAACTATGGGCCAGCCAGCCTCATCTCAGTCCCTGGAAAGGTTATGAAGCAAATCTTGTCACAAACAAACAAACAAACAAGTGATAGACATAGCATAATTTTAACAAGAAGAAATCATGGCTGACCAACCTCCTTGCTTTCTGCAAAAAGGAAACTGACTTTTTGGATAAGGGAGGGGATATGCATGTTATATTCCTTGACTTAGCAAGGCCTTTGACCTGTTTATTCTTCTGTAGTGTCTGTCTCCAAATTGTGGAATTATGCTCTGGATAAATGGACAATGAGTGAGAGATTGCTGCGGTACCACACTGAAAATGTTGTGACCAATGGTTCAAAGTCCAGCAGCCAATAACCAGTAGGGCTTCTCACATCAGTCCTGGGACTTGTACTGTTAGTGTCTTCTTTAACTACTTTTTAACTGCAGTTGAGCAATGAAAGGATACAGAGGATAGGAAGGAGAGGATGGTATGATTAAGAGAGGGTGTTCTTCTTCATGTGAGAAAACAGTTGAATGTCTGGAAGTAAGTTGAAAACAATAGGGTCAATTTGCAACTCTATGCTAGTTCTTTTGAAAGAGTGTAACTCAGTTTACTTTGAATATATTTCTCTTTTATATCCTGTTGAAGAAAAAAAAGTAGAAGAAATGCCAAGTGAAGTGAGAAATGAGTGTTACTCTCTGAAGAATTTTGCTAAGAAAGTTTGCTCTGAAAACTTTGAGCTTTATTCTTGGATCCAGAATCTTTTAAAGTTTGAAATTTATATAAAAATACCCAGAACACTACAGTGATGAGAAATAGTTTATGATTTCCTTTCAGGAAAAGTAGAGTTTCTCCCCCTCCAGTCCCCCTCTTCTCCCATAAGGGGTCAAAGAAAAACATTTCAAAATTATACCTCAAGGAAAATGATCTTTAAATTCTTTTCGTGCCCGCCTTGAGAAGCTGGTTGTTTGTGTATAAAAACATCTTCTGATCTGCATAAGAACAGCCCAGGTGCTGAAGGGGTGAGCACGTATCACTAGAGTATGACCAAGTCAAAACTTTTTTTAGCAACAAGATAGGTTTTGAGCCAAATAAGTGAAAAGGCCAATGAGAAGATCCTGCTAGGTGGGACAATTCTTTTTATTTTGCCAATGTCCACTCTTACACAGCTGACTCCCTTCCCAAGAAAGGTATTGGGACTTTCATATTCATGAGGATAGTCTCATGTAGGCCTGAAGGCATGTATCCCTTCCCTTGGGGCACAAATGGCTCATTATGCTCATGTGAGAGGCAGCTGTCATGTCATAGGTGTCATAAGCTGTCAAAGACTCCTGAAATGCCCCCCAGACGCTCATTTCTGGGCTTCTTACCTCTCAAAGGACTACACATGATCCACAGTGTTACATCAGACAGTGTAAAACTCCCCTCTGCTTCCCAGAGGAGGTATCTGGGCATTTCCACCTGAACTTGAATATATATGAATCAACCACAGCCTATGTTTCATGTGCTTGCCCCACCCTGACAGGTTGGGACTGCAACCATGGCTTCAGCCAATGGACATCAAAATTGCAACAGTCAAGCCTCCTCACTTGATCCAGGTGATCCTCTCTGCTAGCTACTCTTATCCTTTCCTTCTCTCTTTCTTTCTTTCCCTTATATATTTTCTTAGGTGACATATTTAAATTTTTATATAGATAATATCTAACACATCTACATACCTCTTTTCCATGACAACCAAATTTTTCTAAAATAAATCCTACATACATATAGAAATAAAAAACCCCACTGTTTTGTTCCAGTCTTATCTGTCTTATCTTCCAGCTAAGGAATCTCTTAGCCAGAACCTCAATAACCCTCACCTTCAGTGGCAGGTTCTAACACAGCCTTGAAGGACACTAACTCAGAACACTGAAGATCCTCCTCCTCTGTAGCTCTTCATTTATGCAGTAACATTTATTATTATCAGCAATAGCCATTATAGTATTAGATAATTTTTTTTTTCTCCTCAGAATGAAAATATTAGAGATTATGTTTGAAAAGACCAAGACGTTTGACCCAGAAAGGGCAAGGAAGATAAAGGCTAGTGGAGATTATCTATTTCCAGATAGAGTTTATTTTCATTCCTGCCATGGGTTCAATGTTGAGCAGCCATCACTGGCACCCACAGAACTAACAGAAGAGGAATTCTATTTTTTGATTAGTGAAAAAACCGTCAGTCTGGGGCAGAAAGGAAGGGCAGAAATGCACAAAGCAGTTAGAGTTCCTAAGCACACATATTACATATGTTACATTCCTGATATTTTCTAAGAATCTGAAATGCTATTCGTGGGGATTTTTTTTCTTAAAAGTGTATCTATATTTTATACCTGTAGTCTCACAGTACAAGAGCAAACTTTAAATCTTGCAATGTCTTTGTAGGCATATGTCATAGTATATTTTAAAATAACAGAAGAAAAACAGATTACTTTCCTCTTCATTGACTGAAGGCACAAAAGGAGTGTATTGTGTGTATTATAAAGACATAGTTCTTTAGTATTCACATTATGAACTCACAAGTACAGCTTGGAATGAAAGCAGTGAAACAGCACTGAAAGATAAATTTATTAATGACTGTTTGCAACATTTGGAAGGTAAGACCTGTTCTCTTATCTCTTTTCCATAATTATGAGTATGTCCTGTTTATTTCCAGGGCAAAAAAAGCCAGTAAAGCCCACATCATTAATTTCTCAGGTTTAAAGGACATTCCATAATACAGGACAGGCTGTAAGAGAGAAATTTCAAGTTCATAATAAGTTAGTATTTTACATGTATTTATAAGACTAGAATATTTGTATAAATTTCTAAATTTGTATAAATTTCTATTAAAATATTACATGAATTATAAGTAAAAACATAGTTCACACCACTAAATGTAGTTTGTGTCTGACTTATTTAAATACAAATGAAAGCTCAGTACACAACCAAACTCCTTTACCATGGAAACTCTCTTACTCCTGAGCTTATGACAAGTTAATCATAAAATTGCTAAAAAGAGGACAAACAACAGCAGATTTTTTCATTTTCCCTTAGCCAACTATATTTACTTCTCCAGACTGGTCATCTGGGCCAACAACAGTAAGAGAAAGCGTTTCATGGAAGATAAATGACAAGCATTAGTCTGATTTGCCTTCCTTCAAAGCAGCTCTAAAATGAAACCTCTTAAGCTCACTCCAGCCAAGTTTTAAGATCTGTTCACACACCCACTCATCACATCTGCCATCAGCTCCACACTTTTCAGCTCCCTCAAGCTGCAGCCTGAGTGGAACATCAAATCTGGCTTAACCTACTACAGCACATTAAAAATCTTTCAGTCAAGAACTGTTCCCATTCCCTGTGAATATTAATTCATGATCCAGTTTATTTTCTTACCTAACGTCTCTGCGACAAAGCCCTATTTTTTCAGATGGCTGTAACTTTATTCGTATCTTTCTTCTGCAGACCTAGGTTAAGTACCATACAACCCTAAGGAGGCAATAGCAGAGTCTATTATTTATGCTGTATGCCACAAATGAGTCTTCCTTCTCAACAGCAAGCTAAAAGCATGTCCCTTTGGGTGCCGTTTGTTTTTGGCCCTGAAAATTATACTCAAAACCTTTTGTTGCCTTATTGTGAGTTAATGACATCTGTCAATTCCAAATGTATAAGAAAGAAGGAAAGAAAGAATAATAAATAAATAATAATATACGTATAAGAAAGAAATAAGAAAATAACTGCTTTAGTGAGGGACAGCTTTGTCCTCAGCCCTCTAGGCTATCCCTCATACTTAAGGGCTACTGCTAAGGAAATCAGAGATACTGACAAAAATATCAGACTGACTGCTTCTATTAAGACTCGGTTCTCTGTCAGACTGCTCCTAGAGAGAAAACCTGCTTCAGCATTCCTGTTTGTTCTTTTTTTCTAAATGAACTATCAGACTAATTCACCAAGCCAATTTGGTTAGTTTTTCACTTTTTCAGACTTTGCATTTGAAGGCTTTGAAAGCTTCCAAAAGCCACCATTAGGTGGTCAGTCTCTAGAACAGTAATGTGAACTTTCCCAAATGGCTGCTTTATTCTGGCTGTAATCCTAGATTGCCAGTAGATCAGATTCCTGGCAAGAATTCCCTTGTCAAAAAAAGCAATCAATATGCTGACTCACTGCTCACTGGTCCTCCAGTAATATCATTGTAGGTCCAGGATTGGGGTTTATTTTTCTAAGACTCCTTGGCAAGGAGGTCTGGCCTGAGGCCCTAGGAAATTAACTTCTCATCATCTTGGGATGAACCTGAAATGGAATGAGGTACTCCTATTTCAGACAGTGCATTTACACTAGCTCTTCAATTTCCAGCATTTGTACTTCTTTCTCTGAGATAGTTACTGCCATAGGGTAATATCCATTTTTGATATCTGGTCTGGGCCCTAAAAAACAACACTGTGCCTCGATTTTGCAAGCTTTGTAATATATATATATATCATTATATATGACTGAGGACTGATAAACAATGAATACCAAATTTGGTGCCAGAACCCAGATTTGTAACTAGCTGTTATTTCTTTTCCATCAAAGCTTTATATGCAGTGCTGAGGATCAGTAGTAGCAAGGAAGCAATGGAAGAATTATTTCTCATTTGGACTACTTCCCCAAGGGAGGATGAACAATGAGACAGAAAGGGCAGGGGATATGTTTTTCCACCTCCCCATGACCCAGCCAAAATACTAATGCTTAAGGTAAAACTGCATAAACCTGTAGCAGACTGAAAGCTCTGTTTTGCCACAGCATACGTTTTCTCTTCATTATCAAATTTTCTATCTGTCCTCTCTGAATTTTCATTCCCTACATAAGGCATTTTCACTGACTACATCTATTTCTCATGTATATTTTACAGACTTTTAAAGTTTTATATATATATACATATATATTTTTTTTACAGGTTTATTACAACATTCATCACTTGACTCAAAGTTATGGATTCTTAATCCTACACTTGTGTTGGAGGTAGCATTTCAAAGAATTTACTGGTGGGGAAAATTCTTCTTTATTGTTTATTAATTTAGTGTTCCAGCTGAAATCATACTAGATTGTTTCACTGCAGTTTATATTTTCAGTTGTGAACAAGAAGAAAATTCTTTTATTGATACTTTATTCCTTTATCACTTTCTCCAGACATTTATATTTCACAGCATTATTTCTTCAATTTATCTTCAGAATATCTGTTTTCAGTATAAAAAGTAATCCCAGTAATGGAGAAATGTGAAATATCTAATTCATCTGCCATATCCTGGAAAGAAATTATTTTTCATTACCATCATGTTAATTATTTACATGTTGATGTAATTTTCATCTTTGTTATGTTAATTTGTTGAAAATATACTGCGTCCATGATTACAAATAAATATTTAGGTAGTAATATGATTCAAGCATAACTGTTCATTTGATTTATGTTTAATTACATAGAAAATAACTGAAAGTGTCAGATTAAATGTCAGCTCATTTTCTGAACAGTGTGTTTTTCCTAAGCTGTAGAAAATTAATAGAAACTTCCTCACAAGAATGATGATATTTCTGGGTTTACTGTAAAATATGGAAATATTCTTTTTGCTCATTTACACTCCTTTCAGATTTATTTCAGACTTAGCTTATTCATCACCTTGAAAAGTGCTGATCGGATGGTGGCAATACAAAAAATCTCCTAAAGGAAATCCATGAGCTCAGTTGTCACGCCACCTATCTTTTGAACATTCCAACACAGAAATTACTTTTGAAAAATTTTAGATGTTTTCTCGTTCATGTTACCTGTCACTTTCCATGGTATGATGATTTTTTTGCTTTAGGAAGGAAGTTGTCTGAAAATATCCCATGCTTTTGAGACTGTAATATTGACCTAATTTCAGGAAGCTAGTGGGTTAGTGTCTAACAGAGACCTTCCCTAAAATGTTACCTCAATCAGCAAGAAAATATGTGCCTCAGTTCCTTTAGTGTTATACTCTGTCTTCTACTAAAACAACAAATGCTTACTGTGGGAATGTGCAGCTACACGGGAAGTAAATTGCCAAACTGCTGTGCTCCTTGTTGTCTCATGGAGGAGGAGTCACCTGCTGTTTCTTTCTCAAAGTGCCTTTGCCTTCTAGCAGCTCCCATCTCTGTGTTTGGTGACTGTCAAGTGGTACCACAGTACAGATAGTAAGGAATAAAAAAAAAAATTGCTAAAATAATCCAATTTAGGCTCTGTGCCTTACAGTATCATGTTTGATGAACAACAGAGGTAAAGTCATTGTAGCTCCAGTTCTGCAATTCTTTCAATCTGTCATCTGAAATGCCTCAGGGGAAAAATGTAATGTATCTTCCAAACCCCTTCTATATCTCAGCACATAGTTATTGTTGCTTTAGCAATTCTCTATTTACCAGGTTACCTCAACATAGCTAGTTTTTTTTAAAGATTTAGCTGCATTGCTGGTATACAGAGACAAACCAGAAAACAATAAGAGCATTTTATTGGATCACTAAGGGAGTTATCCCTGGGAGAATTTCTGGAATGGAGGCCCCCTCAGGACATCAGAGTGAAAACATGACAGACATGCCACACTGAAATGGCAGGTAGCACCTTTCTGGTCTGGCCACCCAGACAGCAGTGAAGAAAGTCACAAAAGCAAGTCAGAAATTACCCCTGCATGCAGGAGGTAGGGTCATGAAACTGTGGGCCCCATGAAGTTGCAAACACCTGGGAGTTCTTTGCACACATAGAATAGCAATGCTTAAATGCACAGAATCTTTTGAGTGGAAAAAAGTAAAATTCCTTAGAGATTAAGTGGACTCTTTGGGGAATTTCTGGAAATGTGTATCTACCTGAAAAATGTACGAATGGCCTTATGGCTCTCACCATAAAACAGATAGTATGGGCCTGAATTTGAGAGCAGAATTTCTCTCCCACCTCCACAACAGTTTTCAGATTTTAGTGTCTGGATATGTCCTCTCTATCCACACACACACACACACACACACACACACACACACATAATTATTCTATTTCGACATAACTAAGATAGAACTAAGGGAGCCTGAGCTGAGATGTGAAAACATCAAAAATTTCTTCCCATCCTTGCATTTTTATATGACAGATTTTGACAAAAATTCTGGTGAGATGCTGTTTTTTTCCCCTCAGACACTCATATTCATTGAATCAATCATAAGCCTTGCCAGGAGCAAGCAAGTAGAGCCAGTTACCATGTGAGTTTGTTTTTCACTTATTTATATAAGCAATGTATCCCTTGACTATATTGCTACAGTTTATTTAGATTTATCCATCAGTATATATAGTAATGCATTTAGCAAACTTTACCATACAAAATGTCTTTTCCAAAGAGAAATGTTATACAGCTCCAGTCACCTAAATGTTAAGGTATGTTAAATTTTAAGAAAATCCACAAGAAAATTGAAGAAAAATAATATTCAAGCAAAACAAAAATAAATTCCTCCAAAGTCATATCGCTGATCAAAGATATTTAGGGTAAATATTTCCTTTTTTTTGTGAATGCACCAAAGCTTTCTGAATTGTTTCACATTACTAAACCAACTAATTGATTAACTAGTGCATTGTATACAGATAGGAGGCAACTGAAACATTATACAAGGAGACAAATGATAAAACATACATTTTTGATCTTGTTCTTTTTCCAGTTTATAATTCTGGGTAAATTTTCAGTAGTTGAATCTGGTTTGTTGCAGCTGGTGTACCCTGGACTGTGCAAAAGGAAGCATGGCCAGCAGCATGAAGGTGGTTCTCCCTCTCTTTTCTCTCGATAGATCCCATTTGGAGAATAGCATCCACCTCTGGCATCTTCAGCACATCAACAACAGAGACCTACTGGAGCAAGTCCAGAATAGGGTAATGAGGATGATCAGAGGGCTGAAAGACCTCTCTTATGAGGAAAGTCTGAGAGATCAGGGGTTGTGGCCTTTCAATTAAGGGAACTTCTGAAAATGACGGAGAGTGACTTTTTACCAAGGCCCCTAGGAGAAGAGCCAGTGGTATTAAACAGAAAGAGAATAGATTTAGATTGGATATAAGAAGAAACTTTTTACTATGAGGATGTTGAGGCACTGGGACAGGCTGCCCAGAGAAACTGTGGATGCCCCATCATAAAAAGTGCTCAAAATTAGGTTGGACAAGGCTTTAAGCAATCTGATGCAGTGAAAGATGTCCTTGCTCACATCAGAGTATGTATTGCACCTACTGGCAATACATACTCCACCCTGCAAGCAGCTGCAACGGGGTGGGATATGCAGCATTGCCTCTCTGGTCTGATAGATTTGGCCCAATTTCCTTATCAGTTTTGTGATTTAGAAATTACACCAAAATTTTTTGCTCATCTTCTCATTAATTTGATCACTGCCTTCCGTAGGGGGGCTAGAGTGTAGCAAATACATAGTGAGAAGCCATCCAAGCTATTATGGCAGCCATTATTCAGAATTAATATGCAGAATCAATGTAGTATTCTGAATTGGAATAAATCAAAGTGAATTACATCTCTGATGAAAATTGTATTTAAAAAGCCAGAGTGCTTTATCAATATTTTTACAGTACTAATTCATTACAGCAATAATTACAGTACTAATTTTACAGTACTAATGATATCAAGAGTACTGAATCATATTGAAGATAAGCAACTGGGCAAGGATCTGGAATAGCTCTTTACACGATCCAAACAAAGAACACACCAGAGCTGTGATCTGTCAGGCCAGATTTTTGACAGAGTACTGTTTCTTCTTCCTTTTGTGTCTCAGTGTGCTGCTTTCTTGTTTGTTTATTGCAGGGTTCTGTGGCTTTTTTTTCATAGAAATGAACGTCTCCAAAAAGTTTTGTTTTTTTAAAACTCTTCTGAAAGTATTAAACAACTTCTGGCTGTTGGTGGTTTTTTTCTCTGTTTGCATGATTCTGTTGCCAGCAAAGAGTATATAAAATATAATGCTACACTTGGCTTAATTTCTAACACAAATATTCTTCATCTTCAATAGCCAAGACTAGATTGTCATAGAACACCTGCTGGCAGACGAGAGTAATAAACAAGAAGAAACAGATACTCTATGTAAAATCATCTCAGAATGGCTTTGTCTAATCAAAAGTTGAAAGTACCAGCTTGGAGAAATGAGAAGTAACATGGAAAAGTTTACCCTGCTGGTCCTTACTGCTTAAAATGCAAAGTACCAATGAATGTAACTGAGCATCCTCAGTGCCAGTGCTTCTCAATTTTCAGGACTAGAACCTCAATAAATAGTAAGGTCTGATCTCACTGTGGGAAAATCTGGGGCTTTCCTGAGCACTGCATTCAGTATGAACAACTAAGGAAAGTAGAAGAGAAAGCTATCCCGTTCATCTCTTGTTACTCAGTGTGCTGTAACCATTCTTGCACTCCAGTGTAGACTTTCCTTTTACAATGGGCATCATGAAAAAGAACAGTATTTTTTCTGCTTTAGATCTCAAGCCCAGAGATTTTCACAGACTCACAGAATGGTTTGAAGGAACCAATGAAGGTCATCTAGTCCAACCTCCCTGTTCAAGCATATTACTCATGATTGTGTCCAGACAACTTTTGGATCTCTCCAGAGAAGGAGATACCACAGTCTTTCTGGGCAATGTGTTCCAGTGCTCAGTCACCCTGACAGTAAAGAAGTTCTTCCTCATGTTCAGGTGGAACTTCCATGTTCCAGTTTCTGCATTTGCTCTTCTCCTGTTACTCAGCACCAGTGAGAAGAGCCTGGTTCCATCCCCTAGACACCCTCCCTTCAGATATTTATTGATGTGGTCTCCTCAGTCATCTCTTCTCAAGGCTAAACAGGCCCAGCTCCGTCAGTCTTTACTCATAAGTGAAGTGCTCCTGTTCCCACATCATCTTTGACCTCTACTGGACCCACTCCAGGAGCTTCATATCTCTCCTGTACCGAGGAACCCAGCACTGGACACAGTGCTCCAGCTAAGCCCTCACCAGGGCTTTCTTATGCAGAAAGCAGAAAGATTTTATGCAGAAAGCTCTTAAATTCTGTTCAAGCCATTAGAAATATTTTAGGAAAGAATTCTTCAGCAGCTAAAGGCTTTCTGTGATCAAAAATCCATTATGCTTTTGCCCAGATTTTTGTAGCTCTTGAAGATCACTTCAAAAAACAGTGAGGATGTCATCAATGTATCAGAAACATGAGGGAAGGTAGCTGAGTATGAAACGGTGTTTTAAAATTGTGCCTATGTTTTCAGTGTTATAAACCTCTTACATTAAAAACCATACTTCCTTTTTTCCTCCCCTCCCACCCCAACCTGAAGTAATGAGGCTCATTTAAATTATTTTTAAAAAAAATGTATTTTAGATTTTTTCTGTTGTTGTTTTTGTTAAATTGGATGGTTTAGAAGCCTTAGTCTTCTCATTTTCAAGCTTTTCCTCTACACTATGATGTCTAAGTGTTCACATTTTTCATAATGAAAGCTAAGGTTGTTCAGCAATCGTATATCTCCAGGAGCTAAGGCTTTAGGAAAAAACATAAAATGCAACAAAATGAATGTTAAAGCCAAAGGAGTTGGCAAGACCATGTTTTAGTTGCTGTCTAGCAGTAAAATCACATTGAAAAAAAAGTTTATTTATAATGTATAAAATCCATGAGTATTTACAGAAAAATAATTAATTTTACAGTAACAAAAGCAATCAGATACCAGTTTTGTGACTTTTCTAATCAGGGGGATTCTGCTTCTCAGTTGCTATATATGCAACAATCTGACAGCAATTAAGCTTATGTCCTACATTATTGAAGGCAAATGAATTTTGATTTTGCTCAGATTGCCAGGCCTCATTCTAGTTGTGTTTGTGGTAGTCAGAATTAATGGGTCATTGGAAGCTGAGAAAATAAATGCTCTTAACTGACTTAGTTTTAAATTCACACAGGACAGTTCTTACTTTCTTATAGATATAGGCATACTTTGTCACTCTTAATGTTTTATACAAACTAGTCTAAGTTCTCTTTGGAAAGTAAGATTTACTGCATCTTAAAAAAAGAAGCTTCAGACATCATGAAGTGCCTTATCAAAATATATTGTATCAATGCACACAGGAATATACAATTATAAGCGATCCAATAACCTGCTCTCATTGAGATATTCTATCAATGATCATAAAAACCTTTATCTCTAATGTGCTTTGAGATTATCGTGAGGCTGATACAGGTACAATCTTTTTTCAAAGAACTAAATATTCCAAGGTAGAAGAATATTCTTTCTACCAGCTTTCTGATGCTAAGCTTTGACAGAACAAAGACTGCTTGAGAACAATTCTCAGTGGCAGTACATTTTTAAGCAAGCTATGGTGTTAAACATGAGAAAGTGAAAAGCAGCTTTATTTTTTGCCTACATATAAGCTCACCCTTCAAGCTGTCAAAGTGCCTTAACTTTTAGTAACTTCAAATTTAAAACATACTTTGATATTTTAAAAAGTGAAATATGTGGACAAAACTCCACTGAAGTACAACACATCAAAATGAAAGACACTAACCAATCCTCAAATACAGTGCAGGGAATAAGGGGTGAAATTGTTCTCTCTAGGTTTGCACTTAGAAAGTCCCAAATAGAACAGGATCACAACCCCTCTGATCATGGGATTTGGGTTTCTTTATTCTTCACCCCTGCTGGCCATTTTCTCTTCATGTTGGAAAGGGATAAATTTGAGTTTTTTGCCAAAGATGTCAAAAAATCTGCTTGGAATCTAGCAAACAGATATGTTGAAAGTCCAGACAAGTCCTCTCAACCTGTACAGAGCGAATGCAACATCTGTACAGAATACATTTTCCTAATATGGACCTGCTATTTGCAAACAGAGAAGGATTTGGGAGGGGTGGGGTTGGAGGCCACCTTGAGCACAGAGATCATGAAATGATAGTTTTCAATTCTTAGAGAAGTCAGTAGGGGAATAATGAGAACTGCTAATCTGGAGGGCAGACTTTGGCCTGTTTAGGACCCTGGCTGAGAGAGTCCCTTGGGAGCCAGTCCTGAGGGGGCAAGGAGTCCAGAAAGACTGGAAATTTTTGAAGAAGGAATTCTTAAATGTGCAGAAGCAGACAATCCTCATGTGTTGAAAGATGAAATGATGGGGAAGAAGACCAGCTGAGAGCTTTTTCTGAAACTCAGGGAAAAAAAAAGAGAGTTTATGACCATTGGAAAAAGGGCAAAGCAACTCAGGAGGACTAAAAGGATATAATGAGATTCTGTAGGGAGAAAATCAAAAGGACCAAAGACCAACAGGAACTTAATATGATTGATACCAAAAAAAAAAAAATCAAAGCAAAACTAAAAAAAACCTCTAAAACCCAGTAAAAACAGTTTCTTTTAAAATATTTGCAACTAAAGGATGGTTATGAAAAATCTCCAGCCTTTATTTATTGCAGTGGGGAACAAAGGATGAGGACAAGACAAGCCGGCCTTCAGTTGTGTCAGGAGAGGTTTAGATTGGATATTATGAAGACTTCACCAAACAGGTTATCCATCACTGAAGCAAACTGCCCAGGAAAGTGGTTGAATTACCTGGAGATATTTAAAAGCCATGTAGATGAGTCACTTAGGTACATAGTTTAGTGGTGTACTTGGCAGCGTTGGGTTAGAGGTTGGATTCTATGGTCTTAAAGGTCTTGTCCAACCTAATGGATTCTATGATTCTATATATAAAACACACATGGCATATCCATTATGTACAAACTGCAGAGACATTCTGATTCTTTAGCATTTGTAACCCACATTCTGGTGTCCAGATTATTCAGAGGCATAGAATAAGTACTAACTTTCTGAGAAATAAATAATAGTTAAGTCAATATAAAATACTGCAATTAAGTTTAAATTTCAATAACATATAACCTACCAAAATCCTGAAGTCATTTATCTGGTTCCTGAACTAACATAATGATAAACAGACATACAATTTACTAAAGATTACTTTGGTCTTTGAACTAGGATAATCCTAAAGTTAATCAGATAATTAGGGAGTCAGATTGGGGTTCCCTACAAGGTTGTATGATAATGACATACATGTTCTTACAACTCAAAGTCCATTCAGATGAATCTAAGCCAAATGTCACTGCAGTTAATTTGTAATCCCATTAATCCCATTAATTTTGAAGGACTGGGTCGATGCTATGAGCGTAATGCTGGAATATATAAAAAAATTCAATGTATTGCTTAACCTGGCAAATTCCTGTATCTCTCACAAGATACTGAGAAAATGAAGGATGCTGAAGTTACTTGTTTTGAAGTACACAATGTTGGAATGATTAACTCAACTTTTATGAAACGATTGCATCAGAGAAGTTTTTTCTTTCTGTTAGCTTGAAGTTTGGCAACACTTCCGTTGTATCCAACAACGTTGTTCAGGCAAGCCAAAATATTTCATGTAAATTTAATTAGGACACTATTTTTAGGGGATGAATTTCTGAATCCCTTGCTACATTATCCTGTCAGAGAAGAGAGAATCAGAGCTGGCATAAATTTTCAGCAGCAATGGCATGTTTTAAATGAATTGCTCCAGGGATCAGCAGAAGGGATGGAGAGCTAGAGTTGAGCAGCTCCTGGAGCAGTTTGAGCTGGGAGACACAATTAGTCCTGCTGGCTGCAGCCCCAGAATTACCTACTGCTCACTGTGACTGCCCAACACCTCCCTCAGCAACAAATCTGGTTTTATGAGGCTCTGCTGGGCAGAACAGACAATGGGACCAAAGCCATCTTGCCACTTCTAGGACACTTACCAGGCTAAACTGCTGCTTACTTTAACTTGCCCAGAACAGTTTCAGAGAGATCCAAATGAAAACCATAGTTTTTCAACAAGAAAAGTCTTAACAGATGGACTATACACAATACATAGAGAAGAGAAATTTTAGTTTTCATCTTAATCTCAGTGCTGAGCAAACCCCTAAGGTCATCCCAAAATGGATAGTCAGAGTTTGCTTCTGGTCAAAGTTTGCTTTAGTTTACCTGGGAAAATATGAGTGGACTGGTTCAGTGGAAACTTATCTGTACTTATAACTGAAAAAAAGTGTAAGTAGTAAAAAATCATCACAAATGCATAAAATAAGCAGGAAAATTTAATTATCTTTAATAAGAGGAGATTCCCAGCAAGTCTTTGTGCATAGATAGATAGATAGATAGATAGATAGATAGATAGATATAAATATATATATAACTCTTTATATGCTGGAAACCTCCAGTAACTTTTTATATTCTTCTAGACAAAAGGTTCAGCATACAAGTCCATAATATACTGGATGAACAATTGACTGAAGGTCTTGGCTAAAAGAGCTATAGCAAATGAGAGTACATCAGGCTGGCAGCCAATCACTAATGGGCTTTGCCAGAGTTCAATTTTAGGGCCAGTGATTTTTAATTTTTAAAAATTATCTTTATGCAGGACTGGAATGCCTTTTTAGTAAGTTTGCCAGTCATACTAAATCAGGAGGAGCTGTCAACTCCCTCAAGGTTACAGAGACCTTACGGAGAGATCTGAATAGACTAGAGAGCTGGGAAATCACTAATCACAATGAAATCTAACAAAAGCAAGTGCCAGATTCTCCACTGAAGATAGCATAATGTTGGTTCTTCATGAAAACTGAGGGATGAGAAACTGGAGAGCAGTGGTTGATGACAAGTTGAATGTTAGCTGGCAGTGTCACCTGGCATCTGGGTGGGCTAGCTGTGACTTGGGTGCATCAAACTCAGCATGGAGGAGAATTCACCCACTCCACACCGGTGCAGTTTCAGCCACCAGTATTGTGTGCAGTTTTAAGTGGCACAGTGAAAGAATCTAATCAAATTATTAGAGTGTGTCCAGAGAAGGGCGACCAAGATGATGAAAGATGTCAAGGTCAGGACTTAAGAGTAGTGTCTGAGGTGACTTGGCTAATTCAGCTTAGGAGAGAGAAGGCTAAGGGGTGACCTTGTCGCAGACTACAACTTTCTCAGTGGGAGACAGTGGAAGGGAAGGTGCTGATCTCCTCTCTCCAGTGACCAGTGATAAGACAGAAGGAAATGGGAATGAAGCTGCATCAGGAAGCTCAGATTGTACATTAGGACAGTCACATACACACATCAGTGCTAGAGTGGTCTGTCACTGGAACAGACTCCCCAGAGAAGGGGTCATGGCACTAAGCCTATCAAAGTTCAATCAGCTTCTGGGTGACTCTCTTAATTTGTTTGTAGGTTGTCCCGCAAGGAGCAGGGAGCAAGACTGGATGTCCCTCATGGTCCCCTCCAACTTGATATAATCCATGATTCTATTGCTTAATGTATATTTATAAACATAAAAATGCCTTTATAATTTGTAATTATATATATATATATATATGTACAGGAAGTTGCCTGTTTTGTCTTTTCTGACTATTGGAATCCAGTTATCAATGAAGAAATAAGAGTAGAACTCAGGCATGCCTGACTCACATGGCTCATTTCCAAGCACTTTAGAACAGTCTCTCTTGAATAATCCTGGTTGTTTTCTTAACTTTTTTTCCTTCCAATTGATTTAATATTTTTTACCCAATTAAACATCATTTTCTTGAGGCCAAGTATGATGAAGTTTTCTTCTGCATAGCAATAAAACACTTAAACTATAATAAACACCCTAGAATTAAAAGTCTGAATTCCTCCTTTCTGCTTTCATTGATTTTAAATATATTTCCCAATACTCAGAAGAGCAAAAATATCTTCCATCTGTTTTTCTTTACCTTGTAATCAAAATTGAGCTATCAGTCCTACCAAAATACATATACTATAATCAGCTGGCAAGTATACAGCCCTTGTTTGCCATGACTGAATTTAGAAGTACTGAAATTGTTTGGCACTAGATCTATCCTAGCTACTATTTCTCTTGGATTTTAAATATGAAACTTATCCTTGCACCTAGTTTGAATACATTAAAAACTCAATTTTGCTTATCTTTTGGTGTGTGAGTTTTAATTTCAGAATCTTCTTTTCAAGTAAATTTTGCTCTTTTAAATATTTATCAAAATTCATCCAAATCCAGACAGATATTTAGAGAGCGTACACAAAGAACAAATAAATTATTGAACCAATGTACCTTTTAAGATGGAAGCCAAGAATCAATTAGAACTGTGAAGATGTCAATTACAGAGGCAAAATAATACATGACAAGGTCCAAAATTACTTTCTAGAGGGATGATGACAAAATTGAAGGAAAATAATCACTCCTCTATCGTTGACAAAGGTAATTGACAAATATATAATCAAAATATTTTCCACAGAGGAGAAACTCCTTGATATCTCAGTTTTTAAAAAATCAAGCTATTTCTTTTGCCTAATTACAAAATAACAGCAATTCTTACACTCTTTCAAATAAGTCTGGGAAGTCCTGACAAAAGCAAACACCCTGGACTTTCGAGAATTAGAAGCTGAAAAACTGATAGTCTTCTTCTTAAAAAAAAGAATTGCAAAACCCAGAAATTTTGTTCTGGCTGATGTGTGATGCATAAATACATGATTCATAAAACGTTTCAAGTGGGAAAACTGCTCTTGAGGAACTAACTTACAAATCCCATTTGTGACAGTAATTTTTCAGATTCCCTTGAGTCTTTGTGCCTGGAAAGCTCACAGCTGAGCTGTCAGCCAACCACTCCAGCTGGTAAAAAGGGATGAGCCTTTGCTTCAATTTTTGACATTATTTGAAATAAATCATAACAGAAAAAAGTATTTTCAACTGGTATTTGTTCTCTAATTCGTTGAATCATCAATTCGATTCTGATCACATTTGTAATGTTTTGCCATAAGAATTATTTGAGTTGAAAAGGAATATCTATAATATATAGAAATTACATGTGTATCTATTCTACACAAATGTATATTTTATTAATAGATACATATAATATACATGAAACTGGAAAAATGAAAAGCAAATGCAGACAGTATCTAGTTTTTGCTGTGTTTAGTCTGACTAACAGATGTTCTCATTATTTTAACAAACTTATGCATGCCAGGAAATTAAAATGTAAAGCAGAAAATATAGCTTCATTGCAGGCCTTTATAAATAATAAAATTAAATGAAAAAATAAAAATAAAATTAAGGAAAAAAAAGGATAGGAAAAAAAGGTGGAGCTAGGAGAAAAGGTGGTAGGATTCACAGATAAACCCAAGCTGGAATAAATGGATATAGTGAATAGTACAGAAAAAGATGTCATTTACTTATTAAAGTTATAATTTGAGTAGAATTAGCTAATTCTTAGCTAATTCTATTCAACATTGTTTATAACTCAATTGGTAAAAGAAAAATACATTTAAATTGTTAAACTTCTTTTTCATCACATTGTTCATCATGTTTCAGGCTGAAAAATTAGAACTCTCATGTTATTTTATTGCCATGTTTTCATTTTTTATATTGTTTTCTAGCTGCATTGGAATGCATATCACTTCATTTTTTTCATCTTTGCACAATTTTTCTGATATGTATGATGGAATTATCCTTTTTTTCCTAAGTGGCTAATTTCAAATATTTGTGCAGTGTTCTTCATAATTGTATGCTTAGATTTTACTGTCTGGTGTGAAAAGAGGCAGCAGACTTCTCGTTTATAGTAAGAATTGAGCTAAGTTCAGCAAAATCTGGTTGTGAAAAGGTGGCACACTGGTACCATCCTGCATTTGCTCTGCTGCAGTAGTGGCAGCTTGTTAGGAAACTCATTCAGTCCAAATCCTTGGAGCTGCTATTCTTAACTGCACGTACCACCCCTGGTACATATTAATGGGGTATCAGGTTAAAAGGGCAGCGAGTGTTTGTGCCTGTGATTTTCCAATCATCTGTTTGCTGCTTCAAAATATGAGAAGAGAGAACTTTCTATAGATTTACTTGCCAAAGGATACTTTGCCATTGGTTTTTCTAGGAAGTTCCAGCCTCTAATGAGGTACCCCATAGTTTACATTACTGATCTACACCCCATCTTCTTCAGGAGACTGGTAACTTCAGGTGACTCATAAGGATACTTCTGTTATACTGAAGGAGCAGTCATACAAATCTCAGCCTCAGACATGCAATTCTGAATAAAAACACCAAATCTAATCAAGGCCGCTTGAAAATACGTATATTATTTGACATGGAATGGTGACAGAGAGTTAATTTCCAGCAGATTTGAAATAGCTAAGCATAACCTGGACTTTTTTGAAGAAAACTACTCCATGAATTGCAAACTATCCTGAGAACAACGATTAAAAGCAGTGACCCCTTGCTAGTATCTGGTATTCCAACAGAGAGAATGTGCGAAATAGACCAGAAGGCAAGGAGCTCATGAGAGCTGAAAAACATCAAATAATCTAGTTGCCATTCCCACAGAAAACTTCCATCAATAACTGAAGAAGACTTTTCTAGACTTTCATAAAGAATGGCAATCAGCTTAAAAGAAAGACAAGCAAATTTTCTGATGTACTTATTTGGAGCAGATCAGTTCATCTATCTGTAGAGTTGTTCTAATGGCCCATTTATTTTAATGGCTCATTAAAATGTAAAAGTATAGTACAAGATGAAACAGCTGAAGAGACATTTTTAAAGGTGTAGAAAGAATGTATTTATTCTACTATATTGGGAGGAACAGGTACACACTTTCATATTTTAAATCAGGCAACTTAGAGTTTGAGGATTATTACCTGTCCCAAGGCAAATGAGAATTGCACACAGAAAATACTCTTGTTGATATAGAAGGTGAGTACCTATATAATGGTAAAGTTTGGGACAGTTGCCATGAAATACTGCTAAATATTTACCATTTGATCAGTAATAAGTTGATCAGATCTCTTTAGTAGGATTTGGAATTTACAAGTGGTATAATTAGCTGCTTTATGCCCACAAAGAAGCTTACCTGTATTCAATACAAAAAGCCTTTAAAATTTAGGAGGAGGAGGTGATTGGCATCAAATTAAGTACCATAGAATCACAGAGTTGTTAAGTTCAGAAAAGACCTTTAAGGTCATCTGCCTTCAAGGTAGCACTACCACTGTGTTCACCTCCAAACCGTGTCCTTAGGTGCCATGGCTTTTGTGCACTTCCAGGAGTCATGACTCTACCACTCTCCTGATCAGTGTGTTCCAATGTTTTACAACCCATTCCATGAAGAAATTATTTTCCTAATGTCTAGTCTAACCCCCCCCCCCCCCCCCATGAAATGAAATGCTTAAACGCTAGCAAAGTACAATCATGGTTGCTTTGTTAAAGGCAGTTGCTGTTTTTTCCCTCATGACCACAGAATCATAAAACAGTTTGGGTTGGAAAGGGCCCCTAAAGATGAATTGTGCAAGTGAGTTACTGGAATAAAAGTGTCACTGGTGGGAGACTGACAAGGCCTTGTGTCTGCAGGATTGTGCTGGTCGTCTTGTCAAGCTCTCCTTCATCTTCCCTAAGCCTGTGTGGTCTGCTCACTTCCCCACACTTCTCCCACAGTTTCTCAACTTGGCCACAGAGCTCCTCAACCAGCTCTTACCTCCTCAAGGCAAGATTCTACTCCACTTTTGAATTTTATGCCAAGTTTTTATTTTTTCCTCCTTTTCTGTTTCTCTGCCATGCAGCATGTAAAAACCCAAAGCCTTTAAATGTTACTTAATAAAATATGATGCATATCCTCTCATTCTTGTGTTTGTATCGAGGGAGAAATAGGTTCTGTGGTAACTAGACAAGGAAGTTACACAAGAAATAAAATGTTGGACATCTGGGACTTCATGTAGAGAACATAGTGGTTTTATAGAGATGAAAATCATGTAATTTTCTTTATATCACTCCTGATTTGTGCTGCAAAAACTGGAAGGAAAATTCAATCTATATTGTGATTCATAAGCATACAGCTGAAAATTATCAGAATAATGGCTGTCTGCTCATTAAGGGACAGGCACCTGAAGACAAAGCATGAAAACATGGACAACAAGACACATGTCTCACCTTCCAGGGCTCTATCCCACAGTCCCCAGTGTGAAACAAGCAAAGAAGCCCCAAGGGTGGCAGCCAAGGATGACCAAATTCTGGATGACTATGCAAGCTTCTGGCCACAGCTGAGACCAGCACTTCTGCAGTCCCAGTGGGGCAAGGACTAGAGCTCCGGGCTGAGAAATGCTGAAAGGGGCTCTTTGGCCCAGGGGTGCACCTGGGCAGAGGTGCAGGTGAGGTTGGTCAGGGCCAGGCACTGGTGCACTCTGGTCCTGAAAAAAGCAGAGCATGCCACATATGATATTTTAGGCTGTGAGGCTGTAAGAACTTAGATTAGATGGCTGTAACGAGAACTTCTGAACCAAAAACCTGTGGCAAGAACACCTTTCCCAAATGCCTGCCAAAATATTCTCAGCTATAACAGAAGAAATACCAAAGCAATTTCAGTTTCCCTCTGACAACTGGAAGCAACACATGGGTCTAGATCAAACTGTGCAATTATATGAACTAATTATAGCATCTAATAAAGATTTTCATGAATAATCCCAAATACTAATTTTGAAAACTACAAAAAGGTCTAATAATACTGGATCAAATTTCCTCGCCTACTTGACATTTAATCAGAAATTTTAGGGCCATATGTGTTGGGTCAGGCGGAGGCTTTTGAATATTTGAGCTACAAGAGAATTCACTCTTCCATCTTTGGTAATTAGAAGCACTCTTCCTGGTCCCCAGCATTCCCCAGGAGCTGATGGCATGGTTAGGCCTTCATCAATAAACTAGATCACCTTACATCTTACTCTTCCACGCAGGAAATAAACTTCTTTCTTGCCCTTCCTTGAAAAGGGAAACCTCATTCATTTATTATATAAGGAGCGCAGTCTTTGAAAAAACAGTATCCTTAAAATGTTGCTAGAGAGTGTGCTAGATGGCATAGATCAAATCATGCCAGGAAGGGCAATAGCACTTGAGCAACATTGTTGTTTGTGTGACAGTGCTTCAGATCATGTCCTGGGCTTTTTCAGTCGATCCGTGTAAACTCTGGGTAAACAGAAAGCATTCCATTTTCTCTGAATCCTGGTCTTCCACTTTGCTCAAAATGAAGGATGCCCAACTCTATAGATGTGTGACAACACACGCGTTCACATCATCTCAGCTGGCACAGTCACTTCTCTTTTTATACAATGCTCTTGCTTGATGAGAGCATAAAGCAGTCAGGCATCTTCCCAGGAGCTTGATAACACACATTCTACTGCTGGGGAAGGAAACATGAAATAGCATATGTATTTTTACTTCTCATCCTGACATATTTAACTTCATGTAGGCAGGCAAGAAAGTGGTAAGGAAGCGGCTATTCATTTTAAACTTCTTAGCTGCATGGCTTCACACACAGACTCAGACATTTGTATCATCCAAAGAAATTTAATTTCCAGGGCACCCACCAGCCATTGCAACATTTTCACAGACTGCATAATCTTGTGAATCAAGCAGCAATGTTATTCCCACAGAGGGTAATTAGTGAATTCATATGAAAAATACCAAAGTGATGGAATTGAGGGCAGCACCCAGCAGCTACTATTAATGCTGTTACCAAGAACTAAAGGCAGCACAAAAGTTTGTTTTACTTCGTGTTTTACCAAGAACATCTGTCACACTGGAGTATGGGGATTCCTGATCCTTTTACAAAAGGGTGCTTTTGTGTGCAGCTTGTCAAAATTTAAATTTTGTGTGTTTTCTTTGAGTTTTTTTGAGAAGGTTTTTGGATTGTTTTTAATATGTTTTCTGTAGTGTTTAATACATTTTCTTCAATTATTCTCTTGATCTGAACCAAATAAATACAAGAAAACCTTCATCAAAGTCTCTTCCATGATTTACATCATTACTAGCAGGAGCTGCTGTAAGCCTTGCATGTTCTCTTATTTTAATCAATCATGTAGGCTGATGAGAGCTCTCTTGTGCTACCAGTGGAGTACATGCAGGGTAGCCAGTGGCTGGGTAGAGAGGCCTGGAAGCTTTAGCTGAGCCTGGACGCCTGAGAAATACATGTCTGATTTTTCAAAGCAGTCTTATTGCTATTGTGTAGCTTTAGCCATGTTTCTTATCATTTCTCTGGTAAAAATGAGAGGGAAAATCTAGATATTTGTGACAGTATTAGTAGTGTTTTTGTGGAGGAAAGCAATATAACTTTTTTCATCTGCCTGAGTCATGGAGCAAATTAATTATTAACTATTCCTGAAATTCACTATATATTTTTGTATTCACATGTTACAAGTAAAAGGTGCATTTCACTTATGGTAATATTGAGCACAAAACTCAAATGGAAGTAGCATTACCTTTCATTACTTTTCTGTGAAATCTCTGCAGAGGTTTGTTCTTAACTGCATCCATGAGCAATGACCTAAGCATATTTTGTGTAACCAAAAAGATGCTGATTTCTAAAGGGAAGTGTGTTTTCTGGAGTCTTAGGTCAGGATATGCACCACATAATTAAGACAGCTTATCATGGAGGGATAAATTGCACTACTATTTATCTTCTTGAACCAAGAAATTCCACTGTTCGTAGTACTCTGCACTGAGCCACCTGTCTTTTCCACATGCCAGTTTGTGTCTATTCATCAGTGTAAAATTAATGAGAGAAATTTGTGTACCTATGATTCCTTTCATCAGAGAGGATCAAACCTTGAGATTTGCATTTCAAAAGTACTTTTTATTGCTACAGTGAATAGTTTCGTTTTACTAGGGAGCAAGTAAATTTGATTTCTCCACAGTAGCCACTAGAAAATAGGATATCTGAGGAGAGACATTACTGATCCACCAGGAACTGCTGGGAAAAAGACAATTTCTCTCAGAGGAAGTTATAGCAGCAGTAAATCCTCTGATTTTTCTGGAATAATATGTCAGTTTGCTACTGACAACCTAAGGTCAGACATGCCTGCTCAGGATGTGAACGTAGCTTCTTCTCCCATACATAGTTTTTCAGTACATGGCAAAATCTGCTCTCAATCATTGCTTTACACCTACAAGTACTGGAGCAGTTTTTGCAGACTAAGATAAACAAAACTCTCAAAGAGGAGAATCTTTTCCTGAAGATTTTAAATTTTTGCTATTTAAAGTGCTTTCTGCAAATGTCTTGGAAGGCTGTAGCAAGTGCTGCCATAGGGAAACCCTAAGGATTGTGTTCAGCACATTGCCTCACCAGAGCCTCCTTAGGACAAGTGTGACACAGGAGTCACAGAAAAGAAAGTGATCATTAGAATACTTCCTTGCTCTGTCAGCAGCCAGGCTGATTGTCTGCTTTAGCTTCCTGGACCTTGTGAGAGGAAACAGCTTATAACCCTTCAAAAACCTCACCTCTTCCAGACCACAGAAAAGTTCTTTGTGTCAAGCCGAAGCAAAGAGAAAAATGTCTTCCTTCCCAGAAAGGCAAAACATCAGAGAAGCAAAAACCTACCAGACTGCAGCAAAAGTACTCATGTCCAAGAAGAAAATTTTGTCTCTTCCATATGAACCTTTGTCTTTTCTATGTAGATCCTTGCATCCAATTCTTGCATCCTCTCTCTCCCTCCCTACCTCCCTCCATTTCTGGTATGAAGTTTACCAAAAGGGAGTTGAACTAGCAATAAAAAATTAGATTATAATACATTCTGACAGTTGATATTCCACTTCTCACTCATAGTTTATAATTTAAGCTTTTGAAAAAAACATAGATAATGCTAACTCCAAAGGACTCCTGTTTCTCTATCAGGTTTTCATTAGTGTGTGTATGGGATAAAGGAGCCTGTGTCACGTGGTTAGATCTTTCACTGGGGGCCATCATTGCAGCTCCATTTATATCTGAAAAATGTGTTTATTTACAGCTGCCTTGGATAACCCAAAGGCACTCTCAAGATCTGTTCTTGTATTTGCAACTTAGACACATTTATCATGTACCATGATGCTCACCTACTGTCAATTTTGCAAACATGGACTGGTCTAATTTTCATAGAGACTATCAACAATATTATTGTGGATTCTAGGCATAGTGTTGTTAGCTGAAGACTGCTGTACATGAAAGAGTAGTGATCCACATTGCAGTTCACATGGACAGGCTGAGGCCTGCACAGTGCTGTGCTTTGTGTGTCCCTTGGCTGTGGAATTATCTCATCCAAGTCACTGCAGATTGAGGCTCACCACAGCAGAGAGGCTGCAGGCAGCTCCTCCGTGGCATCAGCCACCTGCACATCCTTGCCTTTATCCAAAACTCGATCAGAAATTCTCATAAAACATCCCTTTTTATTTAAAATGACTACAAGAGCTGTTTTAAGAAAATATTTTAAGGTCTTGAGTGACCAAAATTAGATACCCTTTCCATGGACAATACCTGTGTGGTGTACTGTGCCATTATTGAATGCCTAGGCATTACACTCAGCCCAGGATTCCCTTCATAATTTTAGCTCTAAAAATGGCATTTAAGCAATAATTTACAGTATCTGAGTGCTTTTCTTAACATGTTCATAAAAAAATAGAAGCTGCTGATAAAAAAAGTCTAAGCCAGTGTTTTAGGTTTATGAGTAAAAATACCATTTGATATTGCTCACTTATTTTAAAAATGCTTTTCCAAATGAAAATGTTACCAATAGCATAAATTTTATTATTTAGAAGTCACCTACTTTGGCTGTCACATCTGTAGAAATATTTTGTATGAAAATGCTGTAATTAAACTCATCCTTAATCTGGATCAGAGGTTCACCTGAAAATATTTCACAATTTATCACTTAATTTTTTCCATTCTATAGTTAAAACTGAGACCAGCTCTATACCACAATGAGAAATTGTTGTAGGTGTGGTGTTTTGAAAAAATTTGTCTCAAATTGCCTTAAGTATCACTACAGTGTGGAAAAAAATGCTTTCTAGAAGTTCTATCTTGATATGATCAAATTAATTAAATTTTTATTTATTCCCTGTAGCCGTTTAGTTTAACACGCGCGGGAAATTTTCTGCATCGGAAACACTTACTGTGACCACATAATACTGCTTGAACAGCACTTCTGAACTCATGGGCAGGTGCTTATCTACAAGATCGGGTTTTCTAGATTTTTCCATGTTATACAGCTTTGTGAAGCCAGCTGTCAGCAGAAGGATATTTTGCTCTCAGTATCAGTGCATGTAGTAATGATACACTAGTACAGATGGCGTGGAGGCTGGGCTCTGGATGCACACAAGTAAAAGACATTCCAGTTCTCATAAATCAGTCTCACTTCAGAGTGCCCAGTCTGACATGTTATATACCTCCAAGAAATAATCAGTATTCTGAGAAAACACCAAGTCAACTCAATAGGGTCTTGAAAAATACCACTACATCGTGTCACATACTCTAAGAAATCTCAACCCAATATCCATTAATTCTGGGTGAGCTCTCAAGGGGGTTGGTAGTAAATTAAAGAATAATACTCTTCCCCAATAAAGGACCCAGAGGACTCAGAGTTTGCCAGATGATGGAGTAAGGGAGAAGTTGTTCACTGGGTGATTGGTTCTGTGACCTACTCCTGGAATAAGACTGGTACCTTGGAATTGCCATCTTCTTCTCCAGTACATCATGGTCATAAAAAGAGTTGAACTGGAAGCACTGGGGCCAGGTACAGCAGAATGAGCTCTGCAAGAGGGTATAGTAAGCTCTGCTCCTTCATCTCCATGCATCTTTTATAATGATGCATTTGTAATATTTATTAAATGAGTGGTAATCACAGCAGCAGAACAAAAACCCTTGTTATAGCCATTAGACATGTTTGGAGGTCTGTGCCCACCCTGTCAATTTGGAGAAATCAGAAGACACTTCATAAACCAAATCTTTTGTAGAAAACACTAGTGAACGCTAATTTTAGATTTTTTTCTTCTACATTTTAAAGACTCTTTCTCTACATATGCTCAAATCCATCTGTACTGATCCACAACCATGCTAGTTGGCAAATCTACTCATTTAAAATTTTAACTCTAGTTTTATCCTGACATCCATACATTTCAGTTAAAAATATTTTTGCTGTAAATAACACAGAAAGGGTAGATCTAATGTATAAATACTTAGTAAGAGTTCAAATTCTTTGTTATACTTCCTTGTGCCCTTTTCTCAGATCTCTCTTCTGTAAACACTTTTTAAACCACATTTCAGCAAGTTCAATGAAAAATAAAACTGTATCTGTAAGAGTTTGTGGAGTGGGAGATGTTTCCATCTCACAGGCTTGGTAAAATTTTCTTCAACTAATTCTCATCTTCCTACTGTAGTTGGATAGCAAGAAGTAAGACATAAGTAAGAAGTCCACAGTTCTATTTCTGGTAGCATCACACTCCTGCTAGATTTTACCTCCTGGAAACACTACAGTGAAAATTACAGACTCAGTTTTAGTAAAGGATCTCAGAACTGCTCTGTAGAAAAAGGACAAAAAGAATAGAGAAGCATCTAAATTAATTTACTTGCAATGATAGGGCTAAAACCAGGAAATTCAAAGTACCCACACTGCCTTGCAGAACATTTTTACAGACTATGACATCTCTCTTCACCTAAGGCACAGTGGTAGAGTCTTGCTGTGTGGGCAAGCAAACTAGTAGCTAGTGAAAGACTACTTCTTTTATTTACAATTTTCATTCTAAGATGATCTTCCTGTTTGGTTTCCTTGTGATCCACTGCTTGACGTAATCCCTACATGTTCCTCAAAAACCTCTTAAAAAATGTGATATATGTGTGCAGCTGCATAGAGGCATTTAAGCTGGGCCTCTGGTGATGCTGACTTTGACTGGAATGGCTGGGATTCCTTTGTGCTGATCTTCAGGTGCTCTCCTGGGGGCCTGACTCAGGGAATCTTTTTCTGGCTTTTGAATTAAAATAGTTTAAATGGGGTGGATTGAGGTTCCACTTCCCTGGGAAACTTAGTTTAAAACCTTCTCAACAGCTTGGCAAGACAACGATCAAACAAGCTGGAATAGAAATCCATTCTCCTGAATAACAGACATCTATGGGAGAATTGGAGTCAAGCTTTTTAACCGTGATGACAGCACAATGATCACTGATAGATAGTACTGCAAGAAGGTTCAGAAAAGCATGAAAGTATTCTCCAACAGCATGACAATATCCTTTAATAGCTTCACTCTCCCTTGATGCTTTTCTGAAAATATCCTGTTCAGTTCCTAATTCAACTATGGCAGGCTGAACCTGTACACAGAGAGGAACAAGAAAGTGTCAAGATTGCAGGGCTAAATTCACTCGAAGCTTCTGTTTAAAATTTAAATACTGAATTTCATGCTGCTGGGGTATGGTGTTTTAAAAAATTCATAAACGTCTGAAAAAACAGTAACATGCTCAGTAATGGATGAAATAATGTGCGAATCCCTGCTGCCCATTGTTCTGTCATTTCTTTCTCTCTAAATAAGAATGTGGGACACATACCAAGGAAATGCAATATAATAAACACATGTGAATAAACAAACAAAGGCTGATTAAACTGGAAATATGCACTTGCCTTTTGTTCCTTTCTCTGTATCTTTATTTCTTTCCCTCTTCTTCCTCGCACCCTTCATTCTTTTGTTCATCCTGTCTCAGTCTTAATTTTCCTTTCATATGGCATGTTCCTTCTTTCCTTGCACAGTTTTCAAATTGCTGTGCCCTTTCTGCCAGCAATGTTTGCTTCACCAAAATTATGTCCTCATTCTTATCATTTTGATTTGTTCTTGTAAATAACATTCACTACACCTGATTAATAGAAATGGATTTCTTTAGCCTGAGACCACATGGTATGACACAGCCTGTGTTTATGTACTTAGACTCTCCTTCTTCCGAATATAAGGGTGACTGTATTTTGGAACGCACAATATACTGACAGCAAGGTGTTGGGCTGGACTCCTATTGCATCCTACAGACTTTTACATCTATCTCCTCACTGCTTTTCTAAGCAAACACATATGACACAGTCTCCTCGCTTCTGCTCCATGTGTAATGCTTCACATACCTACAGCAAAACAGATTGATGCATGCTATCCCATCTGCCTAAACCCTTCAGTCACCATGGAGAGTGTTAGGTGCCTCTGCATGTCTCCCCCAGCTTCTGCACAGTCCAAAATTCAGTGGCTCCTGGCACCATTCCTGCTCCCACTCTAACTGCTTATTTTGGTACCATTCTTTGATATCCTCTGAACCTACCATTAGCCCAGAGTTAGAAGAGTGCAACACAAGTATGCTAACATAGCATATAACTACTTATGACATTGTTAACTTACAAACCTTTGATTGCAAATTTTCCTTGTCACCCCTCCAAAAAAAAGAAGAGCTCCAGGATTTAAACTATGTGCAAAGGGAAGAGCATGCTAGGATCCTGTGGCAGGGCTTGCTGCTGTGTATTGTTGTGCTTGCTGTTTTGTATGTTGTACTGTATTATTTGCAATAACCTTTCAGTTTAACAGGATAATGCTAGAATGATTTGGCCAGAAGAAGCCCTTCAAACAGGCAGAACCTTTACTAACAGGGCCCATGCCATTCTCCAGACTGTGCACGGAAATTGCTTTGGAAACTCTGGCTGGCCTGGACCAGAACCATGCTGGGGCATATGCCAGCAATGTAAAAGTATTGGACGACTGCATGACAGTGTTCAAAAAGATGTTGTAGTTTGATTTAGTTTATAAGCAGAGACATGGACTTTTTGATTTGACTCATGTGTACTGCCTCGAGTGATAAAGTACTCTTGACTTAGGTCAGGTTCTGAACTATTAAAATCCATGTTTTTTAGAAAAAGAATATCAATATTTGGGAGAGGTTTTTTGAGCCGCACATGGACTTGTACGCTTTATCTCTATTCATTTTAACTAGGCATCTGAGTCTCTTAAGTGGTTTTGAAAATCAAAACAAATTTCTTTAGTTTGGCACTAGAGATAGCTTCCCATCCCTCATTAAAAGTGTGATACATTGTGTTTATATGTAAATGAGAGGATTTAAAAGAAAAGTTTGCATGATGCCTTAATTATGGGAAATAAAGGCAACTTCATATAAAATCTGTCATCCTCTCCCACTGCAGTCAAAATATAATTGTTCTATTTCTCTCAGTTTTCTTCTCATTTTTTATTTATTTATTTATATGTATTTACTGGAAAGGTTTGGAAAAATAAAAATTTCATTTTTTGCTTTTACCGAGAAGTAGCTTGTTGATGCAGTTATCTTCCAAGTCTCAGGCATTATCATGACAGTTGTATGTTATACGTCATCATTTGTGAACCAACATTAAGGGATAGACAGATCCTGTGAATATAATTTTTCCCCTCTATACCTTTGTTCAATGTGCTAGTCAGTGTCTGCTGCTCTTCATCTTTGCCTGAACGATATCAAACTTCTGTCTTTAGTCAGCTGATGCATCAGCCTTCAAGGAATCAGAGAAAACTCTGTACAAGAGCAGCCTGGTGGAACATGTCTAACCAGTAGTTTGCTCTAACAAGAGAAAAGATCAAAGAAGTGTTATGCAGAATACATTTTGATGCATCAAGAGCAATACAAGGAATTTTTCATGTAAGGCATTGCTGTCATGCAGGTATGTCAGTATTTCAAGAGGTCTTACACTAAAATTCTAACTGAACCCCAGGTTGAGGCATTCCTTCCCTTCATTTATGTCTGGTAGAGGTTCACAGCTTTCCTAAGTCCAATCCTAGCTAATTTCTGAAGGGGTCCATTTCTTTGGTGTTCCAGATAATTATCAGGTTTTTTTCAGGGTGCTTACTTCAAAGTGCCAACCTCTTGGTTTAGCAGAGAACCAAACTCCTATGACTGCCCACATAGATAGGTGCTACCAAAACAGACATATATTTACTTGAGATACTATTTAGAGACCTTACCTAGTTTCTCAGACAGTTAACAGCTGTCTTTCTCCTTTCAAACATGATTATTTTTCTTCCCAATTTCTCTTCAATGGCTAAATCACTGTAAAATCCTGCCCCAGAAATTCTAATCCTGATGAGGTGTACTTTCTTCCAATCTGTCAATACTGATTGTCATAACTTTTTCATGCATGTCTTACTTCAGAAGGTATAAGAGAGATATTAAATGCAACAACTGAGCTGTGAAAATGTGGCTATAGAACACAGGAGCTGCTGTAGATCTTCTGCAGCACTTATACCATTCTAAAGATGGTTACTGTGAATTATTAGGACAACAAGGGCTTGTCCCAAGTCCTTCCCTATCCCTGTTGCAAAATGTTATATTTCATGCAGAGGCATGTAATATGTGAACTTGTTTGGTTTCTGCCTGCCGAGCAGTCCTGAAGGCATCCATCACAGTCAGTACTATACCATTATATTGGGTCATACTCTGAACTGTATAAATAAATATTGCAGGCAGCATATGTATATGTATTCATGTATGTTCTTATAGGTACCATATGCTACATTTAATGTATGCCACGCTGTATGAAAAATTCCCCAAAATCACTTGCAAAAAGGCCATCATTGACACAAGAGAGAAGGGACTATGAAATATAGACTAAGGTGGCCAATTTTTCCCATACACAGGATTCTTTCTGACTATGGTTTTCTATTCTTTTCACACCTTCATTATTTGCAGTAGCTGTTGAAATATTGCAGAAGGAATGTCTTCTTTTTGCATTATGAAATGTTGTTAATGTTTTATCAAGAGACAAAATACAGGAATAACTACATTCTAGGAATCACTTTCTGAACAATATATTTGAACATTTGAACTTTAATAATTGTTCACTATAAAGGATTCATTAACAGCCTAAATTAGGAGTTCAACCTGCACAATACAATACACTCAGTTAAAGCTAAATGCAGGAACAGAAATTATAATGCATGCAATTGTAGAGGTTGGGTGAAATGGAGACTACTCCCCCAAGAGTATAAAGGAAATTACCTTTAGTGCATCAGTTGTCTTTTTCCCTCCTCACTCCCTATTTTTTCAAATAAAAATCCAAAAGATTTAAATGGATAGAAGTGCCAAATGAAGGTCACCAAATCAGTTTTAGATATACTGAGAATCTAAGATAATTCCTCAGTTAACTGTTCCTTGGCTTTTGTATTCTGATCTCTATTTAAAAATGGACCCACAAATTTAAATACTACAGAAGACCTAGAATTTCTAGAGAGGCTCCCAGATCATTGCCAAACAGTTTTAGAAATCTTACAACTCTTCCTCTATAGGCACATCTCTTCTGCCTAGTTTTTGGGTTTGCTGCCTAATCACACTAGCAACAAACACTTGGAAAACTTGCTTGAAGTGCTGTAGACAAATGGCCTTTCAAACAGACAGATTAGCAGTGGAGATCCATTGACATGCTCTATAGAAACATATTTTCTCTTGAACTGCTAAACACTGTGACAATCCTGATGGCTCAGGGGCATAAAAGTACTCCTTTGCATTCTCAGCCTGAAGTTCAGTATCTGTGTCATCCCTAAAGGATGACTGCTGACTGTGTTATTCACTCCTGGAGGATTTAAAGTATTCTTTGAAATTCCAGAGAGCCTTCAAACTGCTGGACAAATTTTCAGTGGATGTTAGACTTCAGCAGTAAGCAATATCTAGTGGATGTGTGTGGTAAGTGCAGAGATTTCAATAGTAAGAGCATGCACTAAATTTAGGGAACTGATTCTAACAGGCAGCACAAGGCACATTTAAGGTAGTTATTCTTAAGTATTTCAAAAAGACTGCAAAAAATGGAAAAGCTGATTTCCTAAATATTTATGCTGTATGATTCATAATAGATGCTCCAAACACTTCAAAAATTGAAAGCTGTCATGGTTTTGTTTCTCATCAGAGTGCTTATTACAGATTGTACCTGAGTAGGAACTGCAATTGTTAAGTTTTATGCTCCTTAAAAAAAAAAAAATAAAAAAAAAAAAAAAAAAAAAAAAGAAGGTATTGGGATTGGGTCTAAATTTAAGAGAGATTAGCAATTTGGTTAATCATTGTAGCTCCTTTTGTACCCTCTTGGAGAGAAAAATACAGATCCAGCAGGCAATTCACAATAATCTTGAGTAGTGGATTCTCCACTGAGCAGTCTTGGAAGGTCCTTGCCCCGACTGCATCCTTCTAAATGGGGACAGTGAGAAACTAATTTGCAAATGACTGGTCAACAGACAGGTGGATAATTACCTGCCTTTGTTTATAAAAAGTAGTACTGTAGATAGTAGAGTTTATGAATGCCAGGGAGCAAGGATTGCTGTGTGACCTTTAGAACATGTAACTACTGTGCTTTTTCAACCAATGACAAGCATCACTCACAGATTGCCCAGAATTTGTCCTCCCACACTCCAAAGTGATGGAAACTCTTTGTGTAGAGGCACTAAGTGGTTCACTGTGGGTCTCAGATTACATCTTGTGATGACATATCATCTTTTATAGATTTGTGCATTCGACTTCTTTCCCTGCTTTATCATGTATTAAAAAACAAAGAAGCACCAAAGCTGTATATATTATATTCACGGTAAATGCACAGTGTTTAATACATTATTGTACACTGTATATAATAAACACAAAATGTAAGCCAGCTTGTTGATGAACTCACAGAATGGCATTTTCACCTTATGCATGGTAACTGAGAGCCCTTACATGGAATTTGTATTATTGGGGAAACCCTTTCCATTGACAATATATGTGAAACAAGAAGTATGATGTGATCTCCTAGATCTGCTTCCTCTGCAGATACCAGCCTTCTTTATCACACATTGCTGGAAATATTCAAATGTAAAAAACTAATCTTCTCCCAAATAACTAGCATTTTTTTATAAGAAATATCACATTTAAATCTGTGTCTGAGTTGCCTAAATCAGCACAGAGGCTTGGAGTTCTTTTTCCTGACTTTTTTCCTCCTTGTCTGTTAATTTATAAGCACATGCACTGTGTATTATACCTGTAAAACGAGATCCAGCCCTTATGGCTGTGTGAGATGTGCTACGAAGGTGCAACAAAACCTCTGCATGAACGCACATGTATCTATGTGCCATGTATTAAATATAGTACATCCTGATTTCATACACAATCCTTCATCAGTGTAGAGGTAGAATAGGCTGCCAAATAAAAATAAGTTTGAAATAAACAGGATGAGACATCTGAAGTCTCTGAAGGTTTTTCTTCTCTTTATGGGCTTTTCATACAGTGTGTCAGATCACTTCAAGCACCCAATTAGGAGTATTTTAGCATAACTGTAATAAAAAGTTTAGAAAACACCAGAAATCAAACCCTGAATGTTGTTTTGGTTGTTTCCTTGTTTGAGATATTTTGGGGGACATCTTGGGACTTCTTTGGGGGCAAAAAACTTTAGCAACAAGAAGCAAACTGTGCCCTCAGTGAAAGATTTATCTGAGGCCGAAAGACAAAAAAGTCTGGACCTCAATCTTCATCCCCAGAAAAACAAACAAATGAAACATGAGGCTGGGCAAGGAGAAGCAGGATCATTTCTGTCCGTGCAAACTGAGTAGTAGAAGGTTTGTTCCAGTCTGTCATCCTTACAAACCTCAGATTCCCTAAGGCTGAATTGAAACAGCATTTGGTAGAATCTCAGTGCACCTGAATTTTCAGGCCAAGTTGCATCCACACACTGCACAGGTCTGAGGAACAGGTAAAAATCAGTACCTGCACATAGTTTAAAAAAAAAAAAAGTCAAGTATTCCTGCATCCCTAAACACCTCAAGAATGGAAGATTCCATAATTGTTTCTCTCATCCTCCCTCCCTTTCTTCACCTGCTGTAGAAATATCCTGGTTTATTTTTCAAAGCATACACCCAAATGCAGATTCCTGTATTGTCTTCCAGCTCAATTTAAAAGGACTTCCATTGCCCTCAAAAAAATGCACATTCAATTCATGTTCATGATAGATTTTAGCCTTAAAGCAATATTTAAATTTGTCAGCACTGAAGGATCCAGTTTCTAAAATATGAAATTTTCCACTCATTCAGCATACTCCAACTTCCAAAGCTTTGGGTTTTTTTGGCAGATTTATCAGAGACACAATGGCCTTATGAGATCACCACAGCTATATGGTAGATGACTTTCAAGCCATGAACAAGCTTTTAGGTACATCTTACCTGCAAGAAAGTACTTATGAGCAGAGTACTCTCTCCAATTATGCAAGGGTCATTTAACCTCCTGAAGCCCTTCATTTATATGTTAAAAAAAAAATAGAATAGTAAATGGTTTCCTTTGTTTGTTAATTCTAGCAAATGCGCACACACAAATGTCATAATATTTGTTTTAATGGGACAGATTACAAAACTAGCACATATACTGTTTTACAGTTAATTAAAACATTCAGAAAGCAGCAGCTGCAAACCCTGACAGTCTCATACCAATATGATTTGGAATGTGAAATTATTACATTGTCAGTGAGTAACAGATTTTAACACATAAAACCACACAGATTTGCATAGCCAGGAATTTTGTTGTTACCTTTTTTGGGATTCTGCAGAGTTCAGATTCCAGGAAGGAACATTGGCCATATCAGAAATATTGATCCATGCATTTTCCACATCCATTAGATCAGGGCTGTATATGCCCTGAAAGCTGACCAAAATAATCATTACAGCAGAAAAAAACATATTGTTGGAACAAAAAATTATTCCAACTTAAAAAAGCCTTGACCTGATTTTCAAGAATTGACATGTATCTAGAAAGAAAAATGAGAGAAAAATATTATACAGAACAAGACAACAAACTCACTGATTTCCACATGATTATGAACTCATAGTATAATTGTGTGTACACTATTAGAACATCTAATTGCATATTTAAATCCTTCATACTTTTATTAGGTGATGTAAAATAAAACAACTATATCCAAATTCACAAATCCAATAAGAAATTATAAAGGAGGACAATATTACTAAAAAAAAAAAGTTTTATCTATATCTGTAAAAAAATAGGTTATGGCTGATTTTTTTCCAAATCTTTTAAAGAATTTCATTTCAATAACTTCGATCATTTATCTTTTGCTTTAGATGAAGCATTGAATGATGATAGCAGGACAATTAGACAGTATTTGTCTTAGATCAGCCTGTTCAAATGATCATGGAAGCACTTCTTTCTCTCCATCTTAGCTCAGTGAAATGCAGGAAATAATCTTGCAATAAGAGAATTCCTAATGAGGATTTATATCACACAATATTTAAGTCATCAAGGCACATTTTGTTGCTATAGTAACAATAATCCTCCACACACAACACGTAAAGAAATTGGTCTAAAATAATGCATTCTGAATTCATTCTAGACATTGGCAGGTAATCTTTTTAACCATCTAGCTGTCCTTGTGTTCAGAAGAATTTTATTTTAGTTTTTTAAAGGAGCATCTCCTTTAGAAGAGGTGAGAGCAACTGCTTATTTTGCTATAAAAACATTTTATGATACTGTATGCTCACACAACTGGTTAATGAAATTCAGCAAAAACCTGGACTGAGAGCATATCAGAAATTATAAGAAAAAATGTGTAACTTGGTATGTCCAACTGTACGACGTCCAGAGACTAAATTGTTGTTTCTAATGTTCACTTCAGTATTACAAATTATAGTGGAGCAATGACGAAAAATATGGAAAGCATCAGGAGCAAATGACTGTATTTCATCAAGTACAGTTGGCATTTTCACAGAAGCATAAGAGAGTTAGGAGCTCCTTCTGGAAGAACATGGTGCTTTTCATAAGGAGAGACTACTGGGAAATTGGTGAAGTTCTGAATTTAAAATGCTGTAGCAATTCCACAGTTATTCCCTAAGTGAATATTCTTATTTTTGATTGAGCAGTACAGATATTTAGCAAAGTCAAATGCCACATCAAGATGATTTAAAACTCTGTCTGTACTGCTTCCCTAACACAACATCAGCAAGAAGCTATTATAGAGAGTCATTAGTGGGACTGGAAAAGCTGGGAACAACAAAAGGTCATAAACCTTTAACACCCCAGTGAACAGGAGGGGCAAACAACAGATCAGACCCACATGATCATGTGATGTGGCAATTTGCCCAGGCATGCAGGGAGGATGCTAAAATCTGCAGGTAGATCCACACCTCAGGTAATTGCTTAAAGCTCTAGGTCTCTGCCATAATGTTGGACACCCAACTTAGAGCCAAAACTCTTCTGTTTACTGAGACAGCCCCTGAGAAGTCTTGTGCTTCCACTCAGGTAGAACTGGTAAGGAAGGAGATGCCTGTACAGGTGGTGGCTTGCAATAGATGTCCTTCTCCTCCTGGAGAAAAGGCAGTACCTGCACAGCATACAGAAGTTGATGACCTGCTGCAGCACACAGTCAAATTGCAGGAGATGGTTAATAAGCTGTGCCGTGTTAGAGAGGCTGAAACAGAGATGGACATGTGGCTTCAGAACCATATACCTACAATGGATACCACTGAGTGGGAGGCACCTTGGACCCTGATGACCCAAAAAACCATGCTCCAATTCAACCTCCAACACCCAGTCCAAAATCAGATACTATGCTTTAAAAGCTTTAGATGTTTATGAGCAAGAGCAACAAGGAGAATCTGCACTAGCAGTGCATGGTGGTTACTGTAAAAAGAAACACTGAATGATCATAATGGATGACTCTCTTTTACGGGCCGTTGAGGGACCCATCTGCTGGCCTGATAGACAGGTACAAGAAATATGCTGCCTACTGGGGTATAGAATTCATGATGTTTTGAGAAGGCAGGAAACCTTCATGGATGGAGGGCACTCCCAATAGCTCTCAAACGCAAGAAAGAAATTTATGAGATATGGAAAAAGGGACAGGCCACATGGCAAGACTAAAGGAACATCGTCAGGGTATGCAGGGATACGATGAAAAAAGCCAAGGCTCACTTGGAACTGAGTCTGGCAAAGGACATCAAGGGCAAAAAGAAAGGCTTCTTCAAGTAGTTCAGCAGCAAAAGGAAGAATAAGAAAAATGTGGGGCCACTGCTGAATCAGATGGGAGTCCTGGTAACAGAAGACACTGAGAAGATAGAATCAATGAATGCCTTCTTTGTCTCAGTCTTTACTGCTGAGGTCAGCCCTCAGGAGTCCCAGACCTTGGATGTAAGAGAAGGCAAGAGAGAAGAAGACTTCCAGTTGTTCAGAGAGTTGGATTAGCAATTGGCTAGGCAATTTAAATACCCATAAATCCATGGGTGCTGAGGCAACTGGAAAAGGTGTATCTGCCAGTTTCCATAATCTTTGGAAAAGCATGGAGAATGGGAGACATGTCTGATGATTGAAGGAAGGCCAGTGTTACTCTCATCTTCAAAAAGGACAAGAAGGAGGATCTGGGAAACGACCAGCCAGTCAACCTCAACTCCATCCCTGGAAAGGTGATGGAAAGGTCATTCTGGAGGTCATCAGCAAGCATGTTGAAGAACAGCAGACCATCAAGAGTAATCAGAATGGATTCTCCAAGAGGAAGTCATGCTTGACCAATCTGATAACCTGTGAAGACATGGGAGGATGGGTTGATGAGTGGAGAGCAGTGGACGTATGCCTTGACTTCAGCAAGGCTACTGACGCTGTCTCCTATAACATCCTCATCCTAGGTAAGCTGAAGAGATGTGGGTTAGATGAATAGGCAGCGAGGTGGATCAAGTGGTGGCTGAGTTCAGAGGGTCGTGATCAGTGGAGTAGAATCCAGCTGGAAGCCAGTAGACAGTGACGTTCCCCAGGGATCAATACTGGATCCAGTCTTATGCAACTTTTTTATCAATGAGCTGGATAAAGGGATAAAGTGTACCCTCAGGAATTTACTGATTGTAGGGGACTGGTGGGTGTAGTTGGTATATCTGAAGGTGTTGGTATATCTAAATGGCAGCAGGTGCTGCCATTCAGGGGCATCTTGATAGGCTGGAAAGTTGGGTGGAGAGAAAACTAATGAGGTTTCTCTAACAAGGGCAAGTGTAGGGTCCTGCACCTGCAGGGAAATAACCCCAATTACCAGTACAGGCTGGAGAATGACCTGCTAGAGAGCAGCTCTGTTGAGAAGCTGACCATGAGCCAGCAGTGCCCTTGTGGCCAGGAGGGCCAATGGTATCCTAGGGTACATCAGGAAGACCTGCAGGAGGCGATCTTTCCCCTCTACTCAGCCCCAGTGAGGCAGCAACCCAGATGTTCTGTCCAGTTCTGGGCTTCTCCATTCAAAAAGATAAAGAGATACCGGAGATGGTTCAGCAGAGGGCCACAATGATGATGAGGGGTCTGGAGCATCTCTCTTATGAGAAGAGAATATGGGAAGTGATCCTGTTTAGTCTAGGGAAGAAAAGACTGAGAGAGGATCTCATTAATGCATAGAAATATTTCAAAGGTGGGTGCCAAGAGGATGGTGCCAGATTCTTTTCAGTGGTGCTCAGAGACAGGACAAGGAGTAATGGCCATAAACTTAAACACAAGAGGTTTCACCTCAACATGAGGAAGAGCCTCTTTACATTGAGGCTGTCAGAGCACTGGCACAGGCTGCCCAGGGAGGTTGTAGAGTCATCTTCTCAGAGACGTTTAAAACCCACCTAGTCGCATTCCTATGTGACATGCTCTAGGTGACCCTGCCTTGGCAGGGTGGCTGGACTAGAAAATCTCTAGAGGACACTTCTAATTCTAACAATTTTCTGATTCTAAAAAAAAATATATCTTGTGGAGCTACTCATAGGGATGGGTGTACAATCAAAAAGGTGTGGAGACCACTGTCATAGATTGTACACGTTTGTAAATGCAAAATAGCAAACAAATGCTTTAAAGTGACTCAATATGATTCAGAGGTAAATAGAAGACAAACTTGCTATTTCACACTGTTTCCACTGTTCTGACAGGACTATTCTTTGTACAAGCACAGTCCTAGATAGTCCTTGGGGCTTTTTAAAAACAGCAGAAAAACTAAGTGGACTCATTTAATCTGAAATATGTGCTTATTGTTATTAAATGTCTTTTTTACGGGAGTCCAATATAAAATCTGTGTGTCATAAAAATTGCAGGGATGCGAAGCTGAGAGGATTTAAAAGGATCTCAGAAGAAATGCAGGAAGTTTAAGAACTATCTGCCTAGTAGTCAAATTTCCCAAGTCAACATAAACTCAGAACTATACAGAGTTGATTCTCAAGAAAGTAAACAGTGGCAAAAGTGATCATATTTCTGCTAAGACAATTTAGTTACATAATTCTTTGTTTCAGTAACATCTATTCTTGCTTGAACACAATTTTACCATTGATAAACAGGCAACCACTTTGGGAAATCTGATTCTGAACTTTTTTATCTTATTCGAGAGCCAGGCCCTGAATTCCTTGAAAGCAGTATGAACAAGAGGTACTAGAATTGGATGACTTTTTTACAAGGACAAAAACTTGAAAAGGGAGTTTTGGAGGAAGTAAGATTTTGTAAGAAATGAGATCAAACACTTCAAATATTCTTGGATAAAAAACTCAAATATTTCAATATGTTTGATTTCATTATGTCTCCAGGATTGCTTTGCTGTCTATTCTAGGTAATATCAAAACTCTCCCCTTCTTAGCCTATCATTTCAGAATAATGGCTTCTATTTCAAAGTTGTCTGGCAATTTAAAAGAATGGATTTTTTTTTTCCAAAGGTGAATAATTGATGTATTAACTACTAAGTTGGAATTGTTTTTATTAGACCCAAGTACATCTAAATTCATATTATTAGAATTCTGCATGGTAGCTTAAACCTTATTGCAAATTTCCTGCAAATTCTCAACATGGCCAAATTCACCTCTAATATACAAAAAACCACCCTAAATTTAATAATTAATCAGAGAAGTTAAATGGGCTATAAAAAAGTTCAGTAGGTTGTTAGTTTTGCCAGGATCATTCTCACCCACAAAGTTGTTTGAGTGGTCTTATGGGGTTGAAAAAATCCTTCTCAATGAATAGCTGATTCTTGTTGGGATTAATAATTGTAGTATTTAACATATTTTATATGGGTTTTGAACAAATTCCTGAACAAAATCAGCCTCTGGAGAAGTTCACATATTAAATATAGAACAAGTTTCAAAAACATGAAGAAAGTGCAATTCCTGCTTTCAAATGAAATATCTTCTGCCTTTTCTTATCCTTGACCATTTGAAAACCTTGGATTTTCATAGTTTCATGGCAGAGATGAATACTAGTGTCAGGATAAATGAGTCCTCTCAACATAATAGAATTTATGGGAGTCTCAGATGAGTCCTTGAAGAAAAATTTTCTGCAAGTGTAGTGGCTTTGAGAAAAGCAATTGCACGCTGAGGCACTTTCAGCTACTTTCTCTTACCTGAAGGGCTCCCTGGAAATTCTTCCTTTCAACAATCCATCATAACCTATGCATATACGAAACTCTCAGACAGATTTTAGTGATTTTTCTTTCTTCCTAGGCCAGCACACTTTTGAGGGAAGGGGGGTGTTGTGCTGCATAAAGTATCTCAGTAGTTGTTATTAGCAGAATTGTTAAAATATTAATTGTAGTGTAGTTCCAGAGTACTTAACTTGGCCTAAGCATTATTAACCACACTCCTCAGTACAAGCTTGACCTACAAAGCAGCCTGGGGGAAAAGAAAATTTGAAATACCCAACATTATCAATATTTTAAATATACAAGGTATTAATGTTTTAACACATGCCCTAATGCTGGTTTTTTTCACATGGACGAAAGCTATTCTGCATCCTATATGTACATCACGAGATCTTAATGGTCTCAGGTGGGGCCACATGGAGGAAGGACATATTCCCTTGCAGCTCTTGTTTTTAAGTAAGCACAGAACGGGGACAGAAGCCCAGTATCAGGGAAGAGAGGAATCCAGTGAACCGTGAGCAAGGTGCCTACACCTAAGGAAGCAAAGACAGGCTGAGCCTCTCCAAAAGGCACTGAAATATGTCCAAATTTGGAGAAGCTTCTGGTTGTCTGCTGTAGCAGGAGGTGGCGATGGTGGTGGGAAAGGGCCTACGGAATGCAGCTGGATCTGTGGGGCATGAAATCTCATTATACTTACAGAGCATTAAAAGTATTTATTGTTTGTCTGTGTAAATTGCAAATAAAAGTTATTGAAAATAACAATGCTTACGTTTTCCATGTAAGTTCATGGAAATCAAGCATGCTTCCAAAGTAAACAAACATCATAATTAGAGAACATAAATGGTTATAAGATTGAAGGCTGACTTTAAATGTCGCCTTTGATTTTCATTTTTATAGTTAAGTGATATAATAGTGATGTTCTGTGTAGTTAGGAACCTGTTGCAAGAAATTAGGGGTGAGATTTTTAAGGAGTATTCGGTGGGATAAAAATAATCTCAAAATGCATGCTGACAAATACTTATTGCTCTCTGTTGCAAATTTATCAAATACCTCTAAATGCAAATAATACAAAGAGAGAAAAAATGTGTTTAGGAAGGTGATAAAGGAGGATATGGCAGTGGGGATGAGAAGATCATGCGGTTTCCTTTGTTTTTATTGTATAAGAACATGTAAGAAAAGCTTTTCTAAAATCTATGAATGTGTAGGGAGGGTCAGGAGGTCAAGGACCGCTGTGATGATCCTGAGTCACTTATCAACTCAGATTTCCTAAAGACCCACTGGTTTTGGACTATCATTAAGTCTGATGCTGTGTCATTTGATTGAGATTTAGTTCTCCAAAGTCACAAAGATTTTTGTCTTATTTTTCCTATCAGTATCAGGATCATACTATTGGAATTGCATCTAAGCAATTTAAAAGTAAAAGGTATGGGGCAAAGTCATAGTCTATAAAATTGCTACAAGATAATACCTGTACTGCAGTCTGGGATGTAGCTCCTCAGAAATGGACTGAAATGACAGAAATGGTTAATTAATATGGAATTCCAAGGCCACGTTGTGTAGGATCGCTGGGAAACTGGTGGAATAACAGACACATTAGAAATTAAAAATCATAAAATTACACTGCTTCTATTCGCTTATTTGAAAGCAGGTTTTATCAAATTTGGCTCACTATTTTCCATCCATGAAATTAATTACTACTTGAAAAGAAGATACTTTTGCTTTTACTTTTATGGCTACAGATATTCTTCTCATGGATCCTCCTGTTTTATATTAAAAAATATTATAAATCTTAACTATGCAAATATTGTATGGCTTCAGTGCATCCCTTGCTAAAATAATGTATTTTCTCAAAGTGACCTTTGCACCTTGAATGAAACACTCAGATTTCAGCTATAAGTAAGCTATAGAAAAAGTTCTCTGGAAAAAGATAAATCATGGCCTAAAATATTAACCTTTGATCCTTAGGTAAAACACTGCAGTAGAGAAAACAACCACAGGCACAACTTTGTACTCCTCAGTCAGGACAAAAGTCCAGACTAATCTTCAGAATAATATGAATCCTGGGGCAATGTAGAAGAGTGGCCTCTAACTGAAATATTAAATCTAAGAAATATATTTTATTACACATTTTGGGCCATTTCATCAATAAAGTGCTAAGCAGGTACTTTAGATTGACTCAACTCCACTCCAAGCTTTTTCTTGAAAAGCAGAGGAAATGCTATCCATTCCTCCAGGAGCCCTTCCATTATGTCACTGACTGTGGTCCTAGCCTCCAACATCAAAGTTCAACAAGCACAAAAAATGTGATGCTGACAGATTACATGAAATTGAATAAGTAAAATGGACTAGAAAAGAAATTATATACAGACTGCCTTTTCAAAAATCACCTTGACCCATGACTTCTGCCTAATTGAGACATTAAGCATAGTCCTGCACCTTCCTGTGAAAAGAAAACAAATACATTTCTTAAAATTACTTTTAAGTGTACCTTCCTTCAAGAGCCATACACGTTAAATTTTCTTCTACACATGCACAAGAGGAACACTTCACCATAAATGTTGCATCAAATATTACCCACAGCCTTGCTTGTGTATTGTAGAAAGATGCAATGGAGCCCATGCTGCAGCAATACTGATACTCAGTTTCGCCTAGCCACATGAACCAGAGGTGGGGGACCCAAAGAAATTCCTGCTACACTGACCATAGGTATTGCATTATGTCCCCAGGCGTTAAACACATAGCACGCATTCTGATTATTGACCAAAAAATTAGTACTTCTATCTATCAGGCAATGGTTCACATACCAGAATTTTGTAAAAAAAGAAATGTTTTTCAGAAAAAGTTTCTCTAATGAAGATATCTCTTCTCCTCAACTTTTGTTTTACTGGATTATTTCAGCAATGTCATCGTTTGGTCACTAGAAGCTTCATGCCTTTGATTGTATCTAAAGAAAATTATTTGAGAAAAATAGGAGAAACCAATGCACACTTCCACAAGAACAAGGACATAAAATTTCAAAATTACAGCTAAATTAAGGATAGTATTATAACAGCTAAACCAATGCAGCAATCTATGCCAATTAAAGTGTTCTATTATGCAAAACTGCAGCCATTATAAAAGAGAAATCAAAAACTGTTGTTCACATGGTTAAGCTATGGTTCTGTCCTATCAGAAAATAGTGATACATGAGCAGTTTTCAAATTATGTCAGTCAGAACAGGAATTTAATTTAAAGTATCTAGCTCTAGGACTGTAGAGACAAAGGTCCTGATCCCAAACTGCTTGACCTATTTCTCAACAGCATCTTTCAGACTCTATTCTATGCACTATGTGCCTGATGCAGCAAAACACCCACTTCATTTCAAACATGTGGCCATCTTCCCTGCAGTCAACAGACTGCTTACTTCACAAACGCTTTTCTAAATCCATCCTGGAGGGTTGGGCCTTTGCCTGAAAGCTCTAAATATTCCCTGGCTAGTTTCTTACTAGTCAAGCAAATCTCTGCTCACTTTTGTGGTTAAAATTCCACTTACAAAACAGAGTAGTATCAAGGATGTAATTTTCACTTCATTGTCTGATTTCATAGCTTTTGTCCTTTGCATCACTGGTCACCTGTACATGCTCTGTAATTATGATAAAATGCTTTTTCATTTGGGAATAAGAAAGTAGAATTGTAACCTATATGGTTCATTGCTTTAAGTGAAATGAATATCAGCTCTTTAAAATGGAGCAGATTAAAATTTTTAAGATTAAAATTTTTGAATTTACACAGTATTTTTCCAGTTCTGCTTTCTTTTAAAAAGAAGCAGAAAAACTACTGTGATTCCCCCAATACCTTGAATAATTGCATAAAGATGGTCTTACAGGATATCCTGTGTTGAATGCACTGTGAATGGAGAAGATGCCTGTCAGAAATGGAGAGCACTGAAAGTACAATATAGCATCTGAATTTCAGTTTTACCTTCATGATTCTTAATTACTTATTTCCTCCATGCAGTTCTTAGTCCTACCCAACCCCACCCCTTTCTATACAGTCCAGAAAAGGTTTAAATGTTGTAAAAGGATAAGAAGACAGTGGTACCTTCTGCTTAGAAATCTTCAGGCACTCTGTAAAGGATAGCTTCCTGATCTTACTGTTTCACCAAATTCTTCAAAATTCATGTAAAATTTGGAGGCTGGATTCATATCTATTATCATTTTATTTAAGGATCAAACTTTGACCATTCCTAAGGTGACCTTCTGGTTTGTACTATCATGGGCCTCAAATAACATTATGAGCCTTCATAGCAGATTACTCTGGAACAAAGACAATGATACTATGTTCCTCTTAAGCATGTGTTCTGAAAAGATTTACAATACATGACATCCACAAAAAAAAAATCTGTGTCAGACACACAGCAGCTAACAGGGGAACAGCTAACTAAAGCTGAACATTACGAGATGCATAAAAATGAAGCTTATAATTTTATCAATTTTGTCTTTCATCTTTGATGCGCTTAAAGGTTTTATTTTCATCCTGACTCCATGGCATATATAGCATCCAGTCAACATCAAAACAAACTGCTTGTCATTAAATATTAAATTCCTTAAGGGGTAAATCTGTAAGTCTTTAATTTCTTTTTATTTTTTTCCAGCTGAAGCTGGCACCACTCAAGGCTAGAGAAGCACTTGGAATCCATAAATTGAGATGAAACTAATGAGAGTTGAAAAACTTGAAAAAGGACTGTTTAAATAAAGCCCTGAGGAAGATATTGCATGAATATGCCGACATTAGACAACATAGTGCTGTTCATAATGAACTGGATTTTACACCAGAGGAAAATCATAGAAACATATCATGGTTTGGGATAAAAGGGATCTTTAAAGATCATCTAGTCTAGCCCCACCTGTCATGAGCAGGATCATCTTTCACCAGATTAAAAAACTTTTACTTAGACAGTATTGCAGACATCACTTCATCTGCAGTCTGTCTCACCACGCACCTATCAATCCATCTGGGAAAATACACTAAACATTTTCAGAACTATTTGAAGGTTGAAACATTTTATAGAGCTTAAAAAAATAGCCCATGCATCAAGCAGTATTGACTGCACAGATGTTGTTTTAAAGTTTTGCACTCCAATGCATTCTTAGTTTTTGAAAAAGACCTTACATGGCTTTAAAATCTTTGCATTATATAGATTGCTGTAACTTCTGTGCACAGGGTGCCAGAATGTGACAACTTCTTTCTTTTTTCTTCCTACAGTACTGGACTACAAGTCTCTTCCCTTATAATACCGGAACACCTTTACTTCAGTTTATTTTAAACACTGTGTCAATGGGGACTAACATAATTTTCTCAACATAGGATAATTTCTAGAATAATTTTCTCATCATTTCCTCAATCAATTTTTTCAATAGGATAGCTGGGCTGGACATCCTTGTAAACAAGGCAGACAGCAACATTTTGTGTAACAATTTTTGAAGCAGTCTGTCAGAAATGAGCAGGAGAAAGGCACAGTATTTAAGATTATGAGATTGAAAATTCTCAATAATATTGCAATGGGTTAATAATTTTGCTACTGGTCATCAATTGCTTTACGAGACCCAAGGATCCTATTTTGTTTCAGCAACAGAGAAGCTGTGTCATCTGTAGACACCTCTGTAACTTTCTGAGTTTCCAATAAACGTACTGTATCTAGAAAGTGAGAGTATATCTCACAGAGCGCAGATAATCTACTACTGCAGACAAATTATGACTGTTTCATGGTATCTTTTTCGGAAAACATGACTTTTCACAAAATATGGGGCTGAGAAATACTCGTCTACAATCCCATGTAAAGGTATACACAGGCCCAGGTTAGCAAGTAGCTGCTAAATGAAACAGAAGTAGAGTTTTAAAAGGAATCAGACCAAGTTCATGGAATTATTTAAGAGCCAAACCACAACTAAATATTGGCAATTATAAGTTTAAACTTCAGTTTGAACACTGAAGTTTACACACCTCCACTGATTTTCACTCTTGTTATCAGTCAGTGACTCTTAAAGGGAAGACCAATAGTGTTAGCATTCAGGAACACATAATCACGAGAAATGATTATATGCAGGTGCTTTTATTGAAGAGCTCTGGGTGTCAGGGGTACAAACCCAAATCTGACTCTGACATAGGTTCGGGATGGATATGCTTTCATATTCTATTGTTATATAACTTTCATGTTAATTATTAAACTTACATTGTTCTATAGTATACATAGATTTCAGCCAAGCATAGCCACCTTAGACTAGGAACATACAGTTTCTCATTGTTCTTCTTATGATTATACAATAATTATTTTAATTACTACTACTTACACAGGTAAAACACAAGGCTTAACATTTCAGAGTTTATCTTAGCATTTTCCAGGGTGCCACTATCAATAGCGCCTTCTAAATACCAATATAATGTAATTTGCATTATATTGTTAAAATGCAGTCACAGGGTTTGCATACCATAGCTGAAACATCTCTTTGCAGAGAGGCCATAGCATTGACCAGGCCACAGCATTTCAATTTGTGAAAGGTATTAAGCCAATGTACTTCTGAAAAAATGGGAACCACTGGTGTTTCCAGCATAAGAAAGTCTTCTCAAAAAGTCCTGAGATCACCAATGACTTCAGTCCTATAAGGAGAAACAGAAGATGAAGACTAAAGCTTTCCTGTCTTCCTATCTGTTGGTAGATAAATCGCATCTGTATAACTCAATAAACACATTACAGAAATGCAAAGGTAGATATCATCTTCACGCATTTTAGTTGAAAGAGTTGTTGAATGAATACATAATGGCTTAGTGGAAAAGCAAGCAGAAACCAATTCCTTTTTCTGTAGGAAACCACAGGCCAAAAAAACCACAAAACACTTCCTGGCTCCACAGCTTTCTGCTTCTCTTCTTCCACAGCCCTGATAGAACAAAAGTCCACCTAGTTAAGCTAGACCTAAAACTCTCACCATGCTGCATGAAAATGCAACCTCCTCCCCAAAAAATTTGATGCACCACCTCTCTTTGGCCTTGCTTTTGTACGAACGTGCTATTTTGCACCAACTCCAAACTTGAAGAAATCCTCTAGTGTTTTTCCAAACTGATATGAAAACTGGAGCCCTTTAGGTACAGTACTGTCTTATTTCCAGATCAAGAATGGGTACAAGCAAGAGCTAGGAATGAGGAAGACCAACACAGCTTCTGAGGACAGCCACAATGACTGAGTATGGAGGAACCTTGCTGATTAAAAGGTAGGCAGTTGCAAAATTAAGAGGAAATTTTGGTAACTTTAGCACTTAAGGGTTTATACCTAACACTTCCAAGTTCATTTGAAAATGCTAGTTAAAGAATTTCAGCCCACAGTATCTCAATTCACTTAGAATTTACACTGAATTATGTACAGTGATGCCAGATGTACTATTATGGGGATAGCATCCTAGTGTATGTACTGTAAAAAATTGCCAAGAGTCTCTCTGTTCTACTTTCGTCAGAACCTGAAATTTCTTATTCATTTCTCTTTAGACAGATATTTTTTCTTTTCAGAAAAAGTACTGCAAGAATTCAGCTTCAAATGAGAGAAAGAGGCAATTGTTACTGGGTAGCAACAGTCATAGCACTACACTACTAGTAACATTTTTTCTCAATGAATATGTTGTCTGAATATATTTAAATGTCCATGCAAATCCACACAGTCATACACTTACATAATTAGTCATGTCTTTGTGTTACTTTTCCTTAAAAAATTCCTTTTGACATCGTGTCACTAAGTGACTAATTAATTAGTCATAAGTACTCTGTCCCCTCTAGATATTATTGTTTACTAAGATGATCATCTGGCTAGGAAGACATGAACCACGTGTGTTTGGTCATTATATGATCATTGACATTGAAGGTCAAAACTGATCTAGAATTCTAGAGAATGAGAAGTCTGCCTTGATCATTAATTTAGGATATAATCTGGGAACAGTAAATTATGTTATTTATGCTCAGCTTCCCTATCTGCAAAGCCAGGATACTAACACTGCTAAAACCTGTCAGAGTTCCTCCAATTCATGTTAACAAGGACCTGAAAAGTCAACCATCTGCCAGGAATCAAAAATTTACAACTAATTACGACTTCAGTAATACCATCAACAGTACATAAGTGCTACAAGAAGGTCACACAGATAATAGCCAGTGTGTCACAAACTCTCAAAGAGTATATGCAGTATAATTCTTATTTGATTTAAAAAAGGATTGAGCAGAGAAGCTGATCAAGGCTACACAGTAATGCAATGATTATAGGCACAAGACCAGCAGTGACAAAACAGGAGCCCACAAGGAGAGCAAGACTGGAGACAGTAAGAGCTTAAGTAAGAGTATAGTAATTGATTGCTGTAATTTCTACATGTTAACTCCAGGATGCAATCAAGAAAAAAAGAAAGAAAAAAACTTGTCTTTGATATAGACATACATCTATTCATAGAAGTATAACCAGAAGGGATTGTTGCAGTCTGAGGATAATAGAAACTAAATTAATATCTCTTCCATGTTAAATGTTCTTGCTGCAGATTTATAAGCTTTCATAAAAAGCTCTGTTTAAGCATTGTCTTAACATAACAGTGATTAATATGTGATCCAGAAAGCATGAAAATCTAAACATGTGCTGATCACTTTGTAAGCACATTAGCTGTTTTAGCAACATTGTTCATATGTTAATGTTATGATGGCTATGCATGAGCATCACTTCATGGTCATAACAGGTGATGCATTGAAATAAGCAAATACTCCTCCTTCATCATTCTTTCTCCAGTACTCACAAAATCTGTGTACCTGGAAAAACCTTTCCAAATTTCTTCTGCAAAATTATAAATCTTTAAGAATCTATTTTTGTCTATATTCTACTTTTCACTGATGAAAAATGAAATGTAAAATCTTTTGCAGTGTATGTATAATGAAAAAAAAAAACAGACATTGGACATTACCTGGATTTTTTTCCCTACAAAAATATATACTTTTTCAATGCAGAAGTTTTAATATTAAGAAGATTTTAGCATGAAAGAGGTAATTTCTTTTGGAAACTTCTTTGAAAACAAACTTACTGTAGAATAATTGTTAGGTAGAAATAAATTCATTGAAAACCCAGAATTATTTTCAGGGTCCTTACTTCTTTGACAATGTAATAAATACAGAATAGTTTTCAAAAACAGACCTCATCCTTATATTTTCCATCCATCTGGGACCTGCTCTCTCCAGGCTGCAGTTGCAGTGTAATTCTGCATGATAGCTTATCACAGATGAACCTCAAAGAAGTTCGGAATTTGGTTCATATAAATTCAGATGCACTGTTTAAAATTCTGATCCAGAAACCAGGTTGATACTGGGTTTTACAGCACATCCTGGGTTTAAATGGCTTATAAGTTTCTGCCAATGTATTTCCCACAGTCCTTGCAGAGACACACAGCCTTTGTCCCTACACAGCTCAGGTACAGTGTTTAGAGCCTGTACATAAACTCTGAAATGCACCTGTTGGACCCCAGTACAAAAGACTGTGCCCTCCTAGAAGGGAGAAATGCACTTTTAATGACCTCTGACTCCAAATAAAATATGACAAAAAATAATTTTCCACTGTGATTATTAAAAATTGTCAGGTTGTAAAAGGATGAAAAGTTTACTCTTTAGAATAAGCAATCAGGCCAGTTTTGAGGTTAAGACTTCTGGGAATTTTGGAAAGTGATTCAGCTTCCAAAATCATTGATACCTTCCTTTCTTTGAACTAAGTATTTGCTAAATAGTACAGGAGAGTTATTGCCCACTGGGGAGCATGTTAAGATAACCTAATTAATTTCCCTAGTAACCTAAACTAGATCTGGGTCCTTAGAGACACAAGGAAAGCAAAGTCAAACAATGTGATCGCTCTCTTTCTTTGTCTCTCTGTATCCTTTTTTAGAGAAAGTATTTAAATTATGAGAGACTATTTTAGGTCACTGATGGAAAGCTAAATTTGCTCTTCACGCTTAAGACTCCTTCTGTTAATCCCCTTTACAAAGAGTATTTTTAGCATGCCTCAATTAAAAAAAAGCCTCTAATTGCAAACGTTCTGCACTCTGAATTTGGTACAGATTTTGCTGTTACATGATGGTTGACTAAAGCTAGCAGCTTGGTAATTTTGTAAAAGAAAATGTGTTAAAGTTTTTAACCTTCCAGTTGTCCTTTTTCTGTTGAGAGTAAAAATTTTTCCTAAACAAACATGAAGTTTCCTTTCATCTGGAATAGAGAACTGGTGTTTCACTGTAAACTGAATCAAGGTTTGTTGTGGGATATATTTAAATTCACAATAAAACTCTAACATTTTTGTAGCTCAAAATCCATCATGTTTATGCTAAAGACTAGATAATGCATTAAAAAAAAAAAAAAAAAAAAAAAAAAAAAAAAAAAAAAGCTTTTCTTCTTGGACATTACTGCTTGGTAATTCTAGAGCATTTGCAATTCTGCATAACTGTTTCCATAGGCCTCTGTATTGACCCAGGCAGCTCTACCATCCAGCTGATTTGCCCAGATCAGGAGCAGGGGCACATTACATTTGCTTTGTAGGAAGAGTGGCATCCCCAGAAAGTGATGCAGATGGGGAGCTGCCTAAGAAGAAGACCAGTTTATACAGCGTATGCTTGGCTACATGTGCAATTGCAATTTAATTTTACATTAACACAGAAATAGAGGAAATAGTAAAATTGTGTAATAAAAACTTCTTTTGGAAAAATCTCTTGTCTGAACATTCAAGAGGCAGTCCAGATGAACAAAGGAGTCCAGGAAAGCTGGACATGCTTCCAGAAGGAAATCTAAAAGGATGTCCCCACTTGCTGAAAGATGAGCCGACAGGGAAGAAGACCAGCCTGGTTGAACAAAGAATTTTGACTAGAAGTCAGGGAAAGAAGGAGAAGAGAGAAGCCACTCAGGAGGACTACAAGGATCTTGTGAGCTATGCAGGGTGAACTGCTGCTAAAAAAATAACAAAAATACTTATAAATATATTAGCAACAAAAGAAAGGCAGAGGAGAATGTCCATCCTTTAATGGAAGTGTGGGGAAAAGTAGTAAGGAAGGATAAGCAAAAGGCTGATGTACTTAATGCCTTCATTGCCTCAGCCTTTCACAGCAAGACCAGTTGTCCTCAGGGCATCTAGTCTCCTGAGCCAGAAGACAGAACAGGGAGCAGAATGAGGAACCAATATCCAAGGGCAAATGGTCATTGACCTGCTATGCCACTCAGACAGGCACAGGTCTGCAGGGCTGGATGGAGTCCACCCAAGGGTACTGAGGGACCTGCCAGAAGAACTCACCAAGCCACTTTCTCTCATTCATCAGCACTCTTGGCTGACTGGAGAGGTTTTGGTAGCCTGGAGGTCAGCAAATGTGACACCCATCTACAAGAAGGCCTGGAAGGAAGATGTAGGCAACTGCAGGCTGTCAGCCTGACCTGGGTGCCAGTGAAGGTTATGGAGCAGTTCATCTTGAGTGCCAACAAAAGACACATGCACAGCAGTCAGGCCATCAGGCCCTGCTAGCATGGGTTTGGGAAAGACAGGTCCTGCTTGACCAACTTGATGTTATTCTACGGCAAAACGATCCATTTAAGGGACCTGGACCCGCTGGATCAATGGGTTGAGAAAAAGTGGATGCAGTACAGAAAAGACAGAGCATTAGGAGTATATTGAGAGAGTTGTGATGCTTTGTTGGTCTGAGTTTTATTTGGGGTTAGAAATCTAAACATCTGGAAATGGCAACTATTAAAAATGATTAATCAGTCTAACGTTATCCTATCAATCATACTAATATGCAACAACAACAACTCATTTTTACATAGCTCTGAAAGCTGATTTTAAACATGTTAAAACACAAATTTGTCTCAAGTTTCCCTTCAACAAATGGAGTAATTTGGGTTACAATTCTAATATTGGAATCAAAAACAAAATAAATTTTCATTAATAATGTGGCAGGGAATTACCTGAGCCACCCTTCCCCATGAAAAGAGAAGGGTGAAATCCTTCTCTTGAAATCTCACAAATTGTCAGATATAGTTGTGCTGCTACAAATTTATGAAAGAATTAATGTATACATAATCACTGCAGGTTAAAGCTCTTTTCTGGATCTCTATTAGTCTAAAATCCCAAGGATTTTCAACCACAAAAAAAATCTCGACCTCCCATACAGGGATCAGAGTGCCAGGGTCATGGACTACCTGTGCAATGGGAATGAGGAAAAGACTCAAACCTTACCATGCCAGAAAAACTGTCTGGAAAAAAATGTACCACAATTCACTAAGGACAAGATTCTGTCCTCTGCAGGACATGTAGCACATCCTCTGCAGAACACATAGCACAAGTTTTCTTAACAGTTCTGTAGTTCTATGGATCTCATGTCTCAGAAAATATGTACATCAACCATAATGAGTCTAGAGTGAACAGGAACAGCTGTGTTTGACACAGCTGTGTATGAGAAAATGCTAGGAAACTGGAACTGGTAGCCTAGAAGAGGTCTGATAAGTTCTTGAATTCATGCTTTAAGGAACTGTAGGTCTTTTAGCACTCTCCTACAAAGCAACAGAGAAAAGTGTCATTTTTCTATGTTTATATGAGTATGGTGAGATAAAGTGAAGGATGTTCTGATATTATGAAGTCAGTTTATAACAGTGCACACAATGAAGCAATGGAATACGCTCACTGTAGGGAGAATTTCCATCACTGCAGAAAAGCTTAGAAAAAAGTTTTCAGTGAGGAAAAGCTTAAGACGCATACCATGATGATATAGGCATGCATTTAGGAAAATGACGAGTCATGGAGTTAGTAAGTTACCAGTAAACCTGGAGTTGAAAGCTTGCAAAGTCAACCAAAATATCACTGAAACTAACCAATCATCAGAGTTGTTCTTGGCCATCTCCAGACATTTTGTGAAGAAGATAGCTGACTGCTTCTAAATTGTCACTGATGTTTTTTTAGACTGAGAAGTTTCCGTGATGTAGAATTTATTTAGGAAGAGTACAATTAGTTAAGGTTGTATTTAACACAGAAGTAAATATAATGAAATTGGTGAGAAACTAATCAACATAAATTGAAGGATGAATCATGGCTACGGATATCTGTGGCTGTAAATGCAGCAGATACCGTATTACAATTCACAATTTTGAAAGCCATGGCAGAAAGCAGTGAGGAGTCTGCTTATTCACAGATCCTACACTGCACAACTCTATATATGACCTGACCTCTGGTACCCTCTTCTTCAATTTAACAACTTCCTTTTTTTTATATCTTTTTTCCTGCTTCATGCAAGACTTCCTTAGTGGGCTTGCTATATTCAGATTATTAATTTAAGTAAATCAGAGTGTACAGAGTGCTGCAGCTGGCTTCCTCAGAAACCCGACCTACTTAAGACTCATCAATTGTAAAGAAGAGGGAATAATAAATGTGGAATAAAATGAAGAGGCATCTAGATCAAATGTCTAATTTATTGGGCATGAGTGACATGTGTCCATTTCTAAAATAATGCAACACTAGCACAGCAGCTTTAATGCCACTGATGGGATATAAAGCTCCAGATATAAGTATTATTTACCTGATAATATTTGCATCTATGCCTTGTCCATCCCTATTCAATCGCTTACCTGATATTGCAAACTGGATTGCTAATTAAAGGCCTTAACCAAGATGCCAGGAGAGTATCTTTGTTCATTGGTGTTCCTGTCTATCTCACAAAAATATATGCATAAAAGATCCTCTGATATATAATTTTGTCTGAAGGAACAGAAAACACTACTTTAAGGGAGCCTTGTACATTTCTAGGTCTACAGTAGATGGACCTGGCTCACTTTATTTAGATTTTCTTTCTTATTAGATTAATTAAGCTCTCAGGAGCCACTTGTTATCTCTCATTCTCAATTTAAATTGTCCATCCACATTTTGTCTTACTAAAAGGAGAGACAGCTATCAAGAATATAATTTATAATGTTGTCTTTGGCTGAACCAAGGAAGATTGCTTGGTACAGCTGGTGATCCATCTGTTCAATTAGTCATACAATATCAAATAAGTGATGAACATTTTAGGGAGATCAATGGTTTGAAGTCTTGCACCAGGATTGTTCTATGTGGAATGCGCTCACCATCAGATGAAAAAGATCAAAGATGACAAAGGAAAAGGTGTGTATGTTTTTCCTACATGCAGAATCTTCCCATGAGTGAAAAAGAAACATACCTCATATATAAAGGCAAGAACATATTGCTAGTGTATTTGCAATCTTAGCAGCCCAATAAAATTATTAGTACTGATGGTAATAGTAGTATTGCAGGTCTAGTTACTGCAGGAAGTGAATACAGACAGTTGTGTTGGCTTTGCACAGCCTGGTTTTTGGTAGCTGGTTTGCTGATAGCTGGTAGCTGGTTTTGCACAGCCTGGTTTTTGGGGGGCCACAGAGGTGACTTCTCTGAGAAGCTGTTAGAAGCTTCCACTTTGTCCAGCAGAGTCCATCCCTGATGGGTCAATTAGAGATGTTGGTGATACCTCTATGATAGCATATTTAAGAAGAAAGTTAAAACAAAGTGGGGCACAGTCTTTTTCCTAGTCAGAGAAGAGAAGGTGGTAAGAAGATGCAAAGGAAACAACATGGAAACACAAAGGTCAGCGAAGAAGGAGGGGGAGGGGTGGTCCAGGCCCTGGGGCCAAGGTTCCTCTGCAGGCTGTGGTGACTGATGACCATGGTGAAGGAGCTGTGCCCCTGCAGTCCATGGGGATCCACAGGAGATACAGAGATCCACTCACTTCCTGGGGGAGGCTGAGATTCAGTGGGAGACGCAGTGGAGAGAGAGGACGCTTGTTTCCAGGCTGGAGCAAACTGTCCTTGGATGACTACACCCAGCTGAAGAGTGACCTACACTACAGCAGTTTTGGGAGGACTCTCTTCCTGTGGACTCTCATTGCAGCAGTTTTAGGAGGACTGCTGCTCATGAGAGTGGACCCACATTGGCGAAGTTTACAGAGAACTGTCTCCCATGGGGAGGGACTTCATGGTGTGGCAAGGGAAGGACTCTTGTCCCAGAGCACAGAAGAAGAACTCAGGTGATGAACTGACCAAAACCCCCATGCCCTGTCTCCCTGCACTGTTGGTGGGAAGGAGAGAGGGGTTAGGGGAAGAAAAAGTAGTTTTAAAAGTATTTTTTTGCTTCTTATTTTTAGTTCTCATTATCCTTCTCTGATTTTGTTAGTAATTAACTCATTTTGTACCTTTAAGCTGAACCTATTTTGCTCTTGGAGTGTTTTCTCCAGGTCCTTATCTCAACTCGTGAACCCTTTGTTTAAATTTTTCTCTCCTCTGCCCAGCTGTGGCAGGGGAGGGTGAGTGAGTGACTTTAGCGGGTGCCTGACATTTGGCCAGCATCAAACCATGAAAACATTAATTAACAATATCGCTATTCATTAAAATTATTAAAATTTTCAATCATAAATATTCATATCCACATTTAGTGTTTTTCCTTTTATTCAATACCACTTAAATTAATAATCTGAACATAGCAAAGACTTCCCTTCCCTGTTAGCTGCTTGCAAAGTCAAGGGCACTGGTCTGAGTGGAGTTGAAAGCACTGCTTTGGTCGGTCTGAGCAGGTGAAGGATTCCTCAAGTTGACAGCACGTCAAGTCCTTTGCTGGGGATGCTGAAGGCTTCTTATTCCTCAACGCAGAGTGTGCTAAGGGTTGCTTTGAAATGTTTGGCAGCACGTTCTTACACCTTGCAATTTCTTTTTTAGTTTGTAAGCTCACATCACACAAAAATTTCCAATTTGTTATGCATTTTATGTCTTTTAAATGCTTCTATTTTGTTCTGTTTGGTACCCTTGAAACTGATTTTGCTCAGCTACAAGTCTGCACTTCTTTCACAGACTACTGGAGACTTGTTTATAGCCATAAAGTTCCTGATGTCAGCCATGTCTCATTTCTTATAATTCCATCTCTACCCTGCAGCTTGTATGTCTATCTTTCAAATCTTCAGCTCTCATACTGCATTTCTCTACATTGCATGGTTATGTGAAATTCAATATCTCTGTGGACCTCTACCTCTTTGGGTCTACATTAAGGTTTTTGTGGGATAGGAAATCCCACATTCATTTCAGCATTACAGGATAAAGAAAATAGTGATTAATTTAAATGAAAGGAATAATTGTTGCTAGTTTCTGCATTTTGTGCAGAAAAATTTCTCTAGTTTCAGAAATTACCTAAATCTTGAGATAAATAGAGTATATTCAGGAGTATTTCAGGTAATAGTTTTTGATCTTTTGTATGTCTTGCAGAGGTTAACAGAAAATAAAATGGCTTACTCTAATTCTTTAGAGCAAGTCTGTAAACAAAATCCTGCAACTAAAAGAAATAATTATTTTACCATGATTTAAAAGCAAAGTAGCAAATTTTTACAAGGAAATCTACACAAACTGTCATTTTCAACAAACTTTGTGCAGTCCATTACTGCAAACAACTTTTTCACAGCTTTTCTGCATGCTGAATATATTCAAGAACATATATTATGTCATCCTTAATGCCAGAGGTAAAAAAGGTTGGATTTTTTTTCTTCCTCTCCAGAACTATTGAAGAACTAAATGCACAGATGTTTATTGACAAGAAATTTTTGTTACAGAAGGAGAATCTTACTATGGTATCACACATTTATTTTCTAAAACAAGAGAAATATTTTGTATACATCACCTAAATGTCACATCTATGAAGTAAGAAGGTGACTTTCACACTGCATCTATTTTCTACCTGTAAAAACACACCAAACATCAGGAAAAAAAAAAAAAAGGATATTTTAAAAACCTACCTTGACAAATCTGAATGTATACACTCTATTGAAACACAAACTAATTCTTTCTTACAATAATCTAATTTATATTAGATTAATTGATTGACTTGGGCTCCCAGCAGTGCTGGGATTGGGCAGGATTCTGCTTTATAGGTTAGTTTCTGCTTTATAAGGTTAGTCTCACTGTGTTTTAGGGATTCCTTGTGGGCCTAATATTTTCACATGCTTTCACAGTTACCTTCACACTCCTCCATCCAAACATGCATACCTTCATGAATATTTCTTCATATTTATAAATATTCCAGTTCATGAAAGAAGGCATGTGGAGGCAAGTTTATAAATAGGGAAAGGCTATAGAGATTTTCTAGGGAGTTCAAGGAGGCAATCAGAGAACAATCAACTACAGGAATGGGACAGCAATTGGAAACCTTGTGTAAAGACAGTAAAACAATTCATTTGTATACTTACAACGGGAAAATGAAGAAAAATCTCATCTAATAAAAGAGAGAGAAGCAAAAGCAGAGAAGCGAAAATGAGTAAAACTCCTTGAAAACCATATATTTGAAAAGATATTAAAAATATTATTTGATTTTTGCCTTGGTGTTTGTCTGGGAACACTGACACACAAGTTATGCACGTAGAAGATATTTGACTCTGTTATTTCAAATCTGATCATTTAGATGGCTTTCACTGTAAATCTTGATGAAAACATGTATCCTGGAGGCAAATTCATCACTAATACCCATTTTAGCTCACAAAAGTAATTTCATGACATATTGTGTTGCATGCCTGACTAATCCCAGGGGATGAATATTGATGGTGGTTATGAGATAGACTCTTTTAAATTCTTGGAGTTCCACATTGACATCAGGCATCATAGCAGCTTCACAGATCATTTTGTTCAGCTAGAAATAATCTGTTGTTATGTCTTCAAAGTAAGGTGGTTCTATTTTTATCACAAGGGTCACCAATCCCTCTGTTGAAGCCTGGCATTATTGCACAGCTAGAGACATATTTACAAAGAAGTGCTAGAAATAGCAAAGCATAACTGAACAAAACAGTCCTTCCACTTCAGCTTCTCTGAAACCCTAAAAACCTCTGTTCTTCAGTGGTGTGCCACTGAGCAGTAACAAATTTACCAAAGGAGGATAAATCTATCACCTGTAAAGCTTGCAGTCATACACCAGTAGTATTCATTTGGAAGCTGCAATAACTGAAGATACATTAGCAAAATGAAAAACAGTAATTGGGAGGCAAAACAGATTAACTCGAGATTCGTTCACTAAGGACCCAGAGGAATCAGAGGTAGAAGGAGGTTGTTAGATTTTGCATTCATTTCCCTCCTATACAACACTCTCTTAATGAATTCTCCAGCCAAAATTTTGATGAATATCCACAACTCTTCTACTTTTTCACACAGAAAAAGCAAAATCATAAAAGAAATTTTCAGCAGAAAATGGAACTTGGGATGCTGAAAAACCTGGTATACAGAATTCAATCTATAGTTAATTTTTTTATAAACCAAATAGGAGGACTTTCTAGAGCTTCGTTCCTAACAATATATCTCAAGATCATCTGGATACCCTCACAATGCATGAAGAGTGAAGAAAATGTATAGAAGAAAATGTGCATGAAGAAAAATAGCTTCTGAAGTTCTGTATCTTTACAAAAACTTACTGCTCTATCTAGGTCTTACCTAGGTCTGCATCAGCGTCTTACTGTTCCTGTTCCAGACTGCAAGGCAAGATGTATTCTATTCAAGGGGGCAATTCCCCTTATCTCTCTCTCTGAATGATCACAGTCACTCCTCCCTCAGGAGGGGACATCTGCTGATAACAGGCTACTGAATGTCACTGCATGGCTGATAAAAACTATAATATCCCTTGTGAGATGCTCCATCCAGAGGGAGGAGCCAAGCATTCCTACCCAGACATAATCTAGAGGTTCTGAAGAACCAGCACAGCTTCCCACTGGATTCCCCAGAGGAACAACAGCTGCTTCTACTTCCACAGATCTGTGGAGGAAGAATACACCCTTTCTCTGCAGGACCCCCTGCTCCAACAGAACCACACCTGACACTCCAGGAGGACTGCAGCCACTTTTACTGGACTGCTTCCAACACCCTGACCAACAGGGTGTCAGGTTGAGTTCTGACTCTGTCAGTGTTGTTCTAGTGTACTGCATTGTTTTATTTTATCCCTTTATTTTTTTTTTTCCTTCCCTATTAAATAACTGTTATTTCCTGCTCCCATATTTTTTGCCTGAGAGCCCCTTAATTTAAAATTCATAGCAATTCGGAGGGGTGGGGAGGGTTTGCATTCTCCATTTCAGGGGGGGCTCCTGTCTTCTTTAGCAGGCACCTGTCTTTCCAAACCAAGACAGTTCCTTAAATCAAAAACCACAAAGCAGTAATACCCTAAGTGATGCAACCCACCTAGGAAGTACAGAGGAAGGATACAAGGAAGTACTAGTATCAAACCTGTACTTTCACGTAAAATATAGTACATGATGGAAGACAGAATAATTATAAAAACTTATACAAGAATATTTTTAAAACTACAACAAGTAGGAGAGGATGGCAAACTGGCAGTCAACAGTCTATGGCAGAGCCGATAAAGCCTGAATAATCTAGAAGAAATAAATTAATCTACATAGCATCTGAGAGACCATTACAAGTGACTGGTGAGGTGGGGGAGTGAAGAGAAGACAATAGTAATATATCTTACCTTCCTCAAGAAGCAGCACAGCATCAAGAAACTTCAGGAAAGCACTAGAATTAAGAAGAAGGTTTAAGTTCTTGTACAACGCCTAGGTTATGGTAGCAGGCGTGCTTAATTGGCACATCTTGCAGCTGTTGATAACAAAGCCACTGTTGCTCTGCTCATGCCTGAATGTAGCATATATTTCATTGTCCATCTCCATGAAGAGCTAACTAGTGAGGAGATCAAATGTATTCCTTCAATACACCAGCTGAACTTGTGAGTGGGAGCACTATCAATATGTGAGAGCCAAGAATTAAAGACTTTCTCTTCATCTCAGCATCTTTTGAATAATTCATAATATGAAGAAATTTTTGCTTAAATTTCTTTCAACTTATGCTTCTCTTCATAAGATTAAATATCTTGTGAGATGTTTTTAAGAATGGTTACTCATTCAAAATAATTTATTTGAATGTTTTTAAATTTTAAATTTTATTATGAATGCAAGTAAAAATTATTCAAATGACAACTTTTTAAAACATTTATAACTACAATAAAAGTAATTTTTTCACTTTACCAAACTAATTTTTTTTTTTTTTTTTTTTCACAAATTTGTGCCATTTCAATTATTTAGTCAGATCCCTATTGGAAGATCCTGGACTTGAGAATAGTTTCAATGGTGTAAATCTGATTATCAATATGGACTTTTTAATTTTTAGCTTCTTCTTCCCTTCTATGTTCAGTAGTTATTCTGTAATTTGTGTGCCACTATCATGTTCTCTTTATCTTTGTAGGTTTCTTAATAGTCTGAAAGATAAATATTCCATGTTAAATTTCCAAACATTATTCATAATTGCTAGATTTTTATTGTATTTCTTTGATAGGCAACATCAAGTTGCCAGACAGGTTTTTCAGTTAAAAGAAAACATGCCTTGCACTTCCCTCCAGCTTGAATGGTTTGATTCTCTAAAGGAAATCTTCACTTCTACATTTTTTCGTATACATATGGCTGAAATGGATATTTGAAGCACCAGATGTTAAAAACATGCATCTCCCATTAAACTCGCTTGATTCTTCTGTTTAAATTAATCATTAAAAACATATTTCAATTCTCTGTGGCATCTTGCTGTTTTGCATCCTGTTTCTGTAGTTTTCCATCCTGCTATTATCAATCCTTTGAATAATAGCTACCAGGAGTCATGACTGCACCAAGATGCAATGCAGAACATCAAGAATTAGGCTGGGAAATGAAAGATACTAAAAAAGCCTCTCAGCTAAGCTCCCTTTCCCTTGAAAGGTTGGACCCCGTGATCTTTTGGGGTCCTATCCAGCCTGGGCTGTTCTGTGATTCTGTGACTCTATAATTACACAGTGTCTGGCATCACACAAAGCCAAGTTTCAACTGGTGTGGTTCCACTGACTTTCGCTGGAGATAATGAGGCAAAGTAAGCCCTTTGGGAGTCAAAAAGGCTTCACGTGTGCAGCAACTACTAGATTCTGCTCCATGACTGGACTCCCAGGCCCAATTTCATGCAGACAAGATTCACAGGAATCACTAATATTATTGTTATTATGTGAGAAGGGATGGAAAATAAAAATGCATGTTTGCTGTGAATAAGCATCTTCTTTTTATGTTGCCTGCATACCTTTAACGTACTATATTTTTTATCATTCTAAAATCATTCGGAGTGTCAATTAGTTAATCCTCTAGCATGAAGAGTAATTTTAACACTTTGAAAATTGATTTTACTCATGTTTAAATCCCTGATAAAGCAGTTCCATATCTCTATGCAATTATACTTCCAATTTCTTCACAATTAATTTTCAGCTGCATTTTGCTTCTCCACTCAGACATATTTATACAATATAGTTGTCTTTGAATATAATAATACACCTTGAAACTAACCTGATTGGTTAAATCAAAAAGATAAAGGCAATTTAGTGATTTTTTTCCTTTTTAAATTTTATTTCTCCCTCCCGGCCTCCCTGATAAAGTTGATGTTTAAAGTAGAACACATAGAAAAGCTTTTGAAAACATGTCAGAGCTTTTCAGATTTGGGTCTAATTTCAAAATAGGATTATGTTTTTAAACAAGGTCTGGTAGAAGTCTCCAGCTCAAAGGAAATCAAAATCACTAGCTTACTTTAAGCAGAAGCTAGCAGAGTCTTGAGCAGTTAAAGGTTTAAAGCTCTGAACAAATTAAAATAAGTGCCATCCAACTGCAGAGAGGTATTATTTAAATCGTAGTTATTAGGTTCAGCTTTCTGCTGTTTTTTCTGATGTTTAAAACTGGTCCATCTCTTGATAACTTAGAGTCAATCAACAAATGCATATCTGGGGGTGCATCAGTTAACCTACCTGACTAGGAAAAACATTTATTACCCTTAATCTGTTTTCTTCCTAGATAAAGGTGAACAAATGCCTTGAGTAAGATCACACTGCAGTATTTCTCCTTTTTTTCCTGTCACAGTAACTGACAATTTACTACAGTGAGTTTGCAGATTATCTAGGAATTGCTCCCTTTCCCTGCCCTCCCCCCTCACCAAATTAAAGTTGGTCACATCAATCAAGATTATTTTTATTGGTTGGAATTAAGGCAGTAGCAGGTTAAAGAGCTTAAAGGGGACATAAATAGAAAAGACTTTGGTGGTTGAAAAATGCTCCTCTCAATTTGGAGCTTAGCGCATAGAAGGTTTTAACATGAGAAAACCCTCGTACTGGAGGGTTGCAGCATAACAGCTGTCTCAGAGCTCTGTTATTGTGCTCTTCAGAGAAAACACTAATAACTGTTATGAGAATAACCTAGGATAATGTGATTTTGAATGCTCTTTACACCCTAAAATATGAAAATAATTCCAAAATTGCTTTACTAGTGTTATTTAATGCCATTAAAATCCGTACATGTGCCTAGTTTTATAATAGTCACTTTTCAGAATAAAAAGCACTTTTTAATTTGGTCTTGGTTTTAGTCTTTTAAAAATGTCTTTTTATAACTGTAATAAGCTTTTGATATTCATATTTATCTGTTATAGTCTTATGAGACATAGTTGCTCTATTTTTTGCTGGTCTATATTCACTATACTTGCTGCAATCTTGCCAATGGATGAAGTAAATTTTAGTGCATTAGGCTATCATTTTTCTATGCTAAAATCTGATCTATGCTAGAAGTTGCCTAAACCAAAACTATGTTAAGCTGCTATAAGATTAAATAAGTAGACTAAGGGGTCATCAAGAGGTGACAGATAAAAGCTCATTCTTAGCAGTACTGATATGTTGAGGCATCATCCATAATTTTAGTTCAGAGTGCTAGAACATGTAGAGCAGGAATAAATCTCTCCAATAACACACGGGATGATTTGATTTGACAATTTCTCCTTTATGTCATTTTTATCAGAGCTAGATCACCTGATAATAAAATTCTGTATTGAAACTAAATAGAACTGAATGAACAAGGTAAATGAGTAGAACCTAATGCATAGACATGCATAGTAGACCTGGTTCCTCAAATTAAATATGGTGTAAATCCCACATTTTCTGACAGATGAGCCATGAATGCTGAGACATTAGAAATTCTTCACTGCACTCTTCTATTATTACAAAACATACTTTTGTTTTTAATCAATTAATTAGAATACAAAAATATTCTTATAAAAGATGAGAAGGTTGAGCAAAAGATGATCATAGTTTTGTTTCCATGACCCTGAGCCTGCTGGCAACAAGTGAGGTACCAGTCTCAAAGGGAAAAAAAGGGTACTTGCTCAGGAGTTCACAGATCTCACTAAGAGAGCTTTAAACTAGACTTGAAGGGGGAGGAGGATAAAAACAAGATCACGAGAGATAAGCCCACTTGTGGGATGTCACTATTTGAGGGACAATGTACAGGCAACATACTTCAGTCTGCTGTCTCAGTAGATGCAGGCAATGGAGATCTGTGTGGCAGCAAGGATGCAGGAAATATTGAAACCACAGACACACTGGAGAATTGTCATGCAGGAATTAGAGCTTCACCAAAAATAGTGCCAGGATTGATAACCTGGCTGAAGAGCACCTACACCACGCACTCACCACGGGCAGCAAACAGGGGGAGCTAAAAGCCATGGTGCAGCAGAAAAGATATGCATAATTGCCATCATGGAGATGTGGTGGTATTACTTGCACAGCGAAAGTGCTGCAATGGATGGCTGTAAACTTTTCAGAAGGAAATGGGAAAGAAGGGAAGGTGGTGGAGTAGCCCTGTATGTTAGTGAGTGCCTTATTTTCTGGAGCTTGATGGTGATATTTACTGATAAAAATCAGGGATAAGACCAACAGGGCAAATATCCTGTTGGAACTGTGTTATAGACCACTTAACTATGAAGAAGAGACAGATGAAATATTCCATGAACAGCTGGGAGAAATCTCATATTTTCAAGCCCTTGTTCCAGCTTGCCAGAAGAACAACATGGCAGAAAGGAAAAAGCTCCATGAGGTTCCTAGAGTGTGGAAGATAACTTCTTGACATAGCTGATAAAGGAGCTGGCTATAGAAGATGTCCCTCTGAACCTGCTATTTGTAAACAAAGAAGGACCAGTGTGTGATCTGATTATCTGATGGGTGGAGGCCATCTTGGGCACAGCAATCACAAAAATGATAGAGTTTTCTGCTCCAGGGGAGCAGAAAAGGAGAGGGAAAAAGCAGAGCTGCCACCTGGGAAGGTAGACATTTGCCTTTCTGGAACATTGGCCAAGACAGTCCATTGGGAGGCTGTTTGGTAGGGCAAAGGAGTCCTGGAAGGCTGGACATGCTTCCAGAAAGAAATCTTAAATATGCAAGAACAGGCCATCCCCATGTGTCTAAAAGCCAACTGATAGGGAAGACCAACCAGGCTGAACATTGACTAGAGAATGACTCACTTTTGGAAGAAGAGAGAGATCACTTAGGAGGACTTCAAGGATCTTGTGAGCTATGCAGGGAGAAAACTAGCAGGGCCAAAGCCCAATTAGAACCTAGTCTGGTTACTGCTGCAAAAAGGAAAAAAAGAAAATAAACATATTAGCAACAAAAGAAAGGCAAAGGAGAATGTCCATCCTTTAATGGAAGTGTGGGGAAAAGTAGTAAGGAAGGATGAGCTGATGTACTTAATGCCTTCATTGCCTCAGCCTTTCACAGCAAGACCAGTTGTCCTCAGGGCATCCAGTCTCCTGAGCCAGAAGACAGAACAGGGAGCAGAATGAGGAACCAATATCCAAGGGCAAATGGTCATTGACCTGCTATGCCACTCAGACAGGCACAGGTCTGCAGGGCTGGATGGAGTCCACCCAAGGGTACTGAGGGACCTGCCAGAAGAGCTCACCAAGCCACTTTCTCTCATTCATCAGCACTCTTGGCTGACCGGGGAGGTCCCAGTAGCCTGGAGGTCAGCAAATGTGACACCCATCTACAAGAAGGGCTGGAAGGAAGATGCAGGCAACTGCAGGCTGTCAGCAGGGGGAACTTAGGGGAGACCTGATTTCTCGCTAATTCACTGCCTTAAAGGAGATGGGAGAAAGACGTCATTCAATCTCTCCTCCCAGGTAAAAAGTGGTGAGACAAGAGGAAATGGCCTCAGTTGCACCAGAGGAGGTTTAGATTAAATCTTAGGAAAAATTTCTTCTCTTAAGGGGTGTTGAGGCATTGGAACAGGCTGCCTAGAGAAGTGGTGAAATTATCATCCCTTGAAATATTTTAAAAATATGTGGATGTGATACTTGGGCACATAGTTTAGTGCTGAACACGTGGGTGCTGGGTTAACTGTTGGATGTGATGATAAAAGAGGCCTTTTATAACCATAATGGTGCTACGACTCTATGACTTTGCTGCGTTTTGAGATAATATTTTCAGTAGCAATGGTTCCTGAAATGTTTAAAATAACTACCCTAGAATATCTTTCCAATTTTTTTCTCACAGACCTAAGACAGGGATATATATATTTTTTTAGTATTTATACATACAAGCATATTTCCACTCTTTGTATGTCACATAACGATGATAAGGATCATCAGTCTTGATATAATTCTCCTTGATGTGATCAAAAAACAAGCCATAGGTTCAATATCAAATTCAGAGAAGTGTGAGTGAACTAGTTTTCTACTGCAAATATCTTACCCTAACTTGTGATTGTAGTAACTTATGATAAAGTTTTTTTTAAAAATTGTTTTCAAGCCATATCCAATGTCTCTTGCTTATTGCAGCTGTCCAAGCCCCAAATACTTCAATTCATTGTTCCAGATCTCACTCATACTTCTCTTGCCAGCATTTAGTTCTACTGACATGTTTACCCATCCCTCATTTCCAAATCACTCTTAACAGCATATTCTGTGCTTGCTTCCATGTTAGCTGGAATAACTTTGTTGGTATGTTACTGTTCAATACTGTGAAGAAAATCATCTAGTATTTTACAAATGTATAGGCAAAAAATTAATAATTATGAGGAAACATGTTTTTTACAAAACATGGCACGTTTTCCCATCCCATAAAGAAGTAACTAAATAAAGAAATATCCAACCAAGTATAAAAATTTCACCTAGAAAAAGATACTTCTTTTCCAATTTATATTACACTTCAATCAATCAACTAGTATTGTCTCCACACAAGAGTTTGGGCCGCACCAGAAACAAAAACCTAATTGTGTCCAAATATCCATAACAAGATGAGTCTAAAAAGAAGCTAGTTAATATTAAACAGATCATTGTGAAAAGGTATTTCACTTTTTGCTTTGGCTAATTGGCCAACAGCTGATAGAGATTGCAGTTGTCTCCTTTTAAAAGCTAGGTGAGGAAACCGGGTTCTTCCACAACTTGGAAATTATTGCTATAGATTCTGTAAGAGGACCAAAGTTCTAAAAAGACAATGAGAAGTAATATAATACAGAATTGGATTCTTATCTGTTCAGTGTATTTCTTTTCTTACTCTTTCATTTGTTTGTTTTTATGGATCACAAAACTTAATGTATTCTTCAGAACCAACAAACATAGTATATACTGAAACTTCTGGAAAACAAGCAGGAAAGAGGTTAATACTTCCTGTCGAAGTATGTAAACTTCCTTCTGAGGAGGTCATCTTTCTGAAAAATCATCGTATCTAATCTAACATTGCCCCCTATCCTCCAGTTTTCATCAAATTTTTCCTAGCCCACATAATCAATAGACTTGAATCATGAATGAATTCTAGGTACTTTGCCTGTATAACTTTTGAAATTTGAAAAATATGTTGATATGTTGATTTGAAAAATATGTTGATAAGAAAGTTCTTTTGCAATGTTGTTAGTTTGTATCATTAGGTGAAGCAGCAGGATGGCATTAAATGGGAGAAAAGAAGTAAAATTAGCACAAGGAAAAAAAAAATTAAGACCGTGACAAGAAGAGACAAGCCTTTCCCAACAAGTCTTAAAATATCAATGTCATGTTTAACCGAACAGCACTCAAAGGCAAACTCTCTTGCAAGTAATGTTTTTCTCAAACTTCCTAGTTAATGACTATTAATCTGTAGCAATCAAGTAAAAATGCTCTCATTTTGTGAAGTGCAGTTGCTGAGCATCAAATGGATGTGTTTTTACTGCAACAGATACTAGAATGAGCAGATGCCAGAAATGGAAATTTCAATCATACTTGCCACCAATGGTCACAAGTGAAGATATTGAGAGAGCTACGTTTCTTATAATAATTATTCTGTAGTTGCTAACTGGCTTATGCCACAGCATAAATGAATGATTCATTAATATGAATCAGTGTTAGAATAATAAATTAAAAGGAAAACCAGCAGACTTAAAGGTTGCTTATGCAGAGACAGTTAGCCTTGCAGACTTTCTCAGGGCCATAACATGTACAGTTCAAAAGCACAGGAATTTGTGTAAAGGATAAGACAATAAATATAAGTTTGATATTACTGGAAAAAGGGAGAGTGGTGCTCTCTATATCCAGCTATATATCTTTTTCATTCAATAAACCATTTCAGAAGGCTCTGGCACAGCTTGCTTTAAGTAGGATTACACACATCTGTATCTGCTGAGAGCCTGGTTCCACTGGCTCTGAGCCTGCATTTTCATAGACTTTTGCATGTGGTTACTTTCAAAGAACTCATACTCATCTACAGAAGCAGCACTTTTCCAGGTCTCACCACCACCATTATTACTGTGCCACCAATTTCCAAAGCTCTCTGAGATGTCTTGAGATGTATTAGATGAGAAAGGACTGTAACACTGTGAAGTCTAACAGATCTGACCAGAGCAGATTAAGTAAAACCCCTTAGAGAACAAGAAAGATCTACTGTGTAATTAAAGGAACGTGATGATCTTATCAGAAGCATAAAAGCAATGCCAGCACCTCACTTGCAATCAGTTTTTCTCTCTAAACCCAAACCATTTTATGCTGAATGACAGAATCTTCACCATCTTTATTTTACAGACTAAGGCATAAAGAAATTGCTTGTCCAACATCAGCCAGCAGACAAACGGTGTGGCCAAGACTTTGAGGGTCGCAATCCTTGGTTCATAGTGATCCCAAAGTGAATTCAGTGAAGAGCAGATTTGAACAGAAGTGTAAAGAAAGGAGACAGACATTCCCATCAATATATATTCATATGTATTTCCTACTCCTACATGCATTCAATCCATAGTCTTTACGTGGTTTGCTTCCCACCTAGCCCTTAAATATATTTGCTCATACCTTCTGGCAGTGGAGACAGACAATTTCTAAGACATACCATTTGGGACCATCATGAGGAAAAAATCCCTCAGAAATTAATTCGGAAACTGAGATGATTTAATTTGGCTTACAGAAAAATACTGTCATGAGTCAATACTACTAAAAGTAGTATTTTGTATCACATCTTTTACTTTTTGGTACTCACTACATTTTGGAGGCAGGGAAGAGGATTCTAAGTGCAGAGACAAAAAGAAGCTGTAGGACAATTCTTTTTCCAGTTAATGGCATACCTATGACATTTTCTCCTCTTTCTCCTACTAGAAAAGAAGAAATAGCAAGAAGTCACTTGGTTGTCTCTTCCTAAACATTTCCATATAAGAAAGGAATACTGGCAATTGTTGTCCACAGAGAAAAACCAATTTTGGGTGGTTGTTGATCAAGATCCCAAGGGGTCAGATCCTAGAATTTATTATTAGAATTATCTCATCTTAGTTGGTGCTATCTACCAAAACAAAAGAATGTTTGAAGATAATATTTCTTCAAATTTAACCATGGAAAAGGGCCCCTTTTTCTTTTTCTAAAATCCCCCCCTCCCCAAAAAGAAAATAAAAAAAGAAAAAGAAAATAAAAAAAGAAAAAAATCTTCATATTTATAGGAAAACCCATGCATTTTCATGATTATTGGTAAAGAACTCTCTGGAGATTTCTTTATCACAAGTTTGATTTCAGCAACTCGTGAAATCCCAAGTCAGGCAATTCCATATATTAGTAGTTAAAAAAAATAATACTACTAATGATAAAAACCCCATCACAAATGGAAAACCCAACTAACCACACAAATACACACCCTTCCACCAGCATACTGTTTGCAAACTTTTTGTTGCACATTAATCACGCTGCCGGTCTGAACTGTGGACAATTAAGACAGCAGCTCCTACTGTAAAGCAGATCAAATCCTCTTAAAGTTGCATATGGCCCTTTAATCTAAGTGCACTGTACAGAGGACTTAGTTCTAGTGCTCACCCCTCATGAATCAACTCAAACTCTGTAACTGACCTCATTTGGCATCTGTCAGAAACTAAAAGCAGCAGCACGCAGCTGTTCACTTTATTAAAACATACACTTGCATAAATAAAATATAAAATTATAAATGTAACTCCAATATTTTGGAAACTCAATCCCACTCAGTGGTAAAAATTCAATTGATATTTTTTCTGTGATTTTTATAGATTCTGAACAAAACTTATTCTATTCCAATTCCTGACCCCAAGATTTTCTTCTGTGTTTTCTCATTCTGTAATAAGATCCTGTCATGGCACAGAGGAAACTTTTTTACCCTTTCTCAGGGTTAAAGAGCATCAGACAAAGGAACTATTTATTAGTCAATGTTTTTGAGATGTGAAAAAAAGTAATTCACCACTGAGAAAAGTATTTAGCAAGCTCTTTACCAGTGATTAGAAAAGGGATTTTAGCTTTTTATAGCATTTCTTAAAATATGTCGTTTCTCTAACCTCCCTTGCTTCTTACCAAGAACGGTTCTCATCTTCATTTATTACCTGAAGCACTGGCCAAAAAAGGAATAATATAAGTGTCTACAATTATTTTCTGCTACTGGGTAGCTCACCCTTAGAAGGAGTCTTCATAGTTTCAGCCAGTAGTCAGATATTTCCCTCTGTAAATAATGACAGTAGAATACATAGTCAAAATTCAAATTTTGAAGCATCAGGAGAGAAGATTTTGTCACAAGAAAAGAAAGTATTAGGGGGAACATGGGGAGGACTGCAAAGATTATATAGGTGAAAAGAAAATGTAGAATCATAGAATATGCTGATGGAAGGCAATCATCAGGATCATCAAGTCCAGCTTGTGGCCAGGCACAGGACACCCCAAGAGTCAAACTATGTTCCTGAGAGCACTGTCCAAAAGCTTCTTGACCTCTGTCATGCTTGGTGCTGTGACCACTTTTCTGGGGAGCCTGTTCCAGTGCCCAACCACGCTCTGGGGTGAAAAACTTTTTTCCTGATATCAATGCAAAACTTCCCCTGACTCATCATAACAGTATGATTACTGCTGAGGGAAGTCTGGGCCTTTCTCTGTCATGACTGCACCTGACTGCTTCTGGCTGCAAAAGAATTACCTCCTCTGGTACCCAGACAGATCCACAGAAGGAAACCATGTATTTCTGACTCTAGAAGAAGATGAACCATATTGTACAGACAGGCTGGTGGTAAAAAAAAAAAGAAAAATAAGGGAATAGAGATGTGAATTTATGAAGAGGAAACTGATAGTAAAAGGACAGGAGGGAGGTCACTGTTGCCAGGGTTCAGACACTAAGAGGGCAAGACAAATTATACTGCAGGAAGCTAGTTATAAGGAACTGAGGTTTTAAAAGAGAAGGAGAATTACTAAAGCCCTGAATGACAATGAAGAAGAAGAAGAAGAAGAAGAAGAAGAAGAAGAAGAAGGAGAAGGAGAAGGAGAAGGAGAAGGAGAAGGAGAAGGAGAAGGAGAAGGAGAAGGAGAAGGAGAAAGAAGGAGAAGGAGAAGGAGAAGGAGAAGGAGAAGGAGAAGGAGAAGGAGAAGGAGAAGGAGAAGGAGAAGAATGCATCAAGCCTACAAAGTTCACTTAGAAAGGTGGATGGGATGAGGAGGCTTGTAGCAGGACAGAGGAAAGACTGAGGTAGAAAAGCCCTTGGAAAGAAATATCAGAACAATAAATTCTATCCTTAAAAATATATATAGAATTTATTATTCCCTCTTCAGGGCACAAAAAAAAAATTTAAAAAAAATCATGAATTCCTACTTCTATCCACAGATCTTTCTGAAACCACTGGCAAAATGTGCCATTTACTGTTAGTCCCTATGGAATATTTCTACTAGCTAGTCATAAACACTTTATACTGAACTCAAGTAGTAAAAAAAAAAATTATTCAGTTAAAGGTGCCAAGTCTTCTGAAGAACTGTGAAGAAAGAACTCATGGGCAAAATGTGATGGAGAAAGTATAGTGTTGGATTGCTTTTTTGCATTGTAGAAAATTGTTTATAAAGTATATACAAACAAGCATGCATCTTACAGTACATTGATAGAACATAACCACAATTGTAGAGAGAAATATTTTTGAAGACTCTAAAATCTCTGTTGGCATTATGTCAATACATATCATATTTTTGCACAACATTCCTGTCATTTTATTGGTTGGAATGGGGTCCCTGAATCTCTGGAAACTGCTGAAATATCTTTTCACATTTAGAAGATGGTGTCCTATATATGTAAATGTAAAAACTTTTTCTTGCTAATAAGGTACTGCTATGGAAAAGTACAACATGATAAAACATTTTCTTTACATACTTCAAATTACATATACCAACTGCAGAAGCATCTTTGTAAGTAATTTCTGACATTATATACAAGTTTTTATACTTTTTTTCAGTGTCCCATGGGCAAGTATCAAACAAAAGTTGGAATTAAATATGTGGGATAAACATAGATTATTTCCCTGGATTTGAATAAAATCAAACATAGAATCAAATTTCCTTGTAACTGAATTAGGAGTTTTAGTTGTGAAACCCCCCCAAAATAATGAAGATAAATTAACATATTTAGTGTAATTCTGTTTACTTGTCCTGTTTTGGTGTAATTTTTTAATGATGATAGAGCTAACAGAATACAAAATATTCAGTTATACTTGCATTATCCAGTGAATTTGCAAAGGAATAGAGACACTGTGAAGACAGATACCCACGGAGTTGTTTCCCTAGCAACAGGAAGAACAAATGTGCAGACAATTTTCATACCTCCATCAAATTACTGGTGGCTCAAAAACATGGTTCATATAGGAGAAATCTATTGCACTTCATAAATAGAAAAATTTAAACTGTAACTTATGTTTCTTTCCAGACATATTTTCTTTCTCAAATCTTTAAGAAAACTTTCTTTGAGAAAGGTTGAAAATCTGGTTGAAGATGCCTCAAAGGGCAAAATATTTCAGAAAAATGAAGTGTTATTTGCAGAAAGTTGGACCTTGTCTAAACTTCCAACTTGGTGCTCAAAAGTTATGGAATCACCATATATTTCTCACTGAGGTTCATCATGGCAGAACACAGACAGATCTGAAGACACTCCACTTTGGCCACAATAGAGAACAAATGCATTTATTGCACAGAGCACGATGCCAAGACTAAAAAAGAAAGTATTGTTCCAATATCAAATTTATTTGCTTGTCCTCTGTGACTCTTAAAGACAATCCCATAATTTTTAAATCAGAGCTGGCTTGTAAGACACAAGACAGGAGCAAGGAAGCCTTCTCACAAAGAAAATAATTTTGGATTTCTAAGGATCTTTTTGAGTGAATTTTCCCCACTGTTAATATGTGTAAATCCAAAGGGGGAAACACTTCCCTCTGTGTTGATCTATGGCTATCTATTAATCTACCAGTGTTACCATCACTGTTCCATGGGATGGCTCTCAACATCTCTAGGATCTAGAAAGGTCTTAACCAAAGGAATCTACAGAATCTACACAAAATGGGTATAGAAGCAGAGCACTGATCAGAAACAGCCACCTATTTTCAAACAGTTTTAGCATTTTGTGCTAGGAATACATAAAACTGACCTGTTGCGTCTGCCATGCATTCACATATATTACTGATTCTAAACGTGAAAAGCAAATCCCTTACAGCAGTATCATCTGAAAAAACTTCTGCTAATCACTCAAGAATCTTTCCCTGAAACACTTACTATCTGAAACCAAATTAATATGAGCTTGAATTTTGTAAAAACAGATAAAGTTTTGCTATTAATTAATGAATTTATTATCTTCTACGTGCAGTTATAAAAAGAGGTTATTTAAAATTATCACAGATATAAAAGGGAGGAGGGAGTGATGAAGAAAGACTGTTCCAAAACATGATGTCATAGTTGTAAAGGTCATAATCTTCATAAGAGAATGAGCTTCCCTCTCCCTCCATGGGCTAGACACTCCAATCTGAATTTGATCCACCTAGGCTCTGGCATTTAAATCAGGAATATTCCTTAGTTTCCTCTGCAATTAGTTGTAAGATGTGACATTCTGGTAATTCACATTTTAGATGGGCAGAATCATCTTCTGAAGAGGTCTTTCCCTCCAAACCATGAGCAATCGCAGAAACTACCTCACACAGGCATATAGGTTCAACAGTTGCCTGCAGCATTTCATGCCTTTCTAAATCTCCACAGAGCTAGAAATTATGTACCTCACACCATTTATGAAACTGGCAACTCTTGAACTGTTTGTGTTTGTGTCCTTTTTATGAGGGGCAGAAGAGAAAGTAATACAAGAGACAAGAGAACTGAGAATCCAATTTCCGTGTTGGAATCCTAATTTAGGTCTGGAATCTGTTGCCTTCAAATTGGAAGCGGGTGGCATTGAAGGCAGTTATCCCATCAGCATATTATGTGCTCTGATTTTGACAGCAGCACAATGATGGTATTGCATTTGCAGAGCTGGTCTCAGGATGACAGATGGCACCTCCACTGCATAGTGATGTCCCCAAAGAGATTTAAAAAACAACTGAGTAGTTTTCAAAGATAATGTTAAAGAATAAAATGTGATGATTATTCAAACAATTTAGATAATGTCAAACTGCAGCCAATAGCAATCAATATTCACTGGAGCTCAATCTCCATTCCTAAAGTCCCTGAGGAGCACCTTCATTTTAAAGTCGAATAACTGTGAGGAGCACCAGTATCAGTGCAGAAAATATGTGATGGAATAAGACCAGCAAATTCAGATGTTTGCTCAGCCCCTTCTGCTTTCCAGGGAATCTGCACTGGCTGAAAGGTTTTTAAAATGTGTAGGAGCAATGTGAAGGATCTGACTCCAAAATTTCACCCACAAAAATATGGAGTATCTCCATCTTTTCTGAATAAACCCATGCATGGCAATTTGATAAATAAGATAAAAAGATCCACTGAGACCCAACATTATGTTCAACAATTACTAATTGACAGAGTTGAAAAAAGCAATATGAGGGTCTTGTAAGGGATCATACATGCAAAACACATAATATTAAGCATTCTGTCTGCCAATCCCATAGTACAGATCTGTGGTGGAAAATATTCAGTTGTAATGAATTCTACTAAACTCTACTTTTTTGATTGTTTTGGTAAAAACTTAGTAAAATTCTTATATAGGAATTTTTTTTGAAACTGTACTGCATATTTCCTATGATTCTGAGCTGTTCCAGCATGATACACAACACTAATCAACTAAACACAGATAGAAAGAGCAGTCCACAACTTTGCCACACTTTTGAGTGAACTGAGCTAGCTGGTTATTATCTCTGGGCAGTTCTGTGAGTATAAACATGCCATTACTTTTTCTCACATCTCAACAACAATATAATGACCAATAAATAATTCCTTTGTCTGATGAATACATTTTTAGCAATTTTGCTCAAGAAAATTCTCACCAGTATGAATCAGAGAATCATAATCCTGTCTCTAAAAAGTAAGTTGATTTCTCAGCACTTTCATTCGTTTTTAAAATGTAAGAAAGAAAGGTCTAAAAACAACATATATCAGGAAAAGTAAAGAAGAAGTAATATCTTTCTACTTTATCAGCTCTTAAGATTCAATATTCTTGGTATTTTAAGCTATATATTTCCTAAATAACCAACAGGACTTCAATCAAGAAACAACATTCTCATGTCAGCATCTACCCAGCAGACCTTTAAAGGGTTGGTATCTTTCATTTTTAATATTGTTCCTCTAATGCTTTAAGAAAAGAAGCAAAACATAAGAAAAGCTACTGGAGACACATATCTAACAAATTATTCTTAATTTTTGGGGGGGAATTTTAAGAAATGCTTAACTAAACCTCTTTGAAGCAGAGTATCTACCTCTTTACTAACCATCCATTTCCTCTGTACATTCATGACTCTCCAGAATGAAATTGTCCCACTTTTGTTCACTCATCTAAATGAGATCTCTTAATTAGAAATAGAGCCTGCTTTGATTCCCTTGACAGCTAGCAGTAAGAGATATGCCCTTTGGCTGATACTGGATTTCGTTATTGAAAAACTCCTCAAATTTAAAAATGTTTATCACAACCCCGTCTAATATAATTTTCTTAATTGTAAAGTAGCACTGATAATTTAAGCTAGTTCAAAGTAACTTCAAAGCATATAATCTGGATTTTATGGACAAAATCCTTCTGTTTTTCAGTGCAGCAAGTAGTGTTCAATGAATGCAGCTTATACCCAACTCAGTAATGAAATGGAAAATTAGAAAAATTGGAGAAAAATTGAAGCAAGTTTTCAAATGAGGTGCCAGGGAAGGAATTATAATTCAAAGCAATCTTTTTCGTTGATTAAGGAAATTAAGAACCTAAGAATACACCTTAACTCATTCTTCATTTCCCCTCCTTTTTATCTTATTCTTACAAAACCTCACAAACACATCAACTGAATTCGCTGAGATGCTTTAGCATCCAAGTAGTCAATCAGTGATGTCAAAGCCATTCAGTTGAAAGTAGCAATAATCTAATGAAAATACGTTTTCCTTGGGACATTATTAAAGTCCCATCCTAAAACTGATGGACTCCCCAAGAATCTGAAGGAGCTCAACAGTAAGTAGCAGTGAATCCCTAATGAGACACTCACAGGAATGATGCAAATGGCTCCACATCAGTTTTCCACTATGGTTCCACAATCAGTTTTGATCTATACAAATAAATAAAAATTTAAAAATCCCATTGCTTCATCTTAGGAATGTCCTACATCTCATTGCATTTGACAGTATTGATACTGAAAAATACAGAATGGTGGAAAAGCATCAAAAAACATAGCTGGGCAGTGTGGCTGTATTATTTAACTATTCCCTGCTGAAGTGTCTATGAAGGCTTGATTACATTGAACATCAGCAGGTGGGTTCATCCAGTAAAAACATGACAGGCTGCATATCAGAGGATGTGGATGGATGGATGGATGGATGGATGGATGGATGGATGGATGGATGGATGGATGGGTGGAGTGATAACCCCTGTGTGTGTATACACCTTGCCCATATTCCCAACAGCAGATGTTTCACTCAGAGTGTCAAACTCATTTTTTCCCTAGGTTGAACATCCTGTATTTTTAGACTGTGATGATGATTTCTTCCCTATCAACTAAATTGAATGCATAGTGAATATACAAAGTCCTGTGTGTTGCTATACAAATGAAATTTCATGTGCATATTGCTTTAATTCATAAGCTCCTGACATTACTATTTAAGTTCAGTGTTGTCCTAGGTTGACTATATGATGCTTTTATCCCCAATTGTCTTGTTCCGTTTATGCTGAATAGTAAGTTTTGCACCTTTAAGACTTGCTCCAAGGATTGAGGGGGGGAGAGGAGGCGCGCAGTTTGTTTTCAGACACTGAACTCACTCCTACACATTCCTGCTCCTGGACTGCGTTGTCTGCGGATGAACAGACGGCGGGACAGGGCTCTTTTTTTTTGCTTTTAGTTAGTTTAGCTAGCTGAGGCAAAGAAGTTCCCTGGACTGTGCTTTTTTTTCCTTTTTTCCCCTTTCTCTGGACCCGTTCACACCTGCTCTGGACTGAACAACCATAAGAGCACCAGCAGCTCGCATCGGTGGGTTGGGCCAGGCCTGGGCCACGGCATTTCCAGCGCCGGAGGGACTGATAAGGGACTGAGTGAGCTGAACTGGAATCTGGGGAGGGGACTTTCTGGGTTTGTCATCTCCTTTGGAGCAGCAAAGGGTTTTATTGTTTAATATTGTTTAGGTTTTCTTGTTTAATAAACAGGTTTTTTCCACTTTTCTCCAAGGAGGTATTTTCTCCCAGACCGGTTGGGGGAGTGGTGGTAGAATCTGATTTCCTAGGGGCCCCTTTGGGGGTTCTCTCCCAAATTTGCTCTGAACCAGGACAAATGTACATGTAAATTAAAGGTACAAAAATGATTTGTGAAGCAGATCAGAGTAGGCATCAAAAGAATCAGAGAAAATCAGCTTAATTTCCCAGGCCACCCCATTACCACAATCACTGCCTGAGAAACAACTGGGAAGATGTACATAATTATAAGTAGTTAGTGGGGTTCAGTGCAGGAGATGAAGACAGGAAGTTTGTATAATACAATAAGTGCTAAAGATAAAAAGTAAAATGCTGTAAAAAACCAGTGGTGGTCTAAAGAAAGACTTTTTGTTTATGAAACTTGCAAAAGCAGGAGGAACACAGACCAGAGGAGATGCTGTTCTCAAACTGTCTTTAAGTCTTTTCAGATTTTACTGAATTACAAAGAACTTTCCTTATTAAAACACTGTGTAACCTTTCTGCAATCAGTGATGAGCTGCTGCAGTCCATTTAAAACCACCACGGAAATGGTAGTGCTAGTTTTGCTTAATATTAAAGAGTGGCTGGATATTTTCTTTATTGAGAAAGGATGTAAAGCAGAGTCATTCTTTTTCATTTCAGTTTAAAGGAATGCTAAATGGCTGAGCGAGTATTTTTTAACATAGCATAAAACCTTCTTTCCTTCCTGGACCTCTCCAAAATATTTCAAAGAGAATAGTGAAATACTCAAAAGACAAATGTTGAAATAATTCCTTTTTAAGCCATCTTCATTGAGTTTAACAAAGATTTTTATCTTTTAAAATTTGGATAATGACTCTACATTGAAAAATAATAAATTATTATTAACTAGGATATGCTAATTTTAAGTCAAGCACAGATGAAATGGCCACTCCTACTTCATTCTTTTAAGGTCTGCACAAGCATTTCTTTCCTGTCTTTTTTCTGGGCTACGAGTTTCCTTGTACTGCAGGTTGCATGATGAAAAACCCTAACACCTGATTTTGCACCAAAGCTGCATGTACATGAGAGAAGCATGAAAATCAGCACGTGAAGACCTTATCACATACTGTCTTTGTGGGATGTGCCAGGTGATGGACCTGCTGTATTTGTTTTCACAGTGTATTGTGAGTGAATTGTAAAATATTATTCAAAAGAATATGACTGAACAAAAGAGAAAAGATAGATCTGTCTTTCTTAATGGTATTTCAATAGAGTGGGAAGAAAAACATAGAAAGAAACAGATGGCACTTCCTTAGAGAATGTACTCATTTGGGAGAAGCATCTACACAGCAGACTGGGGCAGGCAGAAATGGCACACATAGCTCATCCAGGATGAGTGCAGCCTGCAACTTTGAAGATATTTAAATGGATAAAGAGCTTAACTATCACCATGATCTTCCCTTATTTGTTACTCTGCTGTTACAAGGCATATGTAAAGACTCAGGAAACAAAGGACAAAAGAACAACTCAAATATGTGTCTGACCGTGTGCATGTACACATTCTCTTTAGCGTAGTCCCCATTTACCATGCACAGCCTGACTATTTAACTAGGCTTTTAGCAATCACAAGGATTACAAAAAAAATTTATGGTTCCTAAAAGTGCTTAAAATTTTGTCACACTGTAGACTACTCAGATTTATCTGTAACAGAGTGGGTTTTGGCAAAGCAAGTCAGAAGTAGAGGAAGAAACTGTATTTCAGCTTTCTTGCTTTGAAGGGAGATGCAGAATCTACATGTTCCCACAAAATTACCTCCACGGTATATTTCAAATAGAAGACTAATGTTGTCTAGATGTATAAGTGGATACCAGACTGCTCATTATCCAAAATTACAGGAGCATCCCTAGAAAATGCATGGTGTTTTAGTGTGAATAAGGACTGTGTTGTAGAAGGAAATCACCTAATTTCCCCTTACTGTGCTTTGTTTCAAATGACAATGAAAAAGTCACACAACAGAGAGTATGAATTAGACTGATTCCAGATGAAACTAACCCAGAGTGCATCTTATCATGCCCATGACAGGGCATGCTTAGTCATTAGGGCTATATTTGAGTTAATGTGAAATCAAATCTTTAAAATACACATTATGTGGATGTCAGATCTACAAGACAATCTATTCCACAAATTCATCCTGATTTTGTCTTACTACCTGTTACCATGACACAGCCACAGATCACAAAGCCAATATTCATCTACGGGTGTCATGGACTCATTTACCCATCAGCCTTGGTAAGAGTAGATCCACTTACATTGCAAATTCTGAGGGAGGAAAAACAAATTTGTCAGCCATATTCCCTAGGTGTTCTAGTCTTTGAGGGCCTATAAGCCTTGATGAAATTGTAACAATGAACAAAGATAGCAAGGATGCAGCAATAGTGTTAAATCTCCCCAAATAAAATATAGACCTGTTTCAATACACTTCTTCAATAAGACTTTCAAAACGGACTAAAAACATAAAAATGAAAACATTCTTACTTTCCCTGTTGTCCATATTTCTTTAAAGTAGAATTATTTGGAAAAGGCAATGCTACTATGTGTTCTTGAGAATCTATGGGAAAAACGTCAGAAGCACAAAAATTATGAAGTTTTTAGACTACAATAACAGACTTGCCAATTTCCACTTCTGTTGTGGTGTGAAGCTCTGCTTTCTCCTTGTTTCCCCCCTGCCCTCTTCCTAATTGCTGTCTGTCCAGTTCCACATTCCAGCTAGGGCATCGTGTGATTGGCAGAAGTTCAAAAGATGCTTTTCAGACCTGGAGTCATTGGCCTGTCCAGGTGTCATTGTCCCCTGAGATCCTCCCCCTCCCACCTGGTTGGTGGCTCACCTATCCTCTCCCTCCCACCTCTCGGTGAGCTTAAAAGGCGTTGAGGCCATGTGGTCGGGGTCTGTCGGGTGTACTGAGATTCAGAACTGTGTCACCTTGGAATAAACTGTGGATTTAACTCTCCGGCAGAACCCTCTCTTTTTCTCTTCACCATCACCTGAACTTTTTCCACTAGAGGTAAACCGAGTTTCTACTTCGTATGGGTCTATTCCGAGTGCCTGCCTGCAACTGCCTGCGAGTTAAAGGTGTCTCTGAGGAGAAGTATCCCCAGCAGTCATCTCTAGCACAGTGAAATCAATACACTTCTAGAGAAACAACTAGAACAAATCAAAGTTTTTAGCCATCTTACAGGTTGCAAGATGATGAGCAGCAAATTTATGTGATTTTATAAAGTATAATATTATTCCTCCTGTGATAGGAAAAGCAATGTAACTCAAGCATCTTGCCTACTGTTACGGCTTTTAGCTGATTCAGAGTACTTTGCATGAACAAAATAATGGAGTATTATAGAGCTTACAAAAGAGTACAAAAGTGGTTTCAAAACCTTACTTATAATGATTACTAGTCTCCATTACCCCATAAATCTCTAGACCTGGCATGCCTTAGTATTTCTGTTGAAAACTTTGATGATGAGAAGGACACTGTCTTTGTTAAAAGTGAATGGATGCTAAGCTAAGAATTACTGTCAGGGACCTGAAGGACAGGGTTATAAAATTTCATTCATAAACAGCAAAAATAAAAGTTGTGTAAGAAAATGTCTTTGTATTCTTAAAATAAAGAACCTATTTTATTGAAAAGAAAACAATCAGGTAAAAAAGAGACAGGTGAGAGTTTTTCAAAGAAAAAGGAAGAAATTATTTTTAATTGGAAGCTGAATAAGAACTAATCAATAATATATTACAAAATATGCTACAGAGTAAGGTCAGTGACAACTATAAGGACAGCATTTAATTCTTGGGCAGTTTCAAGGTGTTGAAGCCAGAGGTTATTAAGGATGTGTTAGAAACTCCCTGTCAAGTATTATAAAGCTGTCTTAGTGAGGTAAATAGTAGATGTTCAAATGGCTTTTAGTTATATAGTTATTATCATATTTCTTGGTTCTCCCCATTTCTTGACTGTTATTGTAAAAAACCAATGAACTTGAATTTTATTGATTTAAAAGCCATCTATGATAGAAAATACTTTGTATTTTTAATTTGTAGCTAGAATTTTTTCAGGAAGGAATTTCAATATGCTCATTCTATAACTCTCTTTTAACCAACAATATTTTTTAAATTGTTGCCAATTGTGTTTGGAAAATATCAAATTTATTTGATGTGGTTTCAAGTTATTTCAACTTTTTTTTTATTTTTTCATGTGTCCATGTGTCTAGTATGGGGTTTTTTTGTCCTGAGAAATATCAGATTTAGGATAAGCAGCAGCTTGATGCTCTCCAGGTATTTTTAAAGTACCATCTCATTTGGACCAGCAGTGATGACCAAAACTATTAGAAAGTTCCAAAACTGAAACATTCCAATGGATTTTTTTCCCCTCTCCTCTCATATCTTGATTTAATGTAAGAACACCAGTTTTTCTGGATATTAAGCTCCACAGAACATTTTCTAGTGAATTCAGTGGGATAGTACAAGACTCTACTTGTATCTTACTATGCAATACATTCTCTATGAGCAAAATGAATTCAACTAAAAATTTACACTACTGGCACAAATAATACAGGCACAAATCATGAGGAAAGTTCTTAGCCAGACTGAGAGTGGAAAAGAAATTCTGTTTTAGAGAGAGCATGAATCTCTACTCTTGTAAGGTCAATGGAAAACCTTTAGCAAGCTTCAATCAGACCAGGATTTATATTTATATAAATATTTTTATATTTATATTTATATCTCCTTTTTATATTTCTCAAAGGTGTTCTGAGTTCAGCTACTCTGAAGATATCTTCTCCTCATTCATTGTAGAAAGAGAAATAGAGATTTTACTTTTCTACTTTTAATAAACTGTAACCTAAACATAAATATCTATCACTCGAAAACTTATATTCTGCTGAATATAAACATTCAAAAACTAATATTTTTCATTGTAGCTGTAGTTAGAAATAAACTCCCACAGTGATAATATCACTGTGCAAAGCTTGAGTTCAGAGCCAGTGCTGGGTTAAATACTTCCTTGGGATAAAAGATTTAGAATGGACATGCCAACAAAACTTTAAACTACACTATCACTGTGTAACTCTATTGCTATAATAAGGCTTCATTTGATTTTTCTTGAGAGGCATAATAAGATTAAGGCATAAGCATAATTTCCCCTATGACAAAAGATAAACTGCTTCTCATTGATCTCTCAGAAACCAGACCAATCTTTGGATATTAAATAGTCATTTGCAGCAGCAATAGGTATATTATCATTCCAATAACACACTGTCAATGGCATTCTGATTTTCAGAGACACATACTATAGTGGTCTCTTGAGAAGCTTGATTAAACTCCTGACCCAGACAACAGGGAATAACAAGAATTAACCAGTTGCTTGAAGGATATCTTATGGATCTTGTTTTCATTTGTATTGATTTATATAAACCCCCCCAACAGGCACACTGGCTTTTTTAAGTGGGTACGAAAGCTACATAGATTGGAATGAATGTGAAACTTTTTCTGTCTTTTTTTTTTTTCCTAGTGCTATTGTGATATTTAGAGCAAGGTAAAAGCACTTCAGAAGTCTTTTGTCACACCTTTCAATAAATTAATTAAATCCTTACTAATGCACTTACTGTACAGGTAGAGTATCTTTTTACCTAGATTAGAGGAAAGGTATATTGTTATTATTAAGCAGTATTTCTGAATATGTCATTCCAAACTGCCCTTGTCAAGTTGTTAGGATAATTTTTTATGTTTAGATACTGCTGTTAAAATTCCAGTGGTGCTATTGAGAACAAACATAAAACCATGCATTACTTGTCAACCCACAAACCAAGCATCTTATAACAGGAATATTCAAGAAAACAGACATATTCAAGAAAGAATTTCTGCCCCAGCTTGAGAAGAAAAGTCACAGTAATTAGCAGGGGAAATGATCTAGAAGCAGGTGGTACAACTTCAGCTTTGACATTATTTACAGTAATTTTTCATCCAAAACAACTTGCCAATGATCATATAGGAAGCTTAACAAAACCACCACAATTAACCACAAATTTTTACATCTCCTGGCAGCAATGTAATGACAAGAGCATCTTCCTCTGTTCTATCAGATAATACCATATTTCAACTGACTGAGTACGACTCCAAAAAAAAAATGTATAACTATGAGATTATATTAAAATTTCAGTGTAACAAAATCATGTGTAATTTCATTACTGTAATTCAAAAATCGACCTGCAAAAAGGCAGCCCTGAAAAGACAAGATTTCTTGGATCCTGCAGCCTTTATGTATTCAGAAGATATTACATACCATAACTTGGTTAAGAAACAGTAGACATCTGGCTTTTAAATGCCAAACATGATGTTAGTCTTCTCCAAAGCAATCCACATTAAAATATACAAAAATCACTTTAAAAACTCATTTCAAAGTGAAACTGACCAGATGTATCAACCTTAAAAAAAAAAGCCTTGATGCAATCAAAATAGCTAACTACTCACTAACTACTAAATTCACTAACTACTAAGACTAGGAGTAAGTCTGCTAATGGAGAGAAGACACTATCCTAAACACTGAATTTGAGTGCAAATTATTCTCTTAGTTCTTAAGCAGGATTTATTTCTTAAGTCAGGTGTGAGTTATCTTTAAAAATCTATATGATGAGGTCCACACAGGGAATTCTATAACCTCTGTGAACCACATGTTCCCACGCCTGACAAATCACACGGTACATTTTCCCCTTAGGTTTAAATGGAATTTTTTGCAATTCAAACTGTGCACATTACCTCTTTCCCATCCACTGGATACTACTGAAAAGGCCCTCTCTCTGCCTTCTTTACTCCCTCTCACCAGATATCAATCCACACTGATAAAATTCCCCTCAAGCCTTCTCCTCTCCAGGCTGAAAAGTCCCACTTCTCTCAGACTCTCCTCATATTTCAGGTACTCCAGTCCTTTAATAATTTTTGTGGCACTTCAGTCAACTTAGTCCTTTAAGTCCATGTATCTCTCATACTGGGAAGCCCAGAACTGGGTACAGTGACCTAGATGTGATCTCACCAGAGCTGAGTAATGGGGAAGAATTGTCTTCCTTGGCCACTGTCCTGGGTTGACTCTATTTTATCCCCAATTGTCTGTTCTGTTTATGCTGGATAATAAGTTTTACACCTTTAAGACTTGTTCCAGAGAGTGAACGAGGGAGAGAAGAAACGCGCAGTTTGTTTTCAGACACTGCACTCCCTCCTCCACATTCCTGCTCCCGGACTGTGTTGTCTGCACATGGACAGACAGCAGGACAGAGCTCTCCTTTGTTTTAGTTAGTTTTAGCTAGCTAAAGCAAAGAAGCTCCCTAGACTGTAGGTTTTTTTCTCCCTTTTCTTTAAACCTGTTTAGTCGTGCTCTAGACTGAAGAGCACCGAGAGCTCGCACCTGTGGCCCACCGGGCTGGGCCTGGGCAGCAGCATTTCCAACGCCAAAAAGATTAATAAAAAACTAAGTAAGCCAAGCTACAACTCAAAAAGAAAACTTTTTCTAAGTTTATCATCTCTTTTAAAGCAACAAAAAGTTTTATTATTTAATATTATTTAAGTTTTATTGTTTAATAATCAATGTTTTCAATCTTTCTCAAAAAATGTACTATTCCCGAACCAATTTTTAAAAAAGCCAATTAAATCTGCTTTTCTAAAAAAAACCCTTTAAAAGTTCCCTGGAACCGTTCCTCTGCTAGGAACAGTTTTTATAGCCCAAGAGACCACTGACCCTCACTGGTGCAAGGGCATATTGCCAATGGCATCCAGGCAGATATTAAATCTGACATTCACTGAGACACAGAAGACCTTCTCTGTAAGGCTGCCTTGCAGAAAGGCAGCCCCCAGTGTGCAGCACTGTCTGAAGCTACTCTGCCTCAGATGCAAAGCCTTGCATTGCCTTTTCTTGAACTTCATGAGGCTACGTTTGGACCATTACTTCAGCCTGCTGTGGTTCCTCTGGATAGCAACACAACCACCTGGCATATCATAGTGTTACCCGATGCATCCCCCCAGGCTGAAAGCAAATTATAAACTTGTTCAGGGTGCTCTCCCTCCCATCAACCAGATCATTAAGGAAAATGTTAAAACGGCATCAACCCCTTAGTAACCCTGCGGTACACTACTATTGACTGGCCTCCAGACAGCTTGTCACAACCCTTTGAGTCCATTTTTCTGTCCACCTCTCTGCTTGCTTACTGAGCCAATGCTTCATACTTTGTCTATGAGTATCTTATGGGATATAGCATCAAAAGCCTTGCTAAAGTCAGGATAAATATCCTCTTCCCTCATTCACCTAGGTAGTAATTTCCTCATAAAAGAGGCTTTTGTTGTCCAAGTACCATTTTACTAAAACCACAATGACTATGCCCAATCACCTTCTTGTTCTTTATAAATTTGCAAAAGATTTTTAGGTGTATTTGCTCTACCACTTCCCCCAGAATAGGGGATTTACTAGCCTGCAGTTCCTCAGATCTTCCTAGGTCTTCTTCAAGATAGGAGTCATATTTACTTTCTTCAAGCCCTCAGAGACCTTTCCTGATTGCCATGACCTTTCAAAGACAAATGACAATGACATTGACCAGCACTCTTCATAACTATAGGAACATAATATACATGTCCCAAACGTCCAGGTTGTTTAAATTTTCCATAGCTTAATTTTCTTTTACCCAGGCGGTCACGTTGTTGCAGGTGCCTAGTACTCCTGAAGACCAATCCTGCTGGTAGAGACTGAGGCAAAGACAGCCTTGAGTACCTCAGTCTTCTCCATATATTTTGTCAGTAGGATTCCCATGGAGCTCAGCACAGATGCTGTGTTTTCCCTAGTGTGCTTTTTGTTGTGTACTTGTGCAAGCACAGCCTATGGCAGATCCTGTTCCCCTCCAGATCCAATTCTAGACATCTTTTGGCTGTCTTCATCCTATCTCTTCATACTTGAACAATGTTTCTGTATTTCCTCTCTGCGCAATTACCCGAAGCAACTTCAACCTGTGTGTTTCTTCTTCAGTCTGAGTTTAGTTAGGACCTACTTGCTCAGCTACACAGTTCTTCTGACATTCTACTGCGTGGGAGGTTAGACAATTTTTTAATTTAGTAAAGGCCATCCTTGAAAACCTACGAGCTTTCTGAAACTCCTTTTTTCCTCCAGGATTGTCTTCCATAGCATACTTCCAAGTAGGTCCCTGAACAGACCAAAGTCTTCTCCCTTGAAGTCAAAGTTTGTGATCCTGGGTTTTGCCTTGGTACTTCACCTAGGGATCTTGAACTCCACTCCTGAACTCATAGTCTTTGCAGCCAGGACTTTCCTCAGGCTTCAAATCCCTGGTCAGTCTATTTTTTTTTTTTTTTTTTTCAAGAATAAGATACATCACAGCATCTCCTGCACAAATTCTTGGTAACACGTGTCTGGAAATTAGCAGCAATGATCAATGATCTCCAGAAATATCCTGAATTGCTTGTGCTGCCCTTCCATAAGAAAAACTTGCCTTTTTCTCCAAGAGAGGAAGTGATTCAAATCTTTCTCCTCCCATCTTTTGTGGAGTTTTAAGGTAATTAATTATCTTGGAAGTATTTTTCACATCTTTCAAATATTTTTTAAATTGCCTAAACGGTTCATACTTTTAGGGGGTGACAGAAGTCTTGTCTTTTACTTAAGAGATCAGATGGAAAATATTCTCAGACATGGTCCTATCATGATCACAAAAATGGTGGCATGCATGGGGGGGTTTATCAGTCAGAATAGTATTTTATTTTTGCTTTCATACCTATCAAAAGGAGGTGTCATTTTCCCCCCAAAGAGGTCATCAAAGCTTCTTCTACTTCTGGTCTGTAAGCTCAGAACTGAAGAAGTAGCCAGCAAGGCATTAGCTGCCTTCAGCCATTCCTTTAACCAGGAAAAAGGCCTAATCTCACTGAGTTATCATATCATTATCGTAGTGTATTCTAATGAGGTTAAAGTTATGAAGTCCTTTAGTGCCTGCTAACATCTATCAGCACATGGTAGTCCAGTTGGCTACTGCTGATTGCAGCATCCTTAAATAATATTCCCATTTGCTGTAGAAGCTGAAGCCTGTTTCTCTCAACTGCTGCTGTTCTTTACATCTGAAGATTACAATGATATTACTGATGTGGGAATCCTATTTGCTATCATACACTCAAAAACCCTAGAGACAAAGAGCCAAAGGTAGGCTATTTACAAACACCTGCCAAAGGTACCAAACTTACCTATGTCATAAGGGGCCACCAAGAAGGTATTCTCCGGAAATCATGTCTTTTAGGAATTGTGAGCTTGTTTCAAAATGGCAAAAATATGAGTGTTCTGTACCAAAGACTGAACCTGTAGCAAAGACTGAGTAAGCAGTACACATGGTACTGACAAGAATTATATTCTACACTAGGCATTTTTTTCTATAAGGTTTCCATGAAACAAAATATGCATTCATAGGTTAAAATCTCAGACAATTTTTTTTTTCCATTTGTGTTAGTGGGAGCCACAAGAACATCTGAATATGTTCCCAAATTTGGAAAAATATTTACAATATTTCACAATATTTCCCTCTTATCTGCTCCTAAGGTGCCTGACAAAAGAAAATATGAGAGAGGGCTTCTGTAACACAGATACTGGAAACATGCCAGGGGCATAACAAATAACTAGAGAATCATCAAACTTCAAAGACTCAAATAATAATTGTGAGCAGTAATGTACTATCTCAAAATTAACAAAGAATGTCTCCCTCCCCTCCCCCAAATACGTGAGATCTAATACCTCATCATCTTATTTTCAGTAACACTGTAGCTTTTCACAGTGTAATAAACAAGGGAAGCACAGAGTGTTTCTTCAGATTCTCACAGCTCTCACACCTAAGCTATATTTAAAGATAACCAGAAAAGCAATTACATAGAAAAGCAGGATAAAAAAACCAGACTAATGTATCAGTTCATCTGTATGCCATGCCACAGTAGAAGAAGAATGGGTCTTACGAAACACAATCAATATATATACACTTGCAACCTGACGGGTTTTAAGTTTTTTAAGGTATTTTCTCAATGAAAAAACCCAACCCTGATATTCCTTATGATAGGCAAAAGATACATTTTAAACTTCTTTGTAATTGCCTAAAAAGAGGAGTTTTGGATTTGATAAATGTAGATTCCCTGCTGTTTACCTTGCCTTGAGAGACACATTGGAAATAAAATCAGGTTCTGCCAGGCACATCAATCACATTCTTTTTGTGCATAGGGCTAGGAAATGTTTTCTTGTAGATTCACCTTAATTTGGATTCAAAGCCATTGTTTTTCTTCAAGCCTCACTTAGAAAATATTTATTAAGTAGTCTACTAACCACAGTTCACTTAAGTTCATTTATCTAAAGAAAGAAAATGTAAATAGCTCCAGTATGTGGCTGCATGAAGTAAACTATGGATTAAAAAAGCATTCTAATAAAATGTTTATCAGGATCTCTTCAGAGTTTTCAAGCAGGCTTTCAAAGCAGTGGTGTGTGAGAGTTGATTAAATGCCTCTTATGTGCCACATATCCGTAGTATTAAGGTCAATCGAATTCTCCTCAGCAAAAGCTGGCAACTCAGATGAAATTCAGTGGGATTTAAGCAGCAGCTATTCGGGCACTGAAAGCTTACCAAATTCTGCTAGCTTTTTCCCTTGCTACAGGGATGTATAAATAGCAAGACACAGTAAACAACCTGAACTAAAATCACCAAGCATAGCAGGCTTTAAACAGAAGGAGATGAATATGTAGCACCTACTCCTAAACAATACTTGGCTGAGATAACCAGTTAAAACCAACTGCATGGGAACAACTAGAGGATGCAATTCAAGCCAATGCAGAAATATTAATTCATGTTAAAAAAAAAATTAAAATCACTATGCACCAGCCTAGCAAGCTTTGTATCTGAACGATTTTAGCAAGATTTTACAGCTCTGTGCCATTAGCACCTTTTTTCCACTGCAGAACTCAGCAATGTCTTCTTCTGCTCAGTCCCACCAGCACTGTTGGTGCCAGCTGTCAGACTAGTTTCACTGGTCTCTGTGCTCAATACACACATCCAAATTTTAGTACTTCTCCTCCAAGGAAAGATTAGAAACACCAGCCTGATCCCTTTAAACAGCAGAGATGAGACTCAGGCCAATAATGGGATTTTTACGTGATGAATACTCCTTTCAGCTTCAAAGGAAATGTCTGCTCAGGGGTTGCCAGAGTTTGTCACAATCTTTTTCAGCAATATAAGAGAGTAAGAGTAGAAGTGAACTAAGAATACACACTGACATCTTGTGGACACAGAGCCAGCAAAGCATTTCAAAACACTTTCAGCACACCCCAATGGGTCTGTTGTTTAATCTAATAGATGAAATTGAATGGTAGGGGGAAAGGGAGATGGTTTCCTGACACTTGTTAAACTGGACTGGTACTGCAATGTACCAAGCTTGTGCAGAATGGTGTTTCATAAAATAAATATGAGAACCTGGATATTCATAAAAAAATGTTCAAATCTTCATTTAATATTTTTATTCCCAAGGCTCAAGTTTAAAAATGAAACATAATTGAAAGGAAAAAAAAGTTAGAAACCCAAACAGCAAAACATTTTACAACATTTATGTAATTATATTAAGCAGTGATTTAGCTAGGAAGTCTATACTTATAGCAAAAAAGGAAACCTGATGAAGTTAACATGTTAACAGTTGACATCTGCAAAGTTGTCTGTTACAGAAGCATTTTCAGAATAGCAGACAAACACTGCTGGTCTGAAACAGGTCTATTGTTACATTGTGTTTTTGTTCTGCCAATTTTTCTAGGAAAAAACCCAAACAATCCTTGAAATATCTTGGGGAAATTTTTGTCAACAGAAAGTAGAATTAAATTTTTTTTTAAAATAAATATTCACAGGAATGTTTCCACAGACAGCAGAGGAAAATATCTTACTTCCTACCTTTGGAAGGAACAGCATAAATGGAAACGTTTTTAATCTCAGCCTTCAGGAAAAGCAGTGGTAATTCTCCCATTTCTTCCAGGACCTATCAATGTATCTCATTTTAAACAAGGTGTGCAGAGAACACAGAGATGAAAAGAAATCTTGAGCGCTATGTTTTGCATGACATGTCCTGAGAGATTTGCCTCAGAGAATTGTTAACAAAGACACCAGAATAAAGCTGCTAAAGGGAGGAAAACACACCTTGATATAGAATATGCTTCCAAGATAATTTTTAATAGATGGTGCCAAATACTGCGTCCAAAAAGTCCTCTAATATAGCTCAGCCTCATAAGAATTGGCTTATATAATGGCTTTAGAGGCAAAAAGATTCTGAAGTAATCATTTTATGCAGGAGCACATTCCAAGGGGCAACAAATTTTCGGCATCACCAAAGGCTCCACTTCAAATGTTACAATTTAATTAACATTCAGCAAAACATTTTGAAACAGTGTGGTTCCAGTAATATTCTTCGGAATCACATAAGATTGCTTTTTGCCAGATCTGTATCAAATATAGGACTTGCCTTTTCCTTTTAAAGACATTTTCTCTATATCTTGGAATTGCCCAGGAGATCCAAGACAAAACTGAATCACTGCTCATTTGTACCATATTTGGACTATGTTAATCCTGTGCTTTTCAGTTTCCTGCAGCATTCAGAAAGGATTCCTCCTTACAATCTCCCTTCAATGCATAATTTTGAAAATTATGGGGGTTTGAAGAGACTTTTCTGTGGAGATCATTCATAGACAGAGAAAAGATTTTAAATTGTAGATCCAACAGAGACTTGATAGATCAGGCTTATGATCCCAGTGTTGACCACATTTCATATCCAAAGTCTCCAATTTCCTTGCTATTCTATTGAAATCTGACCTTCCTTGTTCTATTTCTCTGGCATATTTCAAGGGTTGATATTCTTTCTTTCTTTCTGCTTGTTTTCAAGCATTCTGTAGCTGCATTATGTGAGGGTATGAAGATGGAATGTTCTATGGATCCTTCTTTATTAAAGCTCTGTTGCTGTTACCAGTGTTCAACCAGAACTGGACTTTAGGTTCCTGTCAGCTCCTTGTGCCTGCATTGATTAGAATCTCAGCTCTTCCCTCGATAAGCATTAGTTCACTTGGTGAACATTCCTGCTCACAGATGTGGCTTCTGCTGAAAAAAAATTAAACCTCATCAAAAAAATCCTTTGGGATTTCAACCTGTCAAAAGTGAAGAATGAAAAAAGATTTAGCTGTGGGTTATTGAATAACTCATGAGGAAAATAAAATTTTACTATATTAAACATTGCAAACATTCACTCCACTGAGGAAAGATAATGTAGCATTTGTCTTCCACATTTACCAATTGTATGTGACAGGGGTCTTCATTCTGTGCCACATGAAAGGACAGATATGGCTTGCATGTCTAACAAACTACAAATGATTAATGAAGGTCCTAATTTATAAATCAATAAACTCACATTTTTGGTTTATAGCTATATAGAGAAAAATAAGAGAACTTAGTTCTGCTCATAGTGATGCTCCCCTACACTTTAAAGTGCAATGAAACATATTTGGATTCAGCTTATCTCAGTTTTCAGTAACTTAAGAGCCTGTCCTGCAAATAATTAATCTTTTGTCTCAACAGTTTATATACATCAGTCTGGGCAATAATATTAAAGGTTTCCATGACTTTATGACTAAATCTTCAAATTAAAATACAGATTAATACCACAGCTGGTTTTTCAGCCTCAAAAACTCTTAATAAGAGATGCTGTGTTTCACATTTTTCCCTTTTACATTCTGAATGCTCCATTTAAATTTCTAAATTACTTATTGTCTAAGTACCATCTTGATCCTCTGCTTAAACTTACAGGACCCATTCCCAAAGGGTTACTGCGGTGTTTAAAGCTGGGTATATGCTGAGAAATACATATATGAGAAAATTAATTGAAATTATGGAAACAGAAAGTAGCCACATCGGAAGTTACAGTTAGACCAAAATATTACTTCCAAAAGCATATGACTAAAGAAAGGGAAGACAGCACAAGGAAGATCCTCAGTATAATATCCCATCTTTCTTCTGCTGAAGTTCACTTACATTTGTTTCACCAGTCCAGGCATTCTGAATGTTTTAATATTTAATGTCAAAGACAATTGTAGAAATGAATAATCTGGTTTCACTTCAGTTTTTAAGGAATCCATTACTGAAAGATAAAAGAATGTATGGCACCACCATTAGCTTTTTATGTGTTTTTTTTTTTTTTTTTGCTGTTCAATAAAGATAAACATAGATGTATGTACAAATTATATCAGAAATTTGGTGTTTCTCTAAATTGTCCTCTCTTCCAATTTTTTAATTTATTTCATAATTTTACATTTTATCCATATTAAAAAACTTATCCCATCCAAAGTTCATATGCAAATACTAAGGCTTGAAATTGTTGTTTCACATGCTATAGAAAGTACAAACTTATCTTTTCCAAGAACTGCATACCCTGAGTGCACAGTACAATATCGTATTTCTTTGTGCACATTTTGTTATCTATATGTAAAGAAATTCTGCTTCATTCAACCATGATAACTGCATGAGAGCAGTAAAAGAACACTGTGTTTCAGATTTCAGAAAAGACCACTGACTAGCAGCCTCAGCCTTTCCCTAAACTTTAGTAACTCTTTGGTCAAATCTCTTCCTTCACTGTGTTTGATTTTCTAAAGGTGAGATAAGGTTACAGGTTATTTGGGAACTTATTTTTTAAAAGCCCTTATTTTGAGGGGATGTAGATCATCAGAGACAGAGGATTGCATGCAAGAAGGTCATGTAAGAAACATCAAGAAAACTGAAGAAGTGGTAGGTTTCCTCTGGCATTTTCCAGTGCTACTCCATTAATAATTGGAAATGAAGCATTTCCATTAGAAAGGATATCTGTAAGCACATAGACTAAAAAACCAGTTACATCATGTTCCTTCACTTGGGCAACCATCCTACACGCAGAGAAATCCTTTCTTGGCCTGCTGGTGGTGGCAAAACAGCAGCCATGTGCTTCAGTTTGTGCATTTAAACTAAAATTCAGAAGTGATGGAGAACCAGAAGAGTTGCAAGGCATACCTGTGACCAAAGACACAAGACAGAGGCTTTCATTTGCTTGGTAAGAAAGCCTTTCAAAGATAGAAATGAGACCAGCAGCATTGAACAGCTTGCATTTCCCCATTCAAACATTATTCGAGATCTAACTAGCCTAAGGACCTTGGACTTCTGAGAGCCTCCATGCCAGCTTTGAAGGCATCCTGCAAATATATTGGCCTACTGTTACAAAGAAAGCATTTCAAGAGATATCAAAACTTTCCCAAAATAAGGCTTTCTTCAGTCATGCAGAACCCTGCATACAAGGGAGCAAGCATTTAGGCATTGTTATCTCTTCCGCCAAAACCAAAACAACCTGTGAAATTCAATCTACTTCACAGATTGTTACGAAAATTAAAATGAATTATTTACATAGAACTCCAGAAAGCTAGCAGATTTGCGCAGCAAAGTATAGTTCTAGCATTACTTTTTCAGAGATGATGACATGATATGCTAAGATGTGATGTAAACTGGCCTAACACTAAATCACAAGTCTCTGCCTTCTTTGACAAGCAATGCATTCAATTAAATACTGCTACAAGACCAGCCATATAGTTTATACTGAATTAGTGGGCATGTCTAAGGCAGTCTAAGCAGTGGAAAATCTCCAGATACCCGAGTTAATACAAGTGAGCATATGAATATGGCTCATTTCAAAAACATAGACAGACACCAAGGAAGAAAAAAAACAAAATAACCCGTGTACGAAAGCACCTACAAATTAAAGAGTGAAAAAATTATATCTGAGGTGTTATTTTGAAAATACTGAAAAAGTCAGATTGAATATTGAACATTGGACCTGTGAGAAGCAGTAATGGGAAAACACAGTTTGTAAAGAAAATCTGTATCCTATTTTTTGGTTTTTATATAGTTTAATTTGGTAAAATTGAAACTGAAAATGAAAAATACATGATGCAAGTCAGTCTCTCCTTTTAGTTTAAAAGAGAAAAGTATGTATTACAATTATTCCAATGAGTTTTTACAGCTTATTAAAAGGTTACAATGAACAGTAGAGCCTGATTAGACTGTGAAATAACATGTTGGTTTCTTTTAGAAAAATCTGTGCCTTAAATATTTTCTTTTCTACATTATGTAAAATTTCACTTCAGTGACTTAAGATAGTGAGAAGCCCTGACTGAGATTTTAATAAGCCCTTTTTTTCTTTCAGTCTAATTCTAGGATGTTTTATTTTTGTCATATGCTAAGATGTATTAAAGTCTCTCAGGGGTGAAATAGATATTAGCTACAAAAATACCAGGTTCAGTCTCCCAAGAAGAAACCTTAAATTGTACATGAAAACATAAACACCATGAATTTAATTCTATTGCCCATGTTTAAACTACATTCATAGTTTATTATTGCTGATATCCTCACTTAAGTGAGTCAGATGTTTAAGAATTGTAGAAATAGAACATACAGGGCACATCCAAACGTGACCAGCAGAACACATTGGACAAATATTAATTTAAGACACATTTTCCAGCCTGTAAAATTATTATAAGAGATTGATGTGGACTAATGTCACTCGATTATTTCCAAAGGTATCTGTGCAAAACAATCTCAATACAATTTATTAATACTGAAGCTCTGGGCAGTGGAGTGTAAAAATCCTTCAATTAGAATATTTACATTTTCATGTCTTTCTGAGGCAAAGAGATGCCTACTGATCTTAGGGACTCCCTTGCCAACTCAGAACACGCAGCAGGGTTTGGTGATGTGGATTTATCTCCAGATCACCACATTTTTGTTGGGCGATTTTTGAATGTCATGCATACAAAGAGATGAAGTCTTCTGGCCTCTGCTGGAGTGCCACAGCCTTGCCTGCTCTCTTTCTCTCACGCCATAAATGCTTTCTGCTGCAACTCTGGAAATCTGCCTGAAACTGTCATAAGCCCTTTCCCTGATTTTTTCCCAGCTGCCCTTTGTCAGATCAGAAATTAAGCTCTTCTTATGCTAGTGTAATTTGCAGTAAGAATATCAGCCTTTCTCATATCTGTAAATAGCCCTTCTTATCCTGGATCCTTTGGTTTTATTCTTTCATCTCAGTACTTTACTAGCAAGATGGAAACACAGCTAGGAAAAGGAACTGGACTCCAGATCCACATAAACTCTTAAAATAAGATCCTACCAGACATCAGGGTCTTTACTGCAGGAGTATGATCTAAAACACCTTCAGCCACCAGCCATGTAACACTCAGTTGGTCCCTCTCCCTCTCTGCCTCCTCCAAGAAAAGAAAGGTATTAAGCATTTGTTTCAGGGATAGCTTAGTAACACAGGAGGAAATTCCTGTGTTACAGCTCATCTTTCAAGAGCCTCTATACCAGAGGCTTCCAAGACCAGTCTTGAATCAATTATATACAGCCACTCTGTGAAGGAAGAAAAAATTTCCAACAGGAAGCAAAACTCTCTTTAAATGTTTTCAAATTTAAGAAATAAATCAATCATTCTTTTTAAAGCTATCAAACAAGCAGTTATTATTATAATTATTTACTTTGGAAACATGCATTGCAGTTTCCGTGTGACATTAGCAACTTTGGGGGTAGCACACAAAATAAAATCTATATGTTCTCATTGCTTAGATTAAAACACCCAAAGCTCTTTCACCAGTATGCAGGGCGCCTAGGCACCCACGCTGAAGAGATAGCTCCTTATCTCAGAGCCAGGCACCTACTTTGATCTCACATGCAGCTTTTATTATATTTTTTGATTCAGCCTCACTTTTACCTTCTGCCCCTGACAAGAGGCAATTTGGTCTTTGTTGTATATTCTTTAGAGGGGGATCAAAGTAGGAGGGGCAGGGGTTGGGAGGAAGGTCAGGAGGAGGGAGATCTTGGCAAAAGGAAAGTTTATGAAGGGTATTTAACTGATGTCCTGTCCTTTATGAATGAAACTAGCAGGGGCACAGGCATACACTTTGAGACTGTTTTCCAAGGATATGGTTTTATAGTTGAAGATATCTTTGTACAATTTTAATTTGTGTATGTGTTGAAAACCTTGTAAATCGATATAATCCCTTTAATAGCTATTATAAAGTAGTGCATTGCCCCAGTGACAGACATTTCCCTCTCTTTGAGCTCATGACCAGTCTTCTCAGAGCCACCACTTGCCTGGAGCCACAGGGCTCCAATTTTACTTTAATCACTGGAAATTTTGTCAAGAGTTTCATTTTTGACAGGTCTATGCTCCTAGACTTTATCTAACATTGAGACAAATTTAAAGGATCTCAGAAGCTTCATCTTTGAATTTATGAATGATTTGCTCTTCAGAGGCACTTGGCCTTACCTCATTATCCTTCACTTACTCATTTCCATGCACTTAAGGTTTTAACTCTTCTTCAAATGAAATACTTTATCTGTGTTGAAGGAGAGTAAAATTAATCTAGTTTTATTTTACATTTAACAGAACAGGACTGTAAGCATGGCCACCTATAGGATCCAATAAGAAGGTATCAAAATGTTGACTGAGAGATGATAACTAGCATATGTAAAGTGATTAGTATCAGATTAGATACAGATACAGATTAGATATATTTACAGATCATTTAGTATTTAGTAATCAGATGTAAAATAATCACTAATATTCACCTGGCCATGCCTTTATTGACATTGATGGTACATGCACACTTTTGCACAAGGCTTTTGTTCCTACAGATTACTATATCATGTCTATGCCTTAAATATTGCCTCAGTGCTAAAGCTGGATAAATTCCAATATGAGGGGAGTAAGTAAATCTCGGAAAAATCTGAAAATCAGTCCCATTGCAGGTTAAGCAAGAAGATGATTGCAAAGAAGTTAGCATTTTGGCATAAGTCAATTACTCAGTTCTACAGGGAACAAAAATTTAAAAATATGCCACACATTTAATTGTGTTATTTTGATTAATCACGACACATTTCATTAAAATAAATGGGAAAAGGAACAATTTTGTCCTGGGATAGAGGGAGAAGGCTGGAGGTAGGTATTCAAAATCCTCACAATATAGTTTATGCCAGCCTTGAAATTTAACACAAACAGACTTCAACAACCAGAGCAATAGAGGGTAGAAACTCAAACACTTACTTTTATTTATGGCTGGCAAAAGGAACACATAAAGGAAATCACATACAATTGAAAGTATTCTTTGCAAAGTAAGGAGCTGCACTGCTGAATGATATTCCCTACCATGTGCTTACACCCTCAGGGGCCTAAGACTCCTGAAGGCTGGTTTTCCCTATAAGGACTTCAGTCTTTCCATCATTAAGGAAGCCTTGTCTGGCCATTTAAGAGCCACTCTGGGAATCAAAATCACACTACCTAACAATTTCACTGATGGAACCCAAGCCGTTTTGCAGTGGGCAGTTCCAGTGAGCCCATGGGTCCCCACTTGACTCCCACCAGACATCACATGCCCAGAGTCAGATAGGTTTCAAAAATACATGCCTAGGACAGCTTTCCTGTCCGTGTGTCTAGCAATGTGAGATTCTCCATTTGAGCTGTACAGCCCAGGATGTATTGCCAGGCAGTTGACAGTCAACAGAGAAAAATGCACATTTTTAAATTGCAATATTCTGTATCTGGTTATGAGACATAATATATTCAGGTGAGATTAACTTCACCTTAAACCAAGAGGTATCCATTAGGCTTAATCACTGTGCATGGGCACTCTGAAAATGTCAAACCACACAACAACAATCTGTTGGCATTTTCAAGCACTATTGCACCTGCTGACAAGATATTTTCAGTGAAAAATTACAGCCTGACTAAGGCCAAGAAAGCACTCTAGAACTGCAGTGCAAAATCACTAATCAATTTAACTTCACACTCTCTTAACTTAAAGAAATGTCTTTATAAACTGAATCTGAAGAAGGACATTTGCTCCATACTAGACACAACACAAACAATTGTGATTTCTATACAGGAGGATGTTCCTACATCTACAAATAATGAATTAAACCCTGTAGATCTTGTCAGCTGCAGGATAACCAAAACAAGAAAGTTGGCTGTTTTCTGAGGTTTATCCTCTGCGTGAAGCTTACCAGCAGATGCCAGTCTTACACCAGAGGAATAGTTTCAAGAAGTTAATTTTACTTTTTTTTTTTTTCTTAAGTGGTAGATCTGGAAGCAAGATAAACCAAATGTGGAATAAAAATCAGCAAATTATTCCAAAATATTTAAAGATTACTTCAAATGTGGGTTTGGGTTTCTATTTTGTTTTTTTCATTTTCTCTACTGCTATTACTCTGAAGAAAAATCTTTATTTAAAATACATTATTTCTTTTAGTGTGTGTTACCGAACAGAAAAAGGAATTTGTGGTTTAAGGGCAAGGCAATATCTTAATTTAATCACTGGAAAACTCAGAGGAGTTCCCAGTACTCACAAATCAAGTAGTCTGCCTGTGCTTCACAAGGCTTTCTGGAAGTCTTTTTGATTGAGTAGCTCTTGTTTATGCAAATCAAAAGTCCAAATAGAGGGTATTAAAGGTATCTTCCATAAGATTCAGCTCCCCTTTAAATTTCATCTCCACAGCTCTTAATTCCTTAAAGCTCCATTCTTATGGGTGACTTTGACAAGCTATGATTTATGAAGATTCCTGTTCAATACACCAACAGAAACACTTGTTTTACGCATGTTCACAAAAACAGACCATCATTTTTATCTGCTTTAAAACAATTTCTTAATCTCTCCAAACAAATAAAATGTCACAATTTATTGCCTTTCAGTTCTGCAGAGGAGATATTAAAAGGGTCTAGACAGTTAACTAATATTAAATCTGGAACAAGTGAAGATAAAGAGCCCAAAGTCTCTAATTTACATACTTAATTAAAGTGCCAAAAATTAGGACATCAGATAAAAAAAGCACTATTCAACATCGAACTAAACCATTTAGTCTAAGTTAGTTCTCTAGATTTGCTGTACGGTCAGGGAAGAAAGGCACCTTGACAGTGTGTTTCTCCTCTAAAATGAAAGACTTAGAAGAGATACATCACTGTGTGCACAGACACATTTCAGAATCAGAGTCCTTCAATTGTTTGGGTTGGAAGGGATCTTCAAAAACCATCTAGTCTAGCACCCCTGCCATAGCCAGGGACACCTTACATTAGATCAGGTTCCTCAAGGCCCCTTCCAAACCTGACCTTCATCACTTCCAGGGATGGAGGATCCACAACTACTTGGGCAACCTGTGCCAGGCCGACTTCATAGTGAAAAAAACTTGCTTCTCATATTCAATCCATACCTACTTACAATTTAAAACCACTATCCCTTGTCCTGTTGATACAAACCCTTGTAAAAAGCCTTTCTCCATCTTTCTTATAGGCCTCTCATACCTACTGAAATGCTGAAATACCATCTTCCCGCAGCCTTCTCTTCTCCAGGCTGAGGAGCCTGAACTCTCACAGGCTTTCCTAACAGAAGAGGTGCTCCAGATCCCTGATCACCTTCATGGCCCTCCTCTGGACTAACTCCAAGAGGTCCGTGTTCTTTTAGGACCCTAGAGCTGGAGGGAGGTGGAATCTCATGAGGACAGAGGGACAGAGCCATATCCTTCAACCTGCTGGCCACAGTTCTTTTTGATGCAGCCAGGGATACCATTGGCTTTCTGGGCTGCAAGTGCACAGTGCCAGATCATGTCCAATTTACCATTCACCAACATCCCCAAATACTTCTCTACAAGGCTGCTCTCAGTCTATTCATCAACAAGTATCATCACCCCTATTGATACTGGGGTTTGTCCTGGTCCAGCTGCAGGACATTGCACTTCTCCTGTTGAACTTCATGATGTTCGTATGGAACCAGCCTGGCAAGGTTCCTCTGGATGTCATCCTTCCCTCCAGAGTATCAAGAACACCACTCAGCTGGTGTTGCCTGCAAACTTGCTGAGCTGGCAATCCTACTGTCTATGTTGTTGATAAAACTACTAAATAGTATTAGTTCCAGTACAGAGTCTTGAGGGATGCCACCCATTACTGTTTTTCCACTTGGACACTGATCCATTGACTACTACTCTTTGGTTGCAGCTATCCAACCAATTTTTTATCCACTGAATGGCCCATCTACCAAACCTGTATTTTCCTGATAAAATAACAAGAATATTATGGGACACCATATCAAAAGGCTTAGAGAAGTCTGGGTAGATGGCATCTAAGCACTTCCCTTGTTGACTGATGCAGCCATTCCACACCAGAAGGTCACTGGGTTAATGAAGCATGATTTGTATTTAGTGATGCGTGTAGGCTGTCTCTAATCACCTTTCTGTCATACATGTATTTTGACATATATTTCAGGGTGATCTTTTCCAAGACTTGTTTCATTATCCCTTCAATGATGACCAAAGAATTCTTGACATCCAGCCTTTAGGTCTGACATTTTACTTTTAGATGGCTAGAAATATAGCAAATTATTGCTTTCAGAGTGTTCATTTAATGTCATGGGCTACTTTGCAACCAAGCGCTGAAAAGACACTGAGCACAACTTCCTCATCTGTCTAGATCTGAGAACTTAAACTGGCTTTGCACAGCAAGAAACCTTTCCCAAATATGTCCACAGTGTTCCAAATACATCTGCTTATACTTGGTGTGACCAGATCTCTGCAACAACTGGGATTTCGTTTTTCTTCTGTAGAGCAGGGAGAAATTTCTAGAAGCTAAAGAGGAATGAAAGGTGGTATCTGGAAGGGATTTGTTCTTACAGGACAGACAGTGGATGCCATGGGACAGAGAGAGAGAAATGGCAAGCGTTTCTCACAGCGGCTTATGAGAAATTTTAGGGAGCTGAAAAGATGTGATAACCTGTTGACTATAAACAATTTGCAGGTGCTGTTTTTCTGCTTTATTTTTCTGTTCCTCTCAAAGACAGTGCATGAGAAAGATGTTTCTGTTAGTTAGCCAATAGAATAGAATCTATCCTACCACTCTATAAAAATTGTGCAGCTCTTTAGAATAAAGCTTTTCTTTGCCTTTGCTATGATCCTGCCTCTCACCTGTTCCTGCCCCAACCCTGGTGCACGAGTGATAACAGACCAGTGTGTATGAGGGGAAGTGGGGAAACTTTCGTGCCTTCTACATTTCAAGGCCCACCTCTGTGTGGTTCCCCTGTTCACTGCAGCTGAACCAGCTGTGAGAGAAACCCAGCAAGGAGCTCCCCAGTGAGCCCACACCTGAGCTACCTGATCAACTTTTGTTACTGATACTCTAATGCAGAGAACATCTTTATTTGCATTTAAGCAATTAATAGAATCAAACCTACCTGGAATCTTAAAGCACTACATATGTCTAATGAATTTTTAAAGATACTTACTATTAGTTATCTAAACATAGATTTCAGTTAGAGACATGCCAGAACACAAGAGCAGAATGTGATACAGGAAATTAACGGAACTGAGCTTTGCTTGCAAAGTTGGATGCTTCCAACTTAGACTCCATATGCAGTCAAGAAATGCATAGTCAGTTTGTCTGGGAAGCATTGCTTTGCACCCAAGCTGGAGTCAGGCTTCCAAGAATTCTTTGGAGCAGTTTTCCTTTTCCTTTTTTTTCTTTTTTCTTTTTAAATTGGGCACAGAATGCCCAGATGCCTCACTAAAAACTTTAAAGTTATGTTTGTCAAATGAGGTAATTTTCATTTTCTTTTTGTCACCATCAATAAAGCAATCACTTCACTTACTTCATTGGGAAGAAATAAAGCAATTTATATGCAAATGTCAAATCAATTATTTAAAAGAAGTAATTAATTTAATTTGAATGTGGCTAGAGCAGCCAAAGAAAGCTTGACAAACAGACTATATATCAAGGGGTGGAATTCAACCACAACTCAGTCTCCCTTATGAAGAGATCCATATTCTAGAAACTACTTTAAAACAACTTTCATAAGTGAAACATGTGGATTACATATCAGCTAAACACACACTGAAACAGCTTTGTAATTCTAATACATTTCCTCCACGTTATTCAAGATCTCTTTGCTTTATAAACAAAAATATGAATGGTTTTTATATAACGAAATTTATACAGCTGATGTTGGATCCTGATTCATTAGGGAGTTTTGAAATAATCTCATTCAGCATAAAGAAACTGGCACAAAACATGCTGTGTTGCTAATCAGAAGAGTATTTTCACAACTTAGTTTTTGAACTATGTATTTCCTGTGGATTAATTTATCTCCCTGGGAAATTTAATTTATTATTTTCAAAATTGAAAGAAGTTATACAGATATGTGTCAGGTCTTTTGGTTTTATTTTTTTCATTTAATATGAGAAGGTAATATTTCAGTGAGTGAATTCAATTTTGGAGAAATGTCTAAGAAATAGAATATGAAGATGGCTAGTGGAAAATGTTCATACAAGAGCACGTGTGGGCATACCACATTTAGTGAAAACTTGTTTGAAAACAACTTGATACTTGATAGTTACTGTGGTATTCTGTTAAATTACACAAACATCAAATGGTATCCATTTTTCTTTCCTCATTAACAAAAGTCATTGTTCTTGTGCCCGTTTCTGCTCAGGGATCTTTTTGATGCGAACTATATACAGCACAATTATGTGAAGTTACTATCAATCTAATTAAAATCAGACCTCATCAAACATGATATACAAGTCCCTCAGACTTAATCTTTCCTTTTTCATCAATCCAGCTGACTTGTCTTAATTGCCAAATTTTAATCAATTATGCTAGCTCACTCTGTGTTGGGAGAGAGACTCTTAGTGTTGTCATATTTCTGACTAGATATACCTGTGTGCGCTTAAACAGTGATATATTTGAAACTCCTTCTTTCAGTACTAACTACTCAACTTGCAGAAATTGACCTCTGAGATGTAGCAGTGTATGCTTTAAATGCTAAAGCATAATTACAAAGAGAGAAAATAAATGCCCTCGATGCAGTAATATTTATGGACTTTTTTACCTAGAGTGCAGTTTGGTAGGCTAGCAAATGTACTCTGGTCCTTTGTATTTTGAAATCACACAGTTATATTGCATGTGACAACATACAACACACAACCAATGAATCATAATACGAAAAATACATTCCATTTTGTCCAAAGCAATGTTGGATATTATTAATTCATGAGTTTTGCTGAACAAAGCCAGGATATTTAGAGAAGGGAGACACAAAATTCCAATTCCTTACATTCTGAGCAACATAACTAGCTGTGTTTTGTGCTATGCCTAAATGTTTGCAAATTTAGTCATGTAACAATGCAGTACAGTGAACAGGTTTCATGAGTACCACTGATTAATGTAAGCATGGTCACATTCTGGAGATTAATTTGACATTGTTCTGGTTGGAGAACATATTAATGGGTAGTAACCTTCAGTAGCCCAGACATTTAATTATTGCTCTGTTTTATGCCTTCTATATTTAGTGATATTTCCAGACTCACCAAAGAAGCAAAATTTTGTCCAGGCCAAAACCATTCATTTTGGATCACATGTACATACAAATTAAACATTCAAAAAAATCTCTAAACATCTGAGCATATTAATTGCACTTAGTATTTTCACCCAGCACTGGGACATTGTAGTATTCATAAAGCTCTAGAACATGCCATAGCTTAAGAACATTTCAAAAGTGATCGGTGACAGAACTCCCATTGATTGCAGAGTAACCATCATATCTAAAACAACTGCAATCAGCAATAAAATGGAAGCAATTAATTTTGCAATTTTGCACAAAAGAAGAAACAGTTGCTAGAGGGAGGTATTGCAGTTTGCTTCCACTAAGCTATAACAGGTATAAAACAAGCTCAAAAACCTTATTAAATAATAAAAATATCTTCTGCTGGGAAAAAAAAATAACAAATAGCTAAAAGCCTTTAGCCAATCTAAAGTCACATGCAATTATTCAGTTTATATTTTCTTTGTTTGCTATTCTATTGTTCCAATTCAATTATTTAGTAGATGGAAATTTTGCTTTTAATGACCCAAAAGAAAGGAAAATTGCAACCCTTCTTATTGCGCATGTTAGAGCCAGTTGTTATACAAGATAATTTTTTTCTTCTAAGCACTGGGGTGAATGGTGGTAACTGAGACATGTGTGGCTATACCCTGAGCTCAGTTCATAAAGTCTTGAGTGGCTTCATGTACATCAGTCCCTGCAGGAGCTCACTCTTGCAGACGTATGAACCGAGTCAAGCAAAGCTGCAGCAAGGGCTGGTGTTGCTGCAGTGGCAATGATCCTTCATCCAAAGAGGAACCTCCTTTGTCCTGCCTTCCAGCTTTCATCTTTTCTGCAACACAAGTGCAGGTGCAAGCGGACATGAAGGCCACCATACATATTTCTTAGAATGCCAAAATTAGACCAAAAAGATGCAATACATTATATTCCACAATGTTTGGGGAAGGGTTGTATCAGTTCTGAATTGTTCTGTCAAGCTGAATGACCTAGCAGAATGGTTTTCTCCTGTAGATATAGATATGCTATAATTCTCCCATAGCATCAATATTTTATGATCTTTGATTTACCATTATGTATCTGTTCATTTACACCTACTATTTAACCTATAATTTGATTGTTATGAGCACAATGAAAATAATAAAAACATACTTATATTATCCTCCCAGTACACAATATATAATTCATATATAGTGTCATATTTTTGTTTCATACTCAGCTGCAAGGGAATATTTCTTCTTTCTTTTTTTTTTTTTTTTTTGTAGAAATATTAAACATATAATCCTTCAATTCTGCATATCAATATGGATTGTATAGGTGGACAACTCCCATGGTTTGCCAATATTCAGATAGCTAAAAAACCCCACACTCATATATATCTCATTCTTCAACATTCAAGTTGACAAACGATACCAGCAGCAACACATTAACCTTTCAGAAGGTAATTTGAAATTACTCAGTTGGTGACCACAATAATATTTCATTCTGAAAATCTAAAAATACATGATAGCTACATAATGCCTAAAGCACGAGACATCATTTCTACTGAAAATGTTCATCCTGTAATACAATGCTATGTTGGTTTTGGAGTGCTACTCTATCAGTTTCATTTACACCACAAATACACTCTAATTGCTACTCCTCCTCTTAAACCCCCTATACAGAAAGGTTATGGCAGCCATAGGTCTAATTTTTATCTATTTTAATTCTAATTTTTAAAATTACTTTGTTTCTGTTAGTGCAACTTATGTCCCTTTCAATTTTCCAATGTTACTGAGTGCATCATGGAATGTGATTTTATGGATGTTTAAATTTTGTATAATATGTCTGTTTTAACTTAGATCTTTGCTACATTTGAAGTTCTGAGAAAAGCTACATATATTCTCAACTTTTAGCTTTATCAAAATAGGTATCTGGTACTCTGTCCAAATTTTTAGGTGGAAGAACTTAAAATGTTAAATGGGAAAACAAAATTCTAATCTTTTTCTGCACCATCTTGGAGTTGAATTGAAGAGGTTTCAATGTAAGAGTGGTATCAAAGAAAACCAGTTATGTTATAGCTGCCTCATAATTCTTCAAGGTACGGATTTTCATAAGGTCTTTTCTTAATGTTAGATAAATTGCGTGTGTGGGGGAAACTGCAAATGTCTTACATCACCGATTTCATTGTATGATGAAAGTTGAAGAAGTCAGAGTCTGTGTAATAACATTTTTCTCCCACAAATAAATATTACCTCTCATTAAAATAACCCAACATACTGAGATTTTACTGGAAATTTGTCAGTGTTCTCAGAGCTACTTAAAGGAAAATATGTGCTGAGGCTGCTGAAGAACTCATCACCAAGTGAATCTGTCATCAGGTCTGTGGGGTCCCGTGAGGTTTACAACCCCGACTGGTATTAAAAGTCTCTGTTTCAGCCCGTGGGTTCAAAGGATGAGTCGAAGCTCTTCAGTTTTCCATCTCAAGGTTGTTTATTGTATCTTCTCCATAACATTTTCTCCCTGCCCTGCTGAGGTCCGTTCAGCAGGACAGCCAGAGGCAGTCTCCCTGCCCCCAGGGCAGTGTTATCCTTATATACTAAAAACTACGTTTAACATGTTTACAATTACTTTCCAATACCTATCACCTATGTTAGACAGTGAGCTTCTACTCTAAACCAATCTAAAAGTGCCAACATCACCAGTGAAGATGGAGGTAGAGAAGAAGAAGAAGAAAGGCTAGACACACCCAAATCCCTCCATCTGGTCCCCAGAAACCCCTATACCAAAAATCCTAAAACCTACATTTGCACCTTGTGATTACTTTATTTTTACACTATTTAAACTGCCATGGCTTTTATCTATTCATGAAAGGTGGCAATTTGCTCCATGGTTCGTAATCAAACCCATTGGTGTTCTGGGCTGTGTGCCAGGGTCTCTGAGCTCCTGGAAAGGGTCCCGGCAACTCTGGACTCCCAAAAGGGATGTCCTGAGTTCCAACACAGGTCTACCATTGCCTCTTTAAACGGTAACACTGAGAGGTCTGTGTCTTTTCTCCTTATGGATGCTAGCTGGAGTCAGGCAGAGTGTCCCAGAGCACCTCAGATACTACAGCATTCCTGAGAGGAAATAACAGACCAGAACACTTTCTGCTTTTATACCGGTACACACATTTGGAATCCAAAATGTTCTTACTAGCTTTCCATTCATTGCTTACTCATATTTCTTAATAATCATGTCAATTGCATTCTCTTTTCAAGTAAGCTTACAAAAAATGAAAGAATACATGTCTCTTTCAAGTAATTTGGTTTATTGCAGCTATTAGAAATCTCTTTCTGTTTCTTTTTTTTTTTCATGTGTTCCTTTTGAGGTAATTTGGGCTAAAAATGTTGCGAGTTTTTGTTCCTTGACTTGTGAATAATTACAGTGTATAAAAGGTAAGCTGCTCCTTCTTTAAGTATAATTTTAATTTCATTAAGGTAATTGACAACATATAAAGTCAAAGGAAAATTTGTCATCATCTGCAACACAGGGAAAATATTCATACTGTCTGATAATGTGAGAAAGGATAAACATTAGTTGGAGTGCAGTTGAAACAGATAGGAAAGATACAGCTTCCAAAATAGATATTTTACTATGTTAGTCTGTGAATTCTCAAGGATAACTAATTAAAGGGTTGCAAAAAATAAAGGAGACCCAGCAACTTAATGCAATTACTTAAACATTTAAGATTTAAATAGAAATGGTATTGGTAATGAGTGCTATGAGTGATAATTTTTCACTCCATTATGTGAGTTGGAGGTTTCAATAGCTCAAATCCAGAGTATTATTCAGAAATAACACAATATTAACAAAGGGCAGTACAGTGCAAGCAACTAAACATCTTTGTCATTCTGTAATCCTACACCAGCTTAGTCATTTTTTTAAAACTACTACAAGCAAAATAAAGTATGTACTTTTGTCATGGAAGGATATGGTCTGAAGTTTTTGAAGGAGTGCTACATTCTACTAAACTTCAGGATGTCTTAATCCTTGTTTCAGAAGGGAATCATCACATTTCAATATATGCCATATAGCTGATCTCTCTGTAAGAGTGTAAATATGAAATCTAGCTACATGCTATTTTAAAGGTGCCAATCTTGCTATTCATCACTAAAGTATCCTGAGGAAGGGTGCTCCAAAACCTTGCAGGCTGCTGGCCTCTTTTTCTTGTCTTTCCCTGGACAAGTAAAGAGAATCTCTGCAGGCTTCTCAAAATCTGTTTACACCTTGCTCATACAGAACTTCACTGCTATGTTTTGGATATTCCTTATAATAAAATGCAAGAAGATCTTTCAGAATCATGCCAGGAGATTGATGCTGGTTGTATCTTCAATGCTACTGGAAGATCTCCTCCAAAAACAATGATTTTTTTTTTTAGATGTTCTCTTTCACTATCAATTACACAAAACACAAAAGTTTTACATTTGACTGTCAATATTATCCTCTAACATTAAGCTCTGTGTTTCACTGAAGTGTGAGTTCTTTCACAGTGTTATACTGTTTCAGGCTTATTAAAAAGCCCATCCCTTTCTTTATTTTACAATGCTCAGCTAGGTCCTTCTTCACAAACTGACTGCACTTATGGTGAAATAAAAGTCATGTCATTACTAAATTAGAGTTGTAAGTAAAATTTTTGAGAACTTGGAGGGAGTGCAGGGTAAGTTATCTCCATTCAGGCAGAGCAGTCAATCTTGTGAACAGTAAAGTTGTTTTATTGCAAAGTATTTTGCAAAAATATTGCACATTTGTCTACCGTAATAAAAGGTTTTGACAAAATCCAGAATTTCTGTGGCAATTCAGTCCTCCCATCTCTTTTGGTTGCAGATTTTACTTTTTCAGGCAGTTTTCTTGAGAAAATTTTCCTGGGCTTTCAGACTTAACAACAGCTTCATAAAACACCAGTCCTTCACTGAACTATTATCTCCAATGTTACTTCTGTTTGGATGAAAATGTAATATAATAAAGGAAAAAAACCCTATATTTATTCTCTCTCTGTAGTTCATACTTCCTCAAAATGTCTTAAGCACAGTAATTCCCAAATGTTTTCATATGCATATTTTCTCTTGCATTTACCAAGACTTTTTCTCATTCTTTCCCACTGCTTAGTTTTTTGATGAATTTTCTAAATATCTCATATTATTTTGGGGTCAAATCACACAAGAGGTACAGTGGTTGCACTTTACTCTGATAGAAAGAAAGTTTAACTATTCAATTGGCAGTTTAATTTAACTTTCCCCCATTTCATAACAACTCTTAAAAATGCTGGAAAACAAATCTTATGAGACCACAGGAGTAGCACCTGTAGAGTAATTAGAAGAAAGCTATAATGGAGAAATGAATTTTAGAGTGCATATGAAGTGAAATTTACAGTGCATATTCCAAACCCCAGGAGGCCTAAATGGAATACACAGCTGCCACTTAATTGAAAAACAGACTTGAAATGTAGCATGTGGCTATGGCCACAAATGAACTATTCTAGTAAATGTTCATGCTTAAATGGTGGAGTTTGTGAAACGAGCTAAGTACTAAAACTGAAGGCAGAGATACAATTAGCAAAATAAAAGATATATATATATATATATATATATATATATATATATATATATATATCTATCTTTGTAGAAGCTGCACACAGTCACCCAAAACCACTAAGAACAAGAGGCACTAATCCCATTTTAGGGCATTTGATGCTGTCTTCTCTAAACTGAGATATGATTTCCTGAGTTTTCTAGATGTTTATATTGCTCCAATGTACAAGACAGATTGTCTATACCTAACAATAAACCTAGAAAAAGCTGTATCATGGATGTATGTATATAAACACTGGGCAAGGAATCCTTTCTTTTTTTCTCCCTTAAAAAATAGGAATAAAATTGCAATATTTTGCGAAGGATAGATGGATGTCTTTCTAGAGTACAAATCTTTTTTTAAAATGACCAAAAAACAGTCAACACTCAGCCCCACTGGCTTTTAATCTTATTTTATTTCTAATATTGCAAACTAATTTCATAATGCAATTTTATATATATAAAGTTATATTTCTGTGAGACAGAACAGGGGGTTTTGACATTAAATATCCATCAAAATGCATCAGAAATTAGAATTTTTTATTCATTATTGATCTACTATTTTTTTTCTTTGAAATAACTTTGACTTTTCTTCCATCTTTTGGACAGACTCACAGTATGGTTATTTACTTTAAAGATGGGCTGAATTTTCAGTCACTGAGCTATGCAAATTTGCTTTTACTTTTCTTGGTACAAAGGTTTTCAAATGTATAAGATTTTAAAAACATTTTTATCTTGTTTTAAATTGTCATTAAATTAAAACGTATTCATAAAAATATTAATTATTACTTCTACAAACATCTAAGAATCAAAAGGAAAAATACTAGGAGATGAAAATATTCTATGTCACTTCATTTGCTAGTAAGTTTACAAGTACAAAATACTGATGTGAAACCCACTGAACACATAGGCATATTTACACAGGCAAATTCTGTCCTAAGCCTCTTTCAGCTTCTAATACTATGAACCTTGAGTTATGAAGTTGTACATCACTCAAGGTTCATAGTATTAGAAGTTGCAAGAGGCTGAAGACAGAATTTGCCTAACATTAATTGATTTCATTCATAGAGATTCTTTTTTTGTTCAACAGGTAGATCTGTTAATCTGTTTCCAGTAAGGTAGAGAAAAAGGAGTATTTCCCACAGAAGTCAAAAAGACTGCAGTTCCTTTAAAAAGGCCATATTTATCAGCAGAGGAAAGTCACTGCTATGAAAAAGGCAGATTTTTTTTTCTGTGCTCTGCTGGAGAAAGGGGAAATGAAAGCAATCAGAAGGAGAAAATTGAGATTAATTATTTTGAAATAACAGTCACAGACACTAGGTGGGGATAGATATCAAAACAAAAATATTGCTTCCAAATGCACTTTTGCTGCAAAGAATCTAGGTCATTCTATATGTAAGGAATGAACTGGGGATGCTTCCTGTGATTTCCATTTTCTTTTTATATACATCTAGAAATAGTCTAATCTGAGCTGGTAAAAAAAACTACTTTTTTCCTCTTTTTTTTTTCAGTTAACAGCCTCTACTTCATTCATCTGACACACAAAAGAAGAGGCTAAATAAAACATTCTTAGATTGTCACCAGCAATTCACAATCAAATTTTAAGCAGATGTCCTCCAGTAGCCTTAGTCTTCTTTGCCTAGTACTGATACTTGAGGTTTTTCCTGCCTAGAGACAGTATTATTCCAGGCCATCTTTTACACTCGAAATTTGAGGAAGTAGCTTTAATGAAAGCAAACTAGAAATCCATTATGGTGGCTGTGTCAGCAGAATGAGAGGCTTGTCACATGAAGGTAGGCACCCATTTGCCTCTTCTTTTGAGAAATTCAAAGGGTATTTAAGGAAACATGGGAACAGGCCAGCTCCTGTGGCAGGGTTCTAGAGGTTTCTTTGTAGATGTTCTCCTTAGCCTTTCTGAAAATGTTGGGTTCACATTCTCACAAACAACCACAGCACAAGACCCCAGAGCTTCCCATTGCCAATGCAGTTCCAGATGCTGGGGAAATCACTGATGTGGCAGAGTTGTATGGTGGAAAAGGGAAGAGATGTCTCCCCATTTGGGAGAGGTCAAAGTGGAAAATTCAGGGGAAAAGGACAGTAGAATCTTCCCTTCAGAAAAAAATCTGGACTTTGTCTGATCTTATGCTAAATGAGTTAAATTGAAGTTAATTTGTATGCTCGAAGTTGAAAAAAAAAATGAACTGAAACAAAGGTCTAGAAAAAGCAAGAGAACGGCATGATTTTTCATACTGAACTGCAAAAAAACCCTCTTCCCTACTGAAATCAAGTTTACATACACAAAGACTAGATTGAGGAAACATCTTTAGAGATGTATAATTTTGATTTCTCAACACACATAGTGCAGAAGTAACATCAAGAGCAGCTGACATGGAAAAGTTAGTGTGAGATTCTTTTCTAGGATAATTTTAGAATAAAAAGACCATTTCCAGGCAGGTAGGATAGCTATCACAACATAAACCATTTGGAATTTAAAGACAATTTTTCCCATACATTTATTGTGAACATGGTACTGACTAGCATTTGATGTACAATGATCTGAAACCAAAGCACCGAAGAGAAATGAGCTAATTATTTGGATAAATTAATTCCCTAGTCTGATGTTCAGTACATCAGTGACTGCAATGTTGCCAGTGAGTTCTGACATATCCCATATAGAAAACATTTTGTCTTTTATGGAATGAGAAAAGACAAGATTTGAGGCACATTAATAATTGCCAGAGTGCTTATTGTCATCTGTGCAGCAGATATTTTTCAGGTCATTGTCTGAAATAAAAAATTCTTGGCAGGGGAAGCAGCCCATGCAGCCTCTTCTCCCCCACACACCATCCGTACTTCTCAGGTGTGCCAAAAAGCCAAGGTTACACAGAGAAGCTTGTTTAGATTAAAAATCACCTTGAGAAATACCCAGAGAGGTTGTATTGCATAAATTAGCACTGTGTTCAAAAATGTCAACATTTATTAAAGTCTGTGGGAAAAACTCAGGCTATGCTGTTATAACAGACGTCAAATGTAAACAGAGAAGATTACTAAAAACATTCTGGCACAACCTCTTGAACCAAAAAAAGCCGTTAAATGTATTTTGTTAAGAGGAGCAAAAAGACAGAAAAGCTGGCAGCTGCAGAGGCAACAAAGCGGTTTGCCACAACAGTATGACTTAACTTTTCACACAGAAAATTGCAAGGGAGTGTTGACAAATGATTTGTCATAAACAGAGCACATCTAGATCACAGTGTGGCAAACTAGGCAAAAAAGAAGAGAAAGGAATTTTAGTCTGTGATACGCTTTATTATTCACATAGCAGATTTCAACTTTTTTCCTATTTCATTCAGCTTGGCTTAAAGTTTACTTCTGCTTCTCAAGAAGAGGAAAAACCTTGCAAAAAGGTGAAATAAGTAAATATAGATTTTATGGAAAATTATTAATTAAATAATAAAAATAATTATTAAAAATAACATAAAAGAGAGTCAGTAGAAAGAGTACTTTTGTCTTAACTGTCTATATTAGAAAATGTTTTAATTTTTCCTCATCATAGTTCTATTCACATTGCCATTCTTCATACTGTCGCAGTCTATTATATTAATTAATAAGTCAAATACATATGAAAAGTATTTTTCCTGAATACATGGGTAGTGTTTTTTAAACCTGATAATTATTTTTTATGATTATTTTCTAAGGCTGTTACATTTTGACCCTTTGTATATACATGCATATATGGGAACAGAGGCTGTCACTCTGTCTCTTAAAAGACGGAGAGAAAGAGCCAGCACAGAAAATTATAAATCCTGTCAGAATCCTACTCCAGGAAAAAAACCAGTTAGAATTGCGAATTTATGATCATTCAGCATGAAAAGACTAATTCTTGGAGAGTTTTCATATATAACACTTCAGTTTTTCACAGCTTTAAACATCAACAGCAAAGTAATTATGACCTCAAATTGAAAGGCATGATTTTATATCAAAGAGGAGTTATTGCTTTCCTCAGGGCAATTTGCTTCTCCTCCCCCATGGAGGTCAGGGTAACACTTGATTTTCTGCTTAATAAATATTCCCTTTTGTTTGCATTTTTCAAAAGATGTTGGCAGCATCTGGCACTATTGCATCAAGCTGGAATGCACACTGGTGAATGCACAGTGATTGCACATGGCTGGAAGTAGCCTGCCATACTTTCAAACTTGTAACTGATGTTGATTGACCATAAATTCATTTCTCTGAGATTACAGTTCCCTGAAATCTGTATTTATGTATTTGCTGTTATTGCAAATGAATTAATTTTCTATGCTCGAAGACTGGTGTTTAAACCTGCTCTAACATCTAGAGAACCAAGTTATAACAGAATTTCTGTCAGTTTCACAGATCTCATCTGATTTAGTCTTTCTTAAGAACAGTTGGCCAAGAACCTGTTTTCACATTTTGACACTTAGAGATTACCATTAAAAGAAAAAAATCCATTTTATATTGAGACAATTTTGAAAACAGGGAAAAGAGACAAACCTAGGCAAGTTTCTGTTCTAGAGCCCAGAATCCTTTCCTGATGAATATTTAATTACAACATGAGAAGTTGATTCTAAAGAATTAAGAATAAATTACAGTATGAAAGAGACTCATCAGAGAATTCCCTATCTAGTTCTCCCTAGAGAACTAGGAATATAGAAGTCATTCACTAGCAAATTTCTATTCTCAAATATGCTCACAGATGTCATTGGATCGCTGATTTCCTGTCCTGCATTAAAAACCTGTGTTCCTTTGTCCTGGAAGCTAATTATCATCACTGGCTGCAGCAGCTTCAACAGCTGAACACTTATCAGTGAACAATTTAAATCTTGAGCAAATATGTTTTTGCATTGCTTCTATCCTTTTCTCTGCTTATTTTCTGGACTCCATGGAATGCATGTGTCCATTACACTACATTATAAAATTCTAAATTTTTCTTTTTATGTTCAGATGATCTTTTTTTTTCAAACATCCCGGTGACCTCTCAGGAAGATAAGCACCTATAAATTATCTGACATTTTTGCAACACCAACTGCAGCGGTTGAGATTATTGTACAAGTGCCAAAAAATCCAGGAAGATCATTTAAAATGAGACAGTATGAACAGGTCTACTTCTTTTTGTGGGCACAACAGGGGGAGTTGAGAGTAGTGGCAATGGCACTCTGGCAGTTTATGCAAAACTAAAGAAGACTTGGCATCTTGATTTTTTATCAATAGAGAAAACAGTAGAGAAAAGATGTTTTGGCTATTTTTTTCTTAGACATTGTAAAATGGTGTAACTCAGAGGAACAGGACTGCAGTAACAGATACAGACTGATTTGCATCTTGAGGATCTGGCTCAGATCACTCTGTGTAATACACTGCAATTTTAAGCATTTTGCAGCTGTACTTTTGCTCAGAAAAATCAGAGATCAGCTGTTTTACAGCAGCTTTGGCTGCTGCCCTTTACCATTTCCTCTGCCACTCAAGGCCAACTGCTCACAGTTCACGGGAAAAACATTCAGGATCTAAAATTAGTGCATTTCTCCAAAGAGAGCAGAGCCCTTTGAAATTATTTCCCCATAATAAGATGTGATGAAAAAATTATCCCAATTTAATTTGCTCTTCAACATTCATAATAAACCATCTGGTATTTGCTGCATGCCTTTGTAGAGTTCTTCACTGACTCCCCTGGTGTCTCAGCTATTTCTATGCCTTCTACCTAGGCTAAGAGATGATCACTGACTTAGCTGGCTCCAAACCTAACTCCTGATGTAAATTAACAGCAGTTGAGTTACTCTGGTGAGCTTCAGCTCTGTCTTTAACCCAAGCTGACTATTACTGATGGCTATTTGCTCAAAAACCATGTGAACAGTCTTCATTTCCAACATCTTTTTTTTCTCTTAAGATGCTGCACAGGACTTAAAGATGTATAGAAGCTGTGTTTGTGGGATATTAGCCAGATGGACAGGGCATCCCAGACACAATGTCTTCCTATGTAAAAGAGATTTTTCCTCCAGCATTTGCAAATCCAGAAATCAGAAAATTATAAATTATAACTTATGAAGATTGCATAGACTAAAAGTCTAAAATGTTGAGACAAATAGAAAAATCCTCTGATTTAAAATTGAACAATATTATTGAAGACAGCGGAACTGCAGATGTTTAACTGAAAGCAGAACATGAAGATTATAAATATTAAGAATTTTTGCGAGGGATTTTTTACCTGGAGTTTCTCTACATCTCATTTGATTAACTGGTACCACATTTTTGTATACAATCCTTGCAGTACTTCTGTAGAGAGTGATAGGGTTGTTTTTTAGGCTGCATTTGCTATGTGGTAATTAAGTCTGCAATAGTACTTAAAAGTTGTGATTCTGAACTCCTGTACTTTTGGCATTAACAACAATTCAGTAGTATTAATTTAAGCAGTATATTCCTCACTTCTAAACCCATTTTACCACTTCAAAATATCAATCTGTAGATAAATAAACTCTGCTTCTTAGGAGATAAGTGACCTCTATCTGTGTTTTACAGGTCAATACACTGAGGCTCAAAATGCTAAAGGTGTCCAAGGGCAAGTAAAATTTTATTACAAGAGCTGACTTCCAAAATCCACAGTCATCATGGGCAATTCTGCAGATTTTCTCATGCTCTAGCATACCCCAGGCTGTAGAGCAGCTGGTCACACAATGTTCCTCAGTGTCTCACAGAAACCTGGCAGATCAGCACCGGACATGCATGCAGGTATGTGGGTGTGTAGGTATAGCATAAATTGGCACCAAGTTTTTGTAACACTACTACACCTGTTTTGCACATAACCATTTGCTTTTCTCAAGGAATATGCATAATTTTAAACCCAAGAGTTCATCTCCAAAACCCCTTTAGTCAGTATGAATCATACCCAGTGTTGCCAATGGACTTGGGATTCATGTCCCACAGCCCTTTTCAAGAGCCAACCCTACAGGACTTCCCCCTAATGAAGTTTCAGGTCTCTTCTTCACCCTGATCCCAGTGCTGTCCATGATGGGTCCTAAAGCAGGAGGAAGGCCAGGATATCACCACCATGGATGTGAAACATGAGCCTAACATCAGAGGGCATCAGGTGTCAAAACCCAGGGGACTGTGAGGGCAGCTGAGAATCCTTGTTCCTCCTGGCCCCTCCTGCACAGGTACCTCCTTCACAAACCTATTCCCTGCCTGCCAGGTTGCTTTTCAGGACATAAGTCAAGCCAGCATGGGCAGAAAGACTAAAAGACCCCTTTAGTGCTGTGAATGATCTCTTTACAAAGGAATTGAGATGGTTTAGAGAAGCTCTGTGGGAAAGAAAAAATGTGTGGTCTCCTAGGGCCCCTGTTCTGCAAATATATCCAACACTTCAAAGTCTACTTCAGTTCCCAGGCACCAAAGCAAGGAGAATTTTTTTTTTTTTTTTTTTTTTTTTTAATGAGCAGAACTCCAACCTTAGCAAGGTTGCACTACAGAAAATATGATGTGAATGTGAGACCCACCCCTGGAAATTTATCAATTAACAGAACATTTAAATCTGTCTTGATTAAAGCTGTGGCACACATCCAAGGGCCGATTCAATTTTCTTTTTTTTTTTTTTTTTTAAAGCAACCAATCCCCTGAAAAAACTGAAAACAAAGCTACACCACCCAAAACACAGATATTTTTCTTAAGCTTGATTCAAGCCATTTTTGTTTAAAAGTTCTAACAGATGTAAACACACATGCACAGGCAATCTGGATACCACAGCTTTATGTGCAAGGTAAGGGATTGGATATGTATATGGCTCTTGATAAGTGAGGGGGGATTATTCCTCTGTCTTTGGCTAGTTTCCCAAACACTTCATGCAAAGTCATAAGCATTGCCAGTGAGTTAGGAGTAAATTGTAGTTGATGATTTCCATACAGTGCAGTAAGTCATATGGATTCATCTCTGCTTGCACTCCAGGGGCAATTTTTCTCAGGAAGGGAAAGTGCCAGACTTGCTCACTCCCTCAAATGAAATGTTAAAACTCTCTCAATTAAATCATCAAACCATTTCACAGCTGCAGATAACATTTTTGTTCGCTTGTTTTGTAAGAGAGCAGAATGGCTAATCTTGTCTGGGATTTTTAATTAGGGTTTTTTTTATGACAACCTAACCAGAAGCCACAGCATGTCACAATATGACCTGTTTCTTTTTGTTGGTGTTAAAAAGTAATATAAAGAATTCCCTTACTTAGAGAATTAAAGATAGGCATAGGCATATGTCAATAAAAATTATTTTACTGCATGGCTAGTTTTATTGCATTATGGTTAAGCAGCAAGCTGCTGTTAGAAAATTAAGACTTTCAAATACCATCTATAAAAATATTTATAAAAATCCTAGTAATGTTAAATAAAGAATATAAAGAAAAATCTTACTCATGATGGCTTCCAATTTTGCAGGGCTAATAAATTATAGAATGGTTATATTAACCTAAAACAATTAACTTTTCTCTATTTGGACATTACACAACATTTATGTACTTGCCAGGAATAAGATTTATAAATAGATTTTTAAAAATCCTCAAAAAACCACAAGTCCTTAAACTCCTTAGAGATATATTGAAATCAAAATACTCTGGGAAAAAATATGGAGAAGAGAAATGTGAATTGTTTATTAGTAGCAGGAAAAAGGGAAGCAAAAAAATATCCTTTCCACTGTATTATTTAAGTACAAAATGCCTAAGTATAAAATGACATGCTTTCTATTACAGTATTATATGTGAATTTGATATATTATTTAGCTCCTTACAAAAGTAAAAAGATTTTTCAAAGATTTTTTCCTGTCTAGGCCACAAGATAGTACTGTATATATATATTACTGTTCTGACACACACATTAAGATAAACACATATTTAGAAAGATAAATATTTGAAATACTGATATTTGATGAGTTGGGAGTACAAAAATGTGTTTATATGTCTGTTTTTATATGAAGAATATTCTTCCATGAAAGGGAGAAGTCAAGATCTATCTTTGAAGAGTCATGCTGCAGTCAGGGCAAGTAGCTCTAAGCCCTGAAGAAACAAAGAAATAGTTGTAAGTACATGAATGACTGATATTATAATGATAGCCAAGAGTAAATCCAAAGCTGCTATACATCAACATTCTTTATTCATTACCCTCCAATTTATCGCCACCTTTAGGAATACCAGAAAATTAACCAAGGTGTAGATTATTTTTCAAGGCGGGAAAAAAAAATAATTAAAATTATAGGGTGAAAATCCAGCATATTATATTCAAAGGAGGCATAAAAAGGTCAGGTATTTTAGCTCTGTTGTTCTCCTAGCTCTTCTGATTCTAATAATCAGTTTGAAAAAAAAAAAAAAAAGAATCATTTTTCTGGAAGTTTCTATAAAAGCAAGCTATTCAGACTCCACTAAAATTATTTCCCAAAACTGGAGAAAGAGTTGTTGCTGAATTCAGGCTGTACTCTCAGGAACAACATCAGGCTTATTGTGGTGAATCTAATTCCATATGCTCAATTGTGCAAGTTTTTCTTCTTTAATCTTGCGCTGCAAGTCCTATGGACTCACTTCATTGTAGAAATTCACTTTCTAGCTCCCCTTTCAACAGTATCAGCATTAAGAATGGTCTAAAAACAACATTCATTGATTCTATCAGATGGAGAAAACAGTGTAATTTCATATTACTTTAAGTTTTAAAAAGTTGAAGTTGATTTACCCATGCTTTTCCAAAATATTTCTCTTTGGGAAAAGACCAAATAGCTTTAAAAATGTATAATGACATAGTAATAGACCCTAACTGCAACATTTTAATGGGAGGAGTCATAGCTGAAATTATGAATATTCATTATTAAATTAATCCAGTATTTTATTTTATGAATCAATGTGCTCAGAGATCCCTCTGCAAATTATTAAATCTGAAGAAAACAACATTTCAACATCAATAATAAGAAAATTGGACTGAGGAGAAAAATTAATTAAGTTATGGAGTTATAAATTTAGTTGGGCACATGACCACAGTAAATATTGTATTAATAAATGCAAAATATTGCTTAATGCTTATAAGAACCCTAAAATATGCAAATAAGATGTAAAATCTTGTGCTATAGTTGTGTACTGAAAATAAAAATGAGATGGGCAATGCTGGTTTTTTTCTTTAAACACCTCTTCAGGAAATCTAGATGAAATGCAGCATTTTGATCAAACATCATTTAACATATGAATAAAAAACCCAACACAACCCTTCAAACTCCCTGCTAGATATTTTTGATTTAGTTCATCCAGATACTTGTATTTTAAATGGAGAGGCTGTATTAAACAGACATTGAGGTGGATCTGGATTTCTTACCAGCAAGAACATAGACAGGAAGAGTATAAACACCAAGAAATTAAACGTATGAATTTCTACTGAAAGGTGACAGAGTATAAAAGCTACAAATGCTAACCCATTTCTTTTGAAGTATGGAGAAAAAGTAATAATACATATTAACTGCCTTTGGTTAAAGTTTCAGAAGGCTGAAGTACATTCAAGTCCCAAGAACTACCAAGATTTAAAAAATAATTGGAAACTCAACAAGCATATGTCCTGGTGTTTTCAGCTTGGAAAATTTGACAACCTTTTATTTTGCTCCTCCATGTGATGCATGATATGACACAAGATTGCAAATACAACAATTTAGTGCCCCTCTATACTGCTTTATAAGCTGGCTTGTGTTTCAAAATCAGATATTCTGTTACTGGGGATAAAAGTAGAATGCATTGCCACAGTACACTTACGGACTTATATGTTTCTGAATTCCTCTGAGTGATCAAGTCTTTTAAGATATGAAAATGCTAAAATAATTATTCTGACTCAAAATTCACTAAAACACCCAGCACATAAGAGAGTCAAGAATAAAAATTAAGATTCAAATATATTATTACAATTAATTTTACATTGCTAACACTCAAGGACAGCAGCAATAACAAAATCCAGCAACCCAATCTCCCAGCCTAAGTATTGGAACATACACAGTATTCCAAATAGTCAACATACAGTACATGAAGAGAGATTCTGCCAGCGACAGTAGTGTCAGTGTGGTTTGTCTGACAGATTAGATGGTGCTGTAAATGCCATTTAATGCTAAACCATGTTATTATTGTCAAGATAAAAGGAAAATTTTGTCTCTACACAAAACAAGAAGTATAATCATGCCTATGATGCACATTCACTCTCACAGCAAATAGTCAATAACCTAGTTCTCACTGATGTTTATTTAAATGATTGCTACTTCTCTATGGAGGAGCTGTTCTCTACACACAAAAATGCACAGCATGTAGGAAAATACTACTAACAAACAACTCTTTATTTTTCAAGTCAAGTAATGACAAAAAAGGTTCAAATTATATTTTCTGAACTATCAAACCACCTGTGCCAAAAGACATTGGTGCTTAGGAAATACATGTCCATGCTGGAAGAATTTAAAATTATGGCTTAGTTACTGTGCAACTAGAGTACTGCAATCCCATTCTATTCAAAAAATACACAAATGAGAGGAAAATTTTATCATGCCTCTTGAGAAATACCCATGATGTACCTTCCCTACTATAAAATTATGCAAGCTTCTGTTAGAAAACAATATGCAACGTTTCAAGAAACACCAAATTTACACATAAATTGACAGGGATTTCTAAGATTCTTCTGCAGGCCAAACATAATGATTTGAAATTTTGTGGATGCCCTAGAGGAGGATGTTTAATCTTTCATGATTCTAAAAAGGAGCCACTTGTAGGTAGAGAGTTTGTGGTGATTGGGAGTGGGGTTGAGGCTAAACCTCATCCCTAATGGGCTACAACTGCTCAGGACAGGTGGACAGTACTGAAGGCAATGAGCCATGGAGTGCTGAGGTGCATTACCAATCACAAAGGGGTACAGAGGGCACACAGGTGTAAGGCATGTAAGATGAAGGGTATAAAAGGTTGTACTGCAGAACCACAGAGTGCTGATTCTTGAAGCCTTCTGAAAATATCTGGTGTTGCTCTGTGTTGAGGCTATCTCAACTGCAACAGTCACTCGCTTTTCTGTGAGCTACCTCCTGTGCCTCAAGCACAAAACATTTATGTACCACCTTCCCCTTCTTGTGGTGTGGATGGAAATGAAAGGTCTAGTCTGAGATGGATTGTTATGACAAGGGAAATGCACTATATGCACATTTCTGTCTGAATATATCCAAACTGCTTTAGGTTATGTGAAAACCTGTCCAATCCTATAGCCTTTCTAGCCCTATACACACTGTAACTTAAATTTGGAAAACTTTAGTACTGAAAAATATCTTAGGGGTGGCTCTTTGTTATTTAAAGCCAAAACACAACATTATAGAAGACAGAGTATAAACAAGATAATTCCTGAGCCTTCCATGTTACGGAATATGCATTTCTTCTCCCTTTCTATCAGTAAGATTAACCCAGTCCAACTATATTTTCAGGTAAGATCACAGAAAACTATGCTTCAGAAAGGCTGATTCAGCTTTATTATAATTTCTGTGCAATGGCCTGAAGTGATAAAAATTTTACTTTGAATTTCTCTCTCCTGAGGAAGGAAATACAGGCAACTTAGTATTTAAGGACTAAAGTTCCAGGTCTGGGGAGAAGTCTCCAGGAAAGTATCTCCTTTTGGGGATGACAGTCCTGTTGTTTGAAGGGAACAGTGACTATTACAGAAGGTCACACAACTAGTTACCAGTTGGAAAAGAACAAAGAGGCAAATGTTGTTTTGCCATAGCTGTGATTCATACATACTTTGTTATATTTCATTCTTTTTAAAACCATATAATCTTCTGTGGTTCTGCAACAGTGAAGATTGACAGCCTCTCTTTTCCTTTCCTCTTTTCCTGTCCTCTTTTCCCTTCTTCTTTTCCTTTTCTTGGCTTTGAATAGAACCCATCAAAAAAATCTCCAATGGAAAACTGAGAGACAAGCAAAATCAATATACTCTTTCTAAGCAATGTAAAAAACCCTGTCTTGTCTTTATAGATGGCATATATTGCTCAAAAAAAAAAGCTGATTACTATAGGCAGACATTAAATTGATGCATATAAATAAAATGTGTGGCTATTAAAAATATTGTTTTCTTTGACATTCTTAAAGAATGCCCTTTGGCTAGTGGACAATAAACTTTGTCAGGAGTTTGCAAAACCCAATAAAGAAAAAAAATTCATTCTCTCCTTCAAAATTTAGATAAATTAATTAGCATATTATACAAATTAAAATAAGACATGGGGACATATTTGTTGAGCAAAATGATCAAACACTCAAACTGCTATCACTAGTAACATGCTGGACCTGAATAATGAGTTGTAGCAGTTCACTGTCTATTGTCTTGTCTACTCTGCTTTTCTCTCATGCTATGTAACAATAAATAAAGGGTTCAGGCTACAACTGTGTGATCACATCTATCAAAATCAGAAGAAACCCCACACTCCCAAACATAATAAAGACAAATGTAAAGTCTTCTACTTATCACGGGTCTTCCCATGGTCCATTGATGTTTGTAATCATCTTGGCCTTGTTTTGCCCAGAGGGACGTAGATTAACAGCCCATGAATTTGCACCATCTACTCCAGTGCCTTCTTCTGAGCTCTCAGCTCACGGGTGTGATAAGTACAGTTTTCAGAAGAACCATTTAAAGCAAGTATTGTACACTTTGTTTGTCATGTTGTCAAAAGAGCTGCGAGCTCGTTCCAAATACAGGATGAAGGAGAGGAGGTGGAAAAGAAAGATAATTGTTTCAGAGACAGTTTTCTCTAATCTAGTCACAAAAAAAAATACAAGCAAAAAACCCCAAAATAAAACAAAACAAAACAAAAAAACAACACAAAAAACCCACCTAAAAAACCTAAAAAACAAAGGTAGTCACAAGGAATGAGATTAAGCAGACCATGTGTTTTAACTGTTGAAGAAAACTTATCATAAAGCCCATGTTCCATTTTAGCTAGTGAGAAATTTTTGCCAGATATTTTATACCATTGTCAAAACACCCCCATGGCCACTGTGAGAGCGATAGTGATTAAATGCAAATAGAAAGTTCACAATAGTTCTACAGTGGCTTCCATTTCTGCATCTATGACTTTCCTGGGAAGTTAACGGGAAAGTAGAATTAAAACCTTGAAAGTCTTTAGTGTGCTTCTTGCATTAAAAGAGAAACCATTTCATTTCCTCCCAGAGGAAGAAATACTTATTTGTTGGTTGAGTACAATATATTTTATACTAATTGGATTTTGCTAGGAATGCTATTGGGGGAAGAACTACCCTCCTTTGGATTTCTTTTCTTGCCTTCTTTTCTTGTGCCTACCCGAAAAGACCAGATTTCTTATTATTTCAAATATAACTTGCAATACCAGCACCATCATAGTCTAATTTACTGTTAAGTGTTTCCCCAATAAGCTGGGATATGAGTTAAGAGTATATTGTATGCTAGTAAACAAACATTGCAGCTCCACTCTTTCAGCTCAGATACTCAATATTTTAGTCACTATCACCTAAAAAACTGTTGTCTCTGAGTCCATCACCTGTCTCACATTTTATGTCACAATTCAGTTTATTAGGTTTCCTTAAGGAGAAGCCTCCTCTGCCTGTATTTTCCACAGTCCAGGAATACATCATCAGGAAGAGTTAGGAAGTTAGAGGTTTTTGTATGCATATCTAAGAGTTAAGTCTAAAATATTTTGGCAGTACAATTGTGAGTATTAAAATTAAAGCTAATAATAACAACATCATTTTTGCTTACAAGTACAAAAATCTCTCAAATTCAGTCTCCACAGTGGCTTGGTAAATCACCTTTGAAAGAAAATAGATTTTGCTTCTTTTTAATTTTCTCTTTAATGTTACATAGCCATATAATCAAAAGAGATTCCTTTTCAATCATCAACACTCTAGTTGTCCATGCATTGCATATGAGCAGCAAAACCTTTAGACCTCTAGAAATCATCAGGTCTATGATGCTACCTTGATTTTTTTAAAAAAACAATCTTTATCATGTGCCTTTAACTACAAGGTAGATAAGCGTGAACTTTTTCCTACTTGAAAACAACACTGCTTGTTTTTAATGATTCTGAAGCATTATAAATGCACATTCTACAATACAGAACTATTCAAATAATCTTTATACTGATTTGATCCAGGAATTTAAGATTATTTGATAACAGTCTTAGTGTTTTGACGGTGTGTGGACATTAACATGTATAAATCAGTACCATTGTACCATAGTTAGATGTAGTGTCTTCTTTTATTTTTGAACTAAAAACACTTTTGTCGTTATAATATTTGTATATATTTGCATAAGTGGATCAGAAATAAGGTTATTCCAATTCTGGCAGTAATTATGTGCGTAGCTACCAGGCTTGACATACAGAAATTAGAGCTCCTCTAAATTCAACTCTGCAATGCAAAGCCAGAAGTAGTAAATTGGCTTTGCCTTTATTTATCTGTGACACGAAGCCTATTTTTTTTTGTCTTTGAGTAAAGCATTTTTGTCTTTGGACCAAAAAAAATAGCTGCAGTTTATAATGTGCATGTTTTAGTGTCTGTTTTAATCAGTTGTGTCAGTTGGTTTCTTGAGGTAACATTCTTAAGCTCCTAAGTTGTTGCACCAAATATTCTGCTGCTAATATTTGTGTTAATTTTCACCATGTGGCTTAACCAAAGCACCCAGGCCCCATTCTCAATCTCTATGAGGGATAGTACAAAGGCAGCATAGCACAACACGAAATCTCCTCAAAACATCTCACTCTGCTCTTTCTCCTACACCCCCAAAGTCATGCTCTGGTGGGTATCTATCATTGTTTTCTGTCTAAAGGAAAAGCAAGACAATTCAAGATTGCAAGTGATATCTTGGGCCACTTAATGGTGACCATAAACAGCACCTACATCAGGGATCTGGGCAGATGAATGATCAGAGGTAGCTTGGTAAAGGTCAGGATGTTGTTGCTGCTCACCAGACATTGCTGCATTGCAAGGGGAAAGAAAAAAGGCCAGGGTCAAGGCTCTCTTGCACAGCACTAGACAGCTCTTTTAATTCATACTTGGTTGTTTGGGTTTTTCCTCCAGCTCTCTAAAACTGGGGTACCCAGCTGGAATGACATACTGTCTTTCTGCTCTTTGTATCAATCTCTGGCAGAAAAGTGAGGTCCAAAACCAAAGATCATAACACCTGAATTCAAGACAGCTGAAGTTTCTCCTTCCAAGCCACTTGCCCATGTCTAAAGTCTGGCATTTTATCCTATGTGATTAATATTAATGACAATAAGAAGGAAGATTTTCTTTTTCTAAACCTCCCAAAGGAGAGCACAGCCAATCAGTTGCTCTGGGGCATGGGAGCTGAGATTCCTCTGCAGTCCATGGTGAGAAACACGGAGAAGCAGCTGTTCCTTTGCAGCCCATGGAGGATCACAGGGGTGCAGAAATCCACCTGCAGCCCATGGAGGAGACCGACCTCCCGGAGATGCACGCCCTGGAGGAGGCTGTGAACCTGTGGGAGGTCCTGGAGCAGGTGCATGCCTGAGAAGAGGCTGTGAACCTGTGGGAGGTCCTGGAGCAGGTGCATGCCTGAGAAGAGGCTGTGAACCTGTGGGAGGCCCATGCTGGAACAGGTGCCCAGCAGAGACCTGCAGATCTGTGAAGAGGAGAGCTCATGCTAGAGCAGGTTTCCTGGTAGGACCTGTGACCTTGTGGAGGCTTCATGCTGGATGGAGCAAGTTGTGCCTGAAGGACTGCACCCCATGGAGAGAGATGCAGGCTGGAGCAGCTAATGAAGTTCACATCTGGTGGAAAGGACTCATGCTGGAAAAGTTCATGGAGGCTGTCTCCATGAATCCCATACTGGAGCAGGGGAAGGACTCCTATCCGTGACCAGCAGCAGGAACTGTGATGAACTGGCAATAATCTCTGTTCCGTGTCTCCCTGTGCCACTGCGGTGAGGAGACAGAACCTGGGAAGGAGGAAGAGATGCCAGGCAGGTGTTTTTAAGATTTGTTTTATTTCTCATTATCTGCCCTGATTCTGTTCAGTAATAAATTCAATTCATTTCCCCAAGTCAGCTGTGTTTTTCCCATGGTGATAATCAGTAAGTTACCTCCCCCTGTCCTCATCTCAACACGTGAACCTTTCATTCTATTTTCTCTCCCCTGTCCAACTCTATGGGACACACAGGGGAGTGATTAAGTGGCTTTGGTGGGTGCCTGACATCCAACCAGGGTCAACCCACCTCAACATGGCCTTAAGTTTCAAATATATTTTACTTGTCCCTTCACACGCTGCTCCAAAGGAGGCATTACTTTTATAATTCTGTTTCTCATTCCATCCTGTTCATGATGCAGAAATCATATCTGTGGGCAACATTCTACTCCTCCTGACTTTTCTAGTGTATTTACACGACAGAAAATCTTTGAACCATAGAGCTCATTTAGGAGGAGATCCTTGAGGGAACATCTTGCAAAAAACCAAACATGAACCTGTATTGTTGTGCTAATTACAGAGTTTAACATGAGAACTGCAGAGAGTGGAAAGCCACAGTGTGGGTGAGCCTCATTAAGATACAGCATTCCTGATTAATTGCTGAATTAATTGAATTCAGATGGAAGGATAGATCACTTTCTTTGGCATAATTAAGAACTCCTAGGAATAAGTAGATTAAGTGGAAGAAAAATAACATTAGTGGTTTTTTTAGGTTCTGTCCTTATGCCTTTCATTTGTGTGCACTCTTGGAAGGGCATTCAAGTGAATACTGTGATTAAGAAATTTTTACAGCTCACCAATAATTAGTTCTGCAGCTCCAATGCTACTGTTAAGAGAAATATCTCTCATATTAATACTATTATGCAAATCCAGCCAAATAAGAACAAGATTGAGTGTAAATCAACATCAGCTATGGAAGTAGCATTTACCATGGACTACACATCAAAACCCAATTATAAAAGTTTTTTCCTCAACTAACTTGTAGTTATGAGCAAGCTCAGAAAGTGAGTTGATCACAGACTGTACGAAACAACACAATAAAGATTTTCAATTTTATAAATTTCCTATGATGGATTCATTTCCTAGTTTTGGATAACAGTTCAGTCCCTCACAGTCCAGTAGGATGTCTACGTCCTATAACTGAGAAAGAAACCAACCTAATTTTAGTTGGGGGAACTCTGGAGTAAATGCAATAATGAATAAGCAGCATGGTGCCCTGATGGTATGGATTGCTACAGTCCCACTGGTTTTTGCTTTTATATGAACTTGATATAATTATTTCAGATATAAAGTATTAGTCATCTTTTCAACTAAAATTTAGATACAGTCTTAAAGCTGAGTTTTGACATTATGATAATTGAGAGATTCAGCACTAATGCCCATTTTATCCCACTGTAAAATTCAAAGTGCTTCTTGCTCTTCAATTTTGATCAATTATAAGAAAATCAAGGACTTGCATTAAAGAGAATTTGGAAAGAACATAAATGAGACAGCCAACCTTTTACCAGAATAGATCTGATTAACTAGGTCAGCTTCTTCCATGAAACTAAAAAGATGTATTTTGCCAAACAATTTCCAACATGGCTTTTGGAATCCAAGGACTAAAAGTTGGAAGAAGGAATAAATACTTAGTGGAAAACAATTTAAATCTTAATGTAGTAGCAGTCTCAAACAAAAGGTATCCAAACCAACAATTCCAAAAGGAACCTTTTGTTAAAGGATATGCCTCAAGTTTCACAGAAGCATCAGAAAGCCATAGCACAGCACAGTTTCCTCTCCCTCTTTAGAACCAGGCTTTAATAAAGAGGATGCAGATTCTAATTTAATTTCCTGCATTATAACCATGTAATACTATCATTTGGAAACAAATTTTTTCTCTCATCTTGTCAGCTATGAAATAGCAAAGTAAGCTCTTTCTCATAAAGTTTTAAACTTCTTCATAAACAACCAATATAGACCACATCTAATTGTGTTTTCCTTTGATCTCAAAATATGGATAGTTATACAAGTAAGAAAAATATTCTGCTCTGTCCAATTCATAATCTGGGTCTCTAAACATTACTTGGATGGAATAAATGACCACCATTACTTTTGTGGTCTCACAGAGAGTCCAGGAACCTCTTCATCCTCAAAATATAATTTGTACTACAGTCCCAAGAGATGCATTAACTTTTGTGTTAGAACTTCTACAGTAATGTGAAGTTTTACACTAAAACAAAAGAAAAACCATTTCAATATTCTGACCTTGGGAAATTTCCATTTTTGTGACAGGGAGTATTCAAAAACACTTTATGATCTGTCCACTCTGAAAAGAACAAAATCCCTCACTAATTAATTTCACTGATACAACTATCAGCTGCTTAGATCATGTTCTCAGCACCTCTATGTTGAAATTCTGAAGATAGCACTGGCTACAGCTATTTCATCACCAGGAGAATAAAGTAGTTACACAATCATCACAAGAAACAGTCTGTTTTGCAACTCCAAAGCTATAAACTCTTGAAAAAGCTAAATACACTTTACAAATCTTTGGCAGAAAGGCCAAACTCCTCAAACTTGTTCTCAAATTGATCACCAGGCCTTAGAAATAGGTGAGCCTCAATGGTGCCATAAACCAGTTCTCTGGAGAGGCCATGCTATATGGAGAGCACAGAAGTGGTCATATTCAAATATGTTTTGGAATTACTATTATGGGCAAGTCACATCAGTACTGCCGAGTGTATGTGATATGTCAAGACACGTTTAAGTGACTCCAAATACATTTGAAAAACCATGATTGCAACAGCTAATTGCTGGTCTGAACCTACAGAAACAACCACAAAGGAAGAATATAGAGCCGAACCATGTCTCTCCTACTCTCAAGTCTACTTAGATTCAGTTTCATGTGTCACCATACAGGACAAAGTAGCACATAGCAATTTTTCTCAGATCCACTTACCAAATTCAGTCAAGTGAGAAATGCAATAGCTAACTTCAAATCTCCAAATGATTTTTTTTTTTTGGGGGGGAGAAGATTTTGTTTGCGTTTAATGCTACTAGTTTTAATATGCAGTTAAAAACTTAATAGTTCTGAGTGACTAAATTTCAGATAGAAAAACATAAAACATGACAGAATTAAGCCCCTCTGGCTGCAGTCTGAGTAATTTCACATGTGGAATTATCAATGCAAGAAAAAATATCTTTTAATTCGATCGTTAGGACAGTCATACAGAAGAGAAGAAACAAGTTTAAAATAATTTTTCTTTCTGACCTGACTTGTAGAGGTGATTCTACACTTTCAACATCCAAAGTGTAACAGTTTCTCAATTGTGCTAAAACATTTGGAGGGTCTTGATTTCATTCTAAATTCCCATTCAGTACCAGAACACATGCAACTATACTCTGCTTTTCTTTATCTTTTCTTACCACTCTTTTAGGTGCCAGCAGGTAGGAAAATTGGAATATAGGCAAGACAGTGAATTAAATTCCTTCTGTTTGTTTTTTTTAACCAAAGTTCTGCACAAATAGCAAATAGCGAATTGTGCTGCTTAAATGAATTCAACAGAGTATTTTTCACTTATAAACAATGGTTTCTCCTGAGGGATAAAATTTTCCCATCATCTTTAACATCTGATTAGATAACAGTATTCTCTACATGACAGTATATTAAAAAGATGACGCTTTTGCACTTGGCTCAGATATATTACACAAAACTATGCAATGCCTACAAATTGTAAAAGTAACTGAAGAAAATGGGCCACAAGTAAAGAGCAAGTAAACTAAGCTTCTCACTTACATTTTAAATCTAATGTTCACTTCATAGAACAATATTCTAAAGCACAAACTACTGCTAAAAACTCACAAGATACTGCACCAATTTAGTAACAATTGAATAGCCAAGGAAAAACAATAAGAAGAGCCTAAGAATTATATTTAGCTGCTGATTTTTTACAGTGAGATTAATTCCTGGGACTTGTGGCCCTGCAACCATAATGTATAAGGCAACACCAAATAAACTACATGTAGTTTCCAGTTAGGAAGAAGGGCTTTCACTTTCACTGCCTCCAAGAAAGTTCAATTTTGTCATACATGGGAATCTTTAGTTTAAAAAACAACCATGAAGTACTTCACAAATGTTGCATGCTCAAGACCCTACATTAAATTTCTCAATGTTCTTGCTGGTTGTGAAAAATTGTTTGTGCTGGTGCTTCTTACAGTAGGCCACCTATTTGCTTCTCTTGGCACTTGAACAATGCAGCATGTATGTCATTTTATTCACCACTGTTTATTATTAATTAGGAAAATATACTTATTTATATGCATTTTTTTCATATCTAAGATAGGGGAATCTTGGACCAGAAGAATTGAATTGAAAGGGACCTACAATGACCTTTGACCCCAACTGCCTGACCACTTCCAGGCTGACCAAAAGTTAAAGCACAGCTTAAGGTTGTTGTTCAAATACCTCTTTAACACTGACAGCCTTGGGGCATTGACCACTTCTCCAGGAAGACTGTTCCTGGGTTTGATGACCATTGGTAAATAACAGTTTCCTCCCGTCCAGCCCAAACCTTCCCTGATGGATGCATCTTTGAACCATTCCCACATGCCCTGGCACTGGGACCAAGGAGAAGAAATCATCACTTGCTTCTCTAACTCCTCTCTTCAGGAAGATGCAGGGAGCAGCGAAGAAATCCCTCAGCCTCCTTTTCTTACAGACTAAACAAGCCCAGTGTTCTCAACCACCCCTCACAGGATATGCCTTCCACTCACTTCACCAGCATTGTTGCCTTTCTCTGGATGCATCCAAGTATCTTCACATCCCTTTTAAATGGTAGTGCCCAGAACCACACAAAGCAAGGCCACAGCAATTCTCAATAAAGCAGAATAATCACACCTTTTTCTGAGCTGGTGAAGCTGTGTTTGATGCACTCGAGGATGCAGTTTGCCCTCCTGGCTGGCCAGGCACACTGACCTGTTTTGAGCTTCCTGCCAGCCAGAACCCCCAGACCCCTTCTGCAGGGCTGCTGTCCAGACACTGCTCTTCCAGTTTAGATTTGTTCCCACTGTTAATCTGACCCAGGTGATAAAACCAGCTGCTGGTAAGTTTCAGTTTTGTGCTGTTGATGATTGCCAAGTGCTTCAAGATACAAAGATCCTCTACAAGGCCTCTTGTCCCTCAAGAGTCAACAGCACCTCGCAGTTTGGTGTCATTAGCAAACTTGGCAATGGTGCATTCAACCCCTGTACCCACATCATTGATAAATATTTTAAACAGAACTGGCCCTAGAATTCATCCTTGATGAATGCCACTGGTGACTGGCCACCTGCCAGAGGTTGCACTATTCACGATAACCCTGGAGCTCTGGCCTTTAGCCAGTTCTTCACAGGAGCACAGAATTATTTATGTTGAAAAAGACCTCTGGGATCTCTGAGTCTAATCTTTGATTTATCACCATCTGGTCAACTAGATCATGGTACTAAGTTCCACATCCAGTAATTTCTTGATCACCTACAGCGATGGTGACTCTACCACCTCCCTGGGAAGTCTACTTCAATGCTTAACAACCCTTCCGTGAAGAAATTCTTTGTGATGTCCTAAACATCATCAACTTGCTCATGTCACAGCTGGAAAACTTGTCCCAAAGGATGCTGTGAAGAAGGACAGTTCCAAAAGCCTTATTAAAACCCAGAAAAACTACATCCAGCACCCATCAGAGACATGACCTTACTGAAGAGGGATCAAATTAGTTAAATAGGAATTTCTTGTTGTGAACTCACATTGACTATCCGATGACTTCACTGTTCTTTAAAAGTCTTTCAGGAGCTCTCAGCATGATCTTTCCCATCATTCTTCCAGGTACTGAATCAGTTTTGCAGAGTTGAACACCAGTTTTACACCTCCACAGTAAAGGAGCTGTTGCAGTAAATTAGGTGAGGTCTAATGATTCTGACAGATGTCACGGATCACTGCACTGGGTTTTGTGTTCAGTGGATTGTTCGCCATCATTCAAAATTATTGACCTGAAATCAAAAATCTTCAAGCAAGCTTGAGTATCCCAGAAAAGCATATATTGGTGAAAACTTAATTATATAAAGACTCTTTGTATAACAGTGAAAGAAAGACTCTTTGTGTAACAGTATACTCTTTGTATAACAGTACTTTTATTAAGCAATTAATTTTAGATTTTATAAGCAGAGTTACAATCTGTGTTTTCAGTTAATCTCCATTTATTTAACTAACTGAAATATAGAAACATATACCTGTAAATCTAGAATGGAGATTTTTCCTCTGGAGCAGGTAAAGAAATTACCTAATATATCAAGCCTTTATACCCTCTGCTTCAATTGTTGTACTGAGCCATGAATCCTGTTAGGGCAGTAAAATTAGGCATTCAGAGGACAAACAGCATCACATCTTATTCTTACAGATATTCTGCATTTTTTTTAATTATTCTGTGTGATTCCATGAGAGTGAAATATGTTGTATCAGATTAAAGTTTTGGATGTTAATACTGAACAAATTTTGACTTTTCTAAGTCACAGCTTGTTTAGATTTGTAGTAAGGGCATGTCTCTGAAATCAGAAAATTTAATTTTGCAGTCACCCCATTCCATCACTGCAATATAAAACCCAACAAAGAAATAGATTAGTTCAATTCTACAGATGAGGAATTGTTAGGAAAAGAATGCTACACCCATTTGTACCAAGACAAATGTAAAGATGAATAAAGAGGATTTTCTTGCTTGAGTACTTAAGGATTACAGATTTTGATTTTCAATACAATTGCCATTGATGTCTGTCCTAATAGAATAATTTTCAAATTTCCAAATATTCTGTAACTGATGATAGAAAGTCAGTGGTTTTCTCTTCCCTTAAGGACAAACAAAATCTAGTTTAAACTAGATAAACACAGTTAAAACTAAGCAAAACAGAGGAAAACACTGAGAATTAGATAAACACAGTGCTTTACTGCAGAAAACACTAACACTTACTACTACAATACTGATTTGCATTCATTGTCTTTTGCAGTCCCATATGCAATAAGAATTTATCCTTAGTGTGCACACCCTATATTGTCATCAACTTGAAAATATGTCTCATTTTTTATGGACAATATATTTAAAGAAAATCCAAGAGACTTACACTTGTTAAGACCAGCACAGTTAAGCGATCTACTATAAAGGAACCAATATGTATTATCATAAAGGACCACAGCAACCAGTCTAGTAACTAGTAATTTACTAATTATCTGTTAATGAAGGTATTCTTTCATATATTCTTGCTTTATGTTTTCAAAGGAAATGCTGTTCAGTTCTCAGCTCCAACTGTACTGCAGAGGGAAGGCAAGATCTCTGGATATTTCAAGACAAAGCTCTCAGCTTTGGTTTGTGCAGTGTAATAGAATCAACAGTGTCAGAGAAGAGGTCTTCCTTTTCAGGATTGCCAATTTGGTACCAGGAAAACTTCCAGCATATTGTTTAAGTGTAAATAACTGGTAACTCTGAAGTCTCTCTCAACAAGCATTCAGTGTAAAACCTGAGAAACTGAATGTTAAAAATTGATATCTCATAATTTTCAGAACTTCTTGCAAGAAAACACCTGGTCGAAGATGTGATCTTCTGCTCCCTGAAACCTAAAGAACAGGAAATAAGGACAACCTGGCTTATGTCAATAGAAAGTGAGGGTAGTTTAATATCTTCTCTCTCGGTGTGCCCTGAAGTAGGAGCTATGAGAAACAATGCTAGAGCTGGGAAGATTCAGATTTTTTCTTTTCCAATACAGAAGTTTACCAAATGGCAGCTCAAGGAACTCCAAAGAGCTTGGTACCCCAATAATGGGTACCAAGAATCGCCTTATTAATTTCAGGTACATACATATGTTTACTTTCTAGTCAGTGGAGCGAAATAAATCACCAAAGCCACACATTTCACTCATTCCAGAAGTCTATCTTTGATTTTTTAAAAAAATCATACTTAAATGAATGGATTAATTTTTCAAAATAATTGAATTTTCAAATGCAAACTTGCCCATCTGCTGTGGGAAAGGTCACTGTACCTTTTCTAAGTTCAATATCTGGTTAATTCATTTAATACCCCTAGATTTCATGCTGTCAGATGGCACCATTCCATGATCTTATACATATTATTATTTATTTTACAGAGTTCAATTTCTACTCCATTTTTTCATTTCTTGTAAAATAATCCTAAGGCATACAATGCTGTTTACAAAATGGGGTATAAACAACAGAACTGAAGTACTAAAAATATAGGTGAATTATCAAATTTTTGGAGTGACATAATAACTTTTTTTTGTTTACTATTTAATATTAAGAACTCTCAAGAAAGCACATTTTGACTTCCACTGATTATTAAGATCATATATCTTCAATACCACAGAAAAATTTTATTATATGAAAGGCAAGTTTTCCATATCGCTATTCAAAATGAAAAGCTCTCAAACTGTGGGGCTACTACTGATGTACATTAGACAATTTTATTTATATATCTCATTATATAATCTCATTACTTATTAACTAGAATTTTAAATTCTCTCTCAGTCCACCTTCCCAACAAACTATTCAAAGAAGATGGCATAATCTTCAGATTTGATGCTGATTTTGCACTGTGCTTTTAAACTGTTAGTGTTTGAGCAGCTTGATAGCATGCAAAATGATTATCATATCATTATACTCTTGCATAGTCATTTGGGCTGTCTTGTAGATTAGAGAGAAATTGTTAGATGATTCCTGTTTGCCTATATTTTCTTAAGGTGTGAAAGATAATGGCTCAATTTTTCATGTTTCTTTCTATCATTAATATGATTTTAAAGTTGTTTAATGAAAGAACAAACAGCAGTGATGGAAAGTTTCTAAGCTAATGAAATTGCTCCTTCAAATGCTCCTTATTAGCTCTCTGAAAGGCCATCATCAAACAAAAGAAGCAGAAACCAACTCTAAAGGCTGCTCAGCGATGTTTTGCTGTTTAGATCTTTATAAAATATCCAAGGAGGTCCTGGTGCAACAAGCGAGCCTTGCTCATCCAGAGTGACCTACCAGGCGTTGCAAGGACAATTCTCATTTCCAGCATCTAGAAATGTCCTGAGCCTAACATTTCCAAATGACACTTCTGTAAATCTGAAGCCAATATAAGAAAACATTGGATACAGGAATTTGTTGGCATTCAGGCTGTCCATTCAAGGCCTACTGAAATATTTTCTGATTGGAAAACCACAACTACACCTGATCCAAAACACAAAGACTAGAAACTCTTAAATTGAAGTCTTCCTTAATGATCCTAAAAATATTATTTCAAGATGGAAAATATAAGGTTGTTTCTTGCAGAGACAAATTCATTGATGCATAAACCAGGAAAATAGTTGACCACAGGAGTGCATTAGAGAAGAAATTCTACAGCCTTTAATGTTACATGAGTGCATTGTAATGGCTTTTAATTTGGTTTAGAACACTGCAGGGGAAGAGTCAAATTTTTGTTTAAAGCAGTGATGTTTAATACAGATTTCCACAGAATACATTTTTAAATTCAGTGTTTCAAAAAGATCTTAAATTTCCACCTCTTTATGAATACAAGGCATCTACATAATTTTTTTTTTTTATATATTCTTGTGAATGGTCCTACAGAGGTCTCATTACAATGATAAGGATTTCCCAGATGCTCTCAAAGATAGAAAACACTTTAAGCCACAGAAATTAATAAGGATCAGAAACAAAAATGTTGAAAAATTTAAGCTGAGGCATTTAAGACCAGCTTTAGAGTTTCCATAGTTTAAAATTATCTCAGAACAATACTACTGCCTTTCACCATGGAACCTGTATGTGAATCTTAGGTCTTCTTACTAGGCCAAAAAATCCAATGTCTTCTTATGTCTGCAGCTAAGCCCATTCATAAAAAAGCTCCAGATTTAAACACAAGTTCAAGATGGCTCCTAAACTGTATACATATGTCTGAGTGTACAATTAATCTATCAAAGTTACATCCTATATCTATTAAAAATTTACTTTATACAAAATAACAAAAAAATCAGTTGTTCAGTAAAGAACACCTTGGCATCAGTTTAAAGGAAGTTTTCTTACAGAGATTAAAGTTTACAGGTCCAGCTTTAAGTAAAGCTTCAGCACCTTAAATCTAGAGAAAAAAATTAACCATTTTTATTGTTTCCAAAATATCCACATGAACGATTGTTCGTGTTTAAGTTGGCTGCAGCTACCCATTTGAGAGCAGGGAGGTGTATGGACAATTTCACAACTCAATGGGTATTCACTGAGTGAGTGTGCTAGTTGTTTAATCCCTAAATCAAGCAGAAATGGAAAAAGCTAAAATTCTCCTTATGTACATTGACCCTTTATATGCAACATTTCACCTACCTATTCAGTATATCTCCCTACCTTTTCATCCTTCAGAAGTATCTAATTTCTTGCCTCTAGGGCCCTCTTAGGAAATTAGAAATCTCATTATTCTGTTCCCAGACCATAATTCTCAATGTTTACTTTATAACCACTTTTCCTCTCCCATGATCAATGTTTAGTTTGTAACCATTTTTCCTCATGACCACTCTCTTGCTTGAATTTTCCTCTTCCTGTTGGTTACTTCCCAGATATATTAACACCCAGCTGTCACATCCTTTCTTCATAGACTAAATAACACAAGTTCCTTTAGTTTTCCATCTCTTCCTCCATCTGATCATTGCAACAGGCCATTTCTGTAAGTCCCCATTTTGCTTCTTCCTTGTTTGGGTCCCAGTACAGCCACATGACTGTAGACACTGAAAAGCCCCGTGAACACACAACCAGAGTACACTGCACTAGTACGCTCATGTGAAGATGTATCACGTGGAGGAAAAATAATTGATCATCTCATTTCAAAAGAAATGCCTCTTCTCCACAGATGTTGAAGAGAGAGAAAGGAAAACAGAATCTGATTTCTCTTCCTATTCCCAGAGCTGAAGCTAATGTTAAAATTCGAAATAACTTCATGTATTTAAGACAATGCTGAGGTGAGAACTCATTTCAGTGTGGGACTGCACAGAGCTGGGGGATGTCAAGGGTATTCACATCCTAGTTTTGTTTTCTCTGAAGGAGTCCTACAAATACCTATCAGTTTGCACCCAAGACTTCTTTTTTTTGTTGCAATTCAAATAGCAGGATTTTAATTTTAACAACTCAGTTAAATTAAAGTGTCCTCTCAGGGCTCCATCCTAAGTCATACACCAGACTGATGCAAGTGGGTATGAAAGCTGTGTTTTCCTACCTACTTACATTCAAAACAAAAACTTTGAGTGTCTTCAACAAAATCAAATTAATTCTTATGCAGAAACATTTTTAATGTCATATTTCCTGGCTGGAATGATTACTCCAGTGACACCAAACATTCTGTTTTCTGCCATAGATTTTACATAAGTTAGGTTTAGTTCCTTAATATTTGTCCCAGCACTAATTGGCCATACCACTGTGGGTTTTAAGAAGGCCAGGGCACCTTGCTATAAATTTAATGTGATTCAGCAGCATCCCTTCCTTCTCCCCCCAGCTCTTGAAATGCTTAAAGGTTTTTGAGAGGGACAATGCCACAGGTGGCAGCAATTCTCCTTTGATAGGGAAGCTGGACTAGGTGACCTCCAGAGCTGCCTTTCAATAAGAATTTCTACCTTTAAATGAACCATTTGCCTCCCTGCACAATATAGCCCACTGTAAGGCCACTCTAAGCCCAGTACATGTTCAAGTAAAGAGGAAAATAATGAAGATACAGCTCTGCATCTCTTATTAGTGTGTGTTTTTCCATCATGCTCAAGAGCATGTCCAGTGTGGGTATAAGGCAGAATGGGCAACTGAGAGAATTACATCAGACAAGGTGCATCAAATACTCCCAGCCTGGCCTGGATTTTGCCTTGCAGTTTTCAAGAGCCATACCAATGATTTGATGCAAGCTAAAGACATACCAGAACCATTCTCATAATTTAGTAGTAGGCAGTGGACGTGCAACAGTAGTTTAAATATATAAATGTATATTAGTATAAATGCACTGAGTCCAGATCCTTAAATAAATCTGAATAAATTTGTGCTGAGCTTCAAATATACCTTCTTTTGTACCTTGGGGCCAGAATTTACAATGAGCATAAACAAGTGTTTAATTTGTATTGGGAGTTTTCCTCTGAGCTTCACTGGCCAAAGTTTTTTCCAGCCAAGCTGGAGCTATTGCTGTACAGTCTCCAGCACAATTACTCACAGTATTTTTGTATTCTTTCCCTTTCTCAGTGTGTTTCTTCCTTTGACATTTTCCATAACATCTTCAGCTTGTCCTTAGCCTTCTGGGAAACAGAAGCAAATCATCTCTCTGAACTGAGACCACACAAACAGAAGGCTGAAAGCATTGCAGTGAAACATTTCTCTGAGTAAAGGCTATTCAACATAAACATACTGCCATTTGGTTCCAGGCACAAAAAACCATAAATTCTCTTCCTCTTGCTCTTTTTCCTCTGACCTCTCATTCTCTTGGGGAAAAAAAAAAAACACCAAAAAAAACCAAAACAAAACAAAAAGAAACCCCAACTAACACTGTTACTTCTGGGAAAAAACTAAAGAACTAAAGATGTGTTTGATTCCAAGACATAAGAACATGATTTCACCCAAAGGTCTGCTAATTTGGGAAATACAAATTACAAATCACATTAGTGAACATAATGGAAATGCACATTCTATCAATGTTACTAGTTAGAGACACACAAACTCTAACTCTTGAGTCCTTGTAGCTGAGCATTAACCGGTGTTAAATATCAAAGCTCCACCAGTCCAGTGGAGATCTGCCCACTCACAGCAGTTGAGACACCAGTCCTCAGCCACTGAACTCCACAACCTTGAATATGGCATTATAGAAACTGGCACATGCTACTGGCCATGACTTTGAAGTGATACACTCTTGGCTGGTCTAAACAGTCGAGTTCTGGGGAAAGCAGCAAGCAAGATAGAAGGGATATTGGCACCCAGTGACCTACATACAAATACTAAATTGGTAGTAATTATAAGATGTAATTTCCCATAGCAAGATATTGGCCTTTGGAGGTCACCTCACCATATTATTTACTCTCACAGTATTTATGAGAAGCCCATCACTATCACCAATGTGCTTAAACTCATGCAATTATCCTCTTTTCCCAAAGTCAGGAAAGACTTTCAACCAGGAGTTTTCAGAATGGGTCACGAATTTTGCTGCCATCAATCTTGGCTCAAAAATATGGTCTCAGTGCTTGAAGTGCAAAGCAAAGATCCATGCTGCTTTGGTGAGCTGGTGGTGATCAGATGTTTTCACACACCACACAACTTTTGTGGGTTATGTAAGTAATAATTACTGAGTAATGCTATGTAGAAAGATGAACTTCAGAACAATAAACTTAGAGAAAACAAGAGTGAGTCTGGGCCATTGCCTGTGAGGGTAATCACCATAGGTGCTGTGCAATGAACCAGCCATTCTGCAGGCTTAACAGAACAAGCCCAAATGTCCAGCACTTACAAGGGCAGGTTTGCAGTTGTTCTGCACTATCATGACAGCTTCATCTAACTGATGAGAACTACCTAGCATAATCTCAAGGATTACTAAAAGAACCCAACAGTCACCCATTCACCAATCAGAGAGAAGACAATTAATTTCACATATATCCTCATCATAAAAATTCTGAAACGGAAGACAAATACATTTTGAATTAAAATTCATAGGATGTACCCCAACAGATATTTAAACATCTCCTTTGTAGACTTTAAATGAATATTTTAAACACTGTCATAAAAAAATCTGGCTAAAGGGCAAAATCTAAGAAATTCATGGTAAACAACCCTCTCTCAATGCTTGTCCTGATAGAAGACTTAAGAAACCTGCAGCCACAGGATGGCCACAATGACTCTATTACAATGAATATGGAAACTGCTCAAAATCTGTTATAGGGACAACTGGCACTCAAAATCATGTCTTATAGGCCTAGAAAGATGAAAGTTGCTCAGGCAGGATTGGACTAGAGAAAACTAATAAGAATAGCCTCCATTCAAGCAGCAAGATTTATGAGAGACTAATGTATTACTGATGTAATACATTACTAATATGAGTATTACTCATATTGGAACCTGTACAATACAGAGAAGCAGATTTAAAGAATAAAAACCTTCGCAGTTAACCTTTATTTCCACACATGATTCACAGAAATAGGCTTTGCTTAACTCTGTCAAAGGATTATGTACTGCAAACTCAGGTTTGCACACAGGGTACCTATGGGAAGTCACTAGTCATGTCTCAAATAGCTGTGGCATATGGCTACATGTCAGACACAGTCAGAACTGCTTCCAAATTGCATGCCTTAATGTATGCACAGAAACCAGTACTAATCCTGAAGAGAAAAATCCACTTGACTTCTGATTGCTATCAATTCTCATGTTATAGAACTGATTCTTAAACAAAAACAAAAAGGTATGAACTCCCAGGTACAGAAGTCATTATACAGTTGATTGAACTGGTGCTTCAAAATATCCGGGGCTGTTTATGTTTTGCATTTTCGGTTTGTTTGCTTGTGGACAACTTTCTTCCCTCCTTTGATCTGGCTGTGTATTCCTTTGCCAAATGATTTTCTCTCAGAATAAAGTTCCATTAGTTTTGGTTCACAATCATGATCATAGCTGTAGCCATCTAAGAATCATCTGCAACTTTCATCACTTGACAGGACTACCAGATCTTAATATGCTCTTGAATCATTGTCCCACATCCTCTGCTGATATCACAAAGAATTGTATTATGTTTCTGTGCAGAAACCATTTGTATGTTCTTTTGAATAGAAACTCAGCAGCTCAGGAAATATGTGTACTATTGTTTATTCTTAATATACTCTTTATGAATTTGTTTACTGTTATCATCTTCTCCTTCTGAAACACTGGAAAATTTCCTTTCACAGATGTAGGTTTATAGTCTGCTGTGTGGTGGCTAACTATATCTAATGAGGTAATAGAGGGCTTGAGAAAGTCCACAGGATGCTAATATACTCACACAAGCAGAAAGAAAAATATTTGAAAAGCTTCTTTCATTGATTTTATGTACAAACCCCACTCTCCAGTATGAGTTTTCCATCCTCTTATACCATGGATAGGATGTACATGATGTATTAGCATTTTGGAATATGGCTTTGAGGCAGAAAGGACACATTGCACGTGAAAAGGCTCAGGGAAACCTGTTTGGAGTCAAAGTAGAGAGTAAAGATGTTTGAATGAATTGGGAATTGGGCACTGATGGCTTGCTTTTCCTCCCAAGTTGTTATTTCTACTCCATTTTCCCAGCCACCAGCAGCCCGATGTTACCATGGTTTTGAGAAGTTCTTAGCTGCTCACCAGTATCATGAATCTCAAAAGCCACATGTGGGTCATGTCTAGGCCTTAGGATACTCAACATGGAATACTCTAGACCTGAGTAACAAAGAGTTGATATAAAACATGTCATTAAGAATTCCACAAAAAAAAAAAAAAAAAAAAAAAAAGAAGAAGAAAAAAAGAAAGCATGCTTTCATCACAACTATGAAAATGTGGGGTTTAGTCTCTACCTTATAAAAGACAGAAAGCTTAGTTGTTCAATCAAGTACCTTGAAATTTCTCTTAACATAGTATTGAAATGGAAAATGAGAGCTAATTTGTTTTACTTGAAAAAAATCCATGAGACCAAAGAATATTTTTAATCTTAAAATATACATGAAAATAAAGCTGGGGGAAGGATATGGTTTACTTTAAAACCGATTTATTTTCAAGAAATGCTTTCTGGAACTAATTTCCTAAAACAATGTGACATTCACTCATTTTTTCCCTTTTGGAAAAAAAAAATTCAAAAAGGAAAAATACGGGTGGCTGAACTAGGCAACAGTACACAAGGATTAAAAGGACCAACATTCGCCAGTATATTTTATGGTGTCAAATATTTTCCAAGGCCTAAGACCAAAGTTAACCAAATCCAGTCCTTAGGTCTGTGCAGTAATCTACTGCCTCAAAATAATAACTGCAGATAATTGAAGGTAGCTGGCTAACGGCTGAGGAAAAAATAATTTTAGTGCAAACTTTTTGTTTGCCAACATTTCATAGTTTTCAAGCAAAGACATCATGTAAGTTTCATCTCCTTTTTAACAGAAATGAAAACATCTATTATTTTGATTTTTTAATGGTTTTATTTTAGATAAAAAACCCAAAACCATAACAATGTGGTAGATTCTCACTTGCTTCACACATACAGTTCTACTTCAAGTTCTTCCTCACCCTTGGGATTTAACATTGACTCTTGTTTTCCAGTGTGGATGGCTTTGTTTTGGTATTGTTGTGGGGTTTTTTATCTTTGGGAATATGTCAAGACCTTGTCAAGCCTTTTCTGTTAAATTAAAGTTCACTTAAGTTCAAAAATCTCTTGCGCACACAGATCCAAATATGCAATTTTTTTCTTCTTGACTAAAATAAATTGGGCTATAAGAACTATTTCTCACATGCCAAATTGATCCTGGCATTTTTTCCGGAACCCTTTGCACACTGAAGTATTTTTGGCCTTTCAGCTTCCTGAGCTCTATTATGGCAAGACCTATATCTACAGAGATAAGACACCTTCTTGATCCTATTCAATACCCCCCTAATTAGAACCACTGCTCTCCTTCCCTACAGCACAGTATTGTTGTGTTTTATTCACCGCCTGAAGACAATTCTAGTGCATCTGGACTACACTACATGGATTTTTACCCTTTACACACAATCTTCATTCTTTGCTGTCAATTCGAGTAAACTTTTTTTTTTTCTTCAAATAGGCCAAACTGATGAAGTGCCCCAATGAGAATATTCTGTATAAACACCCAGGTACAAAAGTAATTTCCCAGTGTTTTCTGGCCTAACTTTCTGTCTCTGGCAAATTTAACCACCCTATATACAATTTATTGGCAAGAAAATATGGAAACTAAAATGTGTCTACAAGCATCAGCATACAAATTTTCTCTACTTATCTGGCATAGACAATTAACTGTAAATCCATTTAACATGTTCCTAATCAACTGATTGCAGTGCTATTGCAGTATCACATGGTGTGACATTAAGTGCTCAGGAGAGGGTATCAATTTCTGTATTTCTTTCAAACAACAACAAACAAAATAATGTTTGTTTGGCATGGCATATTGTCATTGAGTATTTAAAGTTTCTATTACCCTCCCACAAGAGCGAGTTAATTAAGTCCCATACTGGCCTTTGTAGAATTTTGACCATAGATTATAATACGTAAAATCATTCTTCAGATTCTCTATTATTCTAAGTTAGCAAGTTTCAAAACTGAAACATAGTTAATATCTGTAAAATATTAAATCAAATTTATGGGCTAAATTTTGGCTTCTGGATTAAATATAACATCCATTTGACTTATTATAGTTACAGACCTTTTAAACACTACAAACAATCTGAATTAAATTTACTTGATACTATCAGGTTCACTTACTGTTCTCAGTGAGAACACAGCTTTTTCTGTTCCTATTTATAGTTCAGGGATTCCAACAATTCCCATCAAGTCTGCCTGTTAAAAATTGTTAATGAACTAGAATTATTTCGATGGATGGCCGTTGAGGACAGAACCGCTCTGAACAGCCAGAAAGCCCATTTTTTCCTCATCAGATTTAGGCTGAGATTGTCTAACATTTCTTCAAGCATCTTTGAATTTGGAACGAGCCATGATGATCCTGCTATTCTCTAGACATGTGTTATCACTCTCAATCTGAGACTCTTCTTTGTTTTCCTGACTTTTTAAATGCAAACAGATCCCTTCTGAAGTGTCATTTTCCCAAAGAACACTTCCTACCTTGCAGCAAGCGCAGGCAGTGCACTTTCATATGCATTCAGAGGTGAGGAACTTCACAAAGCTCTGCTTCATGCAGTGCATAAGTGCTACTTGAGAAATATCACATAAACAAAGCAGCTTACATTATAATTCTTCCCCAACCAAAGAAAACAGCGAGTGTTAACATAACACTGGATATCAAGCACACAAACAGAATACACCGAAGCCACACACTGTTCAGTTTGCCTCAGCAATGTCCTATGTTGACACACAAATGTTTGGAGAATCTCATCATGGCCTTCTATTCTGAAGGTCTGTATTATGTCAAGGCTGTCAAAACCAAGTTTTCTGGTTAAATACTTGAAGTGCTATCCACAACATACATGGTACTTGAGAAACCATGTCTTCCATAAACACAGGGCACATATAAACACACACATTCTTTAAGGCACGACTGACAGATCCCAACAAACACCAGACATACTAGTATCTTTAAGTTTTCTTTTCTTACTAGTAATGATTTCTTCTGCCATCAGTTTAAAGTTGAGGAGAGTTCTGTAGCAAAGATCTTGAGTTTAAGTTTACAGCAACAACTCAAACTGAAATAGAAAGTGTGCATATTTTAGTTGTGTTACTGCTGAGCATTTAAAAATTGGTGTTCAAATACAAAAGAAAAAAAAATACTTTAATGAAAAATTACACAAATGGAAAACCTGAGGCTTAGAGTAGAATCTTGTCTTTTTAAAATCCTATTTTTAAAATAAATTCAGTCTTAGAAAGAGAATAAACAGGAGATTTAATTTGAAGCTCTAAATTAATTGTATGACAAATAGACCACGCTTCATGCTCTCTACCTGAGGCACATAAGCTCACATATCTGAGGTACATTGAGGGGGGAATAATGTCAGGAACTGGCAATGATTTAGCTAAGAACAGGTTTTCCTGCCATTTCAATGAAAAGGCTATGTTTCTGTCCTGTTTTTAAAAGTAAGAAATACTCTACACAACCATTACGCCCCTCCAAAATATCATTTTTTTGTTAAATTTAAAATAGCAGAAGTCTCAATCAGACCACCTCCAGACAACAAATAAACTGTCTAACCCTACCTATGAACTAAATTTCATGGAAGACTCCTGCTGTTTTCTTTAAATCAAACTCTTTATTCCACAGATGAAAAATAAACTAGTTTGTAAACTAGATAACTGCTCCATAGACACTACAGAGCTGTTTGCAACTCCCAATTCAGATACAATTCATGTCCAGCAACTTTTCTTAAACTCAGATACCACTTCCAGCTTTGGAGTTGTGTATCATATGCACCGTTGGTAGACTGCAGACAGGTATGTGCAGACCTGCAGTCTGAACCATCTTGCAGTGTGATATAAACACAGTTTGAAGCCCAGAACCTGAGCAGGTTCAGCGCTGGTCCCTGCAAAAGTGTTCAGCTTTGTGACCTAGCTTCAATTTGTGTGCCAAATTTCTCATGAGTTACTGTCAGCAGAGACTGACTCAGCATATATTTTGTAGGCTCTAAAAGGTAGATTTGAACATTTTAAAGAGAATTAAATCACCAACCTTTTTTATATTGTCCTTTGTGAGATCGTGGTTAGAAAATAAATTTTCATTTTAAAAACAAAGTAGAAGAAAGAACTGACAGACTAGGATTTTAGAGAGAGGAAAATACTAAATAATATAATAATAATAGTAGTAATATTTCAGCATGGAAAACATTGATTTTTGACACCCTGCATTGTGGGAATCAAAACTAACAAATTAAAATTTTATGGAGATACAAACATTTCCAAACAACTGCACCCTTCAAAGCATCCTACTTTTAAGATTCTGATTTTTAAGCTGGGCACCAGTCACTGTAAATCATACAAAAATTATTTATAAGTAGATTGTTTCTGTTGAAAACTAATCTGACCAGGGAGGATGTTAGAGGCAGATGTTTTCCAGAGGATATTCTATCTATTGTTTAAAGCAGGTGTTCCTAGACGTTGTTGTTCAGAATATAAACAAAGCTGAGACATTTAAAGTTCACTGAAAACAATCATGAAAACCTGAACAAAATACAGAATGAGAAATGTTTACTTTAATGACTCCAAGTGCATACTTACAAACTGGCAAGAACCATTCCATTACAACATCTTGTGCTGGGTTTTCTTTCAATAGCATTCTGAATTTTTTGATAATATTAATTGTGCTTGAGTAGAAAAACAAAACCATTCAGTCACCTCTTTGAGTAAAGGTGATTACAAACACCTAGAAAATTGAAAGTTTCAATTGCATTGTGGTAATTTCATATCAATATCTTTGTTGAAAGGAAATATTACTGCATAGAAGACTGAGAACAGATTTAGGGGTGTTGATGAACAAGCAATATGATCAGGTAATGTGCACTCACAGTCCAGAAAGTCAGCTATATTCCGGCCTGCATAAAAAGAAAGATAGCCATTAGATCAAGGGAGGTGATTCTTTCTCTCTACTCTGCTCTTGTGAGACCCTGTCTGAAGTGCTTCATCCAGCCTTGGGATCTCCTGCACAGGAAAGCCACGGACCTGTTGCAGTAATTCCAGAGAAGGGCTGCAGAGATGATCAGAGGGCTGGAGCACCTGGTAGAGTTGGGGTTGTTCAGCTTAAAGATGAGAAGTCTGGTGGAAGACCTTACAGTAGTACTTCCAGTACCTAAAGGGACCACCAAGGGAGCTGGGTAGGGACCATTTACAAGAACATGTAAAGGGGGAAGGCTTCTAGCTGGAAGAGAAAATCTTTAGATTAGATGCAAGGAAGAAATTCTTTTCTATGAGGGTGGTGAGACACTGGCACAGTTTGTGTAGCTCCATCCCCGGATGTGTTTCAGGTCAGGTTGGATGGATCTTTAAGCAACCTAGTCTAGTGGAAGGTTTCCTTGCTCATGGCAAGAAGGCTGGGACTAGGTGATCTCTAATGTCAATTCCAACTCAAACCATTCTGTGACTCTATGACACATTTTAAAATCTGATAATCATGGTTGACACTCCTATCATTCTAATTCTCAATAAATAGAAAGATGCTAAGTCAAAACATATTTTTCCACAAATAATAAAAAAGTCTGATATTTGGCTATACTTAAAATGTTAGACTAGGAAAAAATTTACATGTATATATATAATACCAACTTTCATGTCACCCATCAATAAAAAAAAAAATTGAATTAACCCATTCTTACCCTTAAGCTGAAAATTGCATCACTGGCAAACAATGACAGATACAGAGAAAAGTGTACTCTTATCAATATTATAGTTTTCTTAATTCCAATTACCAGCTTACAAAGTAGAGCAGTAATGCAAAATAAAGAGTTTTATAAATAATCCCTTAGAGCATCCTGTAGCATCACAATACAATTTAATATGATCTAGTCAAGTTCTTCACTTAGAGCAAGGCCAACGTAGATCTGTTATGAAGGACCTTATCCAAGTCGGTTGGAATTTTCCCAAGACAGGAAATTTTGCAATCACTCTGGGAAATCTGCTCCAGCAACTGATCACGCTCATGTTAGAAAAGCATTTTCTTAATATCTAAATATGCTATCCAATGTCCCACCTTGCATCTGTTGCCTCTCCCCAGTCACTGTGCACCTTCAGTAATAGTTTGTCTATTGTATTCCCTCCCAGCAGGAGTTGAAGTCAGAAATTAAATCTCCCTTCAAGTCTGATCTAATCCATTTCTCTCAGTTCCTCCTTATGTACTGTGTCCTCCTGCCCCTGTTTGTACTGGACTTCCTCCAGTATGTCACTGTCCATCTAGTATGGGGAATCAGCACTCCAGATGTGGTGTCACCAGTGCCAAACAGATGGGAAGAATCACTTCCCTGGACCTTCTGGCTACTCTATTTGTAACATCCACTGTTGTCTTTCTCTGCTGTCAGGCAACACTACTAGCTTACGTTCAATTTGACCATTACAGCCCTGTGTCTTTTTCCCCTGAGAGTTACTTTCCAGCCAGACGGTCCCCAACTTGTGCCACTGCACAGGGTTTTTCCATAACAGCTTTAGAATTTTATTTGAGCCAGTTTTGACTTGATGAAGTTTCCCACAGGCCAGTCTTCAACCATGTTGATGTTCCTTTGAGTAGCAACCCTGCCCTACATGTACTCAGTGCATACTACCATGCAGTATGGGTACTAGAATCCTAAAATGTTCCAAAAAATTACTATTCACAGACATCGACGTACTTTACACGCTCTTGCTTAAGGTAAGTAAGGAAGGACATGAGTAAGTAAGGTAAGTAAGTAAGAAATCCCACCGAAACAATTTTGGTTTTGGTATTGATGTCCATGAGATGAGTATTTGTCTGGAGAATTTTGAACTCCCTGCACACATTGCATAACAAGTCTGAAGCAGAGGAAGCTTTCGGAAAAAAGTCAGACATGACAAATCTGAAAGTTTATTACTTAATAGAGCAAACTGTCTAATCCCTACTAGATATCATCCTTCTGCAGGATGAGGACAACATTCTCTTTCATATTTTATTTCCAATATGCTTTCCACAAGAAATTGTTTTAGGACAAGCTTTGACAGATCTGAAGATTATATGTGTGTTTTATTCAGCCACCAGTTTTTCAGAACTTGTATGAAATTATAATTCCTTTGCTGAATCAACAAATGAATAATAAAGCAGAAACTTTGGACCTTAACAGGGTTCAGATTCATGAAAAAACAAGTAAGGTATAAAATATTTGAAGAGATGCAGAACTGTTTACAGAATCCTACAGGTCGGGAGGAAATACCTTCAATTCAAAAAGTGCCTGCAGCTTACTCATTTTTGTGTTTGGATAAAAGGTTTATTCTATTTGGAAAAAGAGCTAAGTTTGGCAAAAAAAAAAGGACCAAAATCATTGTTATGATCAACAAATGAGTATAAATTCCTTGAGCATTTTACATATCTCAAATAACAGTCCTGAATGAGAAAGAATATGCTAATTTCCCCAGTACTCATCAATTTTTTAATCAAAAGCTAGATAAATAAATTTACATTTCTCCAGGTTCATATCTGAAGAGTTATTTTTTTAAACAAACAAACAAAAATTGAATATTTTTTCAAGCCTCTTTAGTTTGCTCAGAACCTAAATACAGATATTTTTATTTTAATTAAGTGCTTCACTTTTTAAAATTCTATTACTTTTTTATAAGAATTCAATAAAAGATGATTGGGACAATCAAAAATATTCAATTTTAAAGTACAGGGAAGACCTACAGTTAGTTATGGTATAACTAGTAAATTCAGTGCAACTGATACCATTCCACAGAAGAGTCCTTAGAATGTAAAGGAACTCTTAAAGAGAAAATATATTGGAAATTATATGCCTTCAGAAATTCAAAACCTTAGTAGCAATGACAATAATAGCTTCACAAAGAAAAAGGGTTTTCTTCTACATACTTTTATCTCAGTATCTTACAATATTTCAATATAACTTTTAGCTTTCCTGTACAGACCATACTATTAGCCTTGCTACCTTTAATTTTGCACCTTATAATATCTTAGTTTTGAGTCTACCCAGCTGTCTAAAACATGCTGTGTAGCAGTGAACTTTCCCCTGCTGATTGCCTCAGAGATTTTTCAAAAGAATCACCAAACTTTTTCCAAGAGAATTGTATGTACAAGGGAGCAGCAATGTGACAGTGGTAGCAACAACTGGATCTTTAATTAAAGCTCGGTAGAGCTGTATCTTCAAGATCATAACTGGTCCAATTTAATGAAAATGTCCTTCTACTGCTTTGAGACATACTTCAATAACCAAGGATGTGTCTTAGACAGGGAATATAAAAGTATTCAAGAGAGACAAAACAAGTGCTCAGCTTGGCCCTCCTGGAAGCATCTTCATTTCTGGGATGGATAAGATAGATCAGCTTTTTTGGGAGATCTTTGCAAGGCTGGTGAGCAGGAAAGGTTTTACATTTGCAGAGCATCAGAGAAAATCTTCCAGTGTATTGGTAGAAGATAGTTTAAAAATTCTTGCATTTCAGTTCTGGCTGTTTTGTTTCCATCAGATCAATTCACTGTAACTAATCCAAGTAAGTTAGTCTATCCTAGTTGATTAATAGAGATAAACCTGCTGCTATGGTGGCAAAACAAAAACCACATGTGACAATAACAAGTTTTACAAAATTCTTAACAAAGCAAAATACAAGAGAAAACAGCACTGTTGCCTTGTCCTGGGAGTGAATATGAACGTAAATACAAATATACTGTAAAGATCTAAAGATGCAAAGTCCTTTGAATTCAAATTATCCCTGAACTCAAGCTTCAGGGACACAAGATGTGTTCTGTTGAGCAATCCTTAGTTCAATTTTTACATATCATAGACTGCATTTTATCTTGCATAGATAACCTAGAAAAATTGTGTGCAACTTATACACAATTTACGTGCAACTAGAAAAATGATCCCATTTCATAAACTCTCCTGAAATCCCTCTTAATAAAAAATTCTTAATGGTTCATACCCTATCCAAAGCAAACTAACAAACAAACAGACAAAACAGAAATACTCCATACCTGTCTTACTATCTGTGCTGGTTTTTCATTGGAGCCACCAAAGAAGTAATTTCTTCATGTCAAGACTACTGCTGGTTGTCTGAACTAGCACAAAGGCAGTGAGGTTGCACACTGCTATTTCAAAGAGATGTCAATGGGAAGAAGTCACCTTTGGAGCACTGGTTCTCAAGATATCTACTGTGATAATAATCAATTACATATTTATTGTTTATTCAAATCAAGGATTAACTGCAGACTATTCTTTAAGCAGGTCCACTTCTGTATTTCTGGACTCAGGAAACTATTTCCTCACTAGCAAGTAAAGTGTAATCATTATCAGCTACTACATGTCATAACATCTGTTTTGGTTTTTCCTTAGTGCTAAGGGTCCAACCCCTCATAATTCTAGCTGACAAGAGGATTGACAAAGTTCTTTCACTTCTGGAAATGATATGATTGTCTCCATTTCTGAAATAATGATACCTTCCTGCAGATGACTCCAGTAAACAGACTATTTCAGCAGCACAAATCTGAACTACATGAGAGATAACGGCACAGGACATCATGTTTCATCAGTTCCAGATGCTAACAGTGGTTCTGTACTACTTGAGTTTATTACAGCAGAACTAGTGATGCAACATTTTATGCTCTTCTTTTCCCAAATGTATACTGCAATGTATTCTCATAACACTGTGCCCTTCCATCCATCCCAGTTTTTCTTGGGGGAGGTTGGTTTTCTGGTCTGCTCACTCAGTTTTCACAGCTTTGTGTGATTCTGCAATAACCATGCTGTCTCTGCAATACCAAAACATGATTTAAATAAACCATGAACATGTAATTGACTATTATCACAGTGGGTATCTTCACAACCAGTGCTCCAAAGGTAACTTCTGCCCATTGACATCTCTTTGAAACAGCAGTGTGCAACCACACTGCCTGTGTGCTAGCTCGGACAACCAGCAGTAGTCTTGACATGTCTGCTTCACAGTTCAGAAAAAAGGATGATAACAAATAAGGGGCTTTCAAATTTCTCTGGGATCTTGATATTATGTGTAAGAGTCCTGTTATGAGCAACTGCTGTACATTAGGCATAAGAAATGAGGAACAAGAAATACACACTGTACTAGCACCAGTTTCCATAGAAACAGTAGTGAAACATCGTACTTTTCCAGTTTTGGAAAAATATTCCCAGTTTCCTCCCAGTCTGACAGTGCCATTAGGAATGACAAAACACTTTCTCTATTTTGGTTTATTTTGTACAAACATTTCTTTTTAATCATAAGCACATAGTGTCAAGACTGTCCTATTTGACAAGGTTACTCTTGTGCTTGGCCTGAAGAAGCAAAACAGAAAACTGTTTCAAAATTCACTGATCAGACAGGAGAGATAAAAAGTACTGTCATTCACAGCCCCTGCAACAGGTCCAAAGAGACAATCATAACATTTTTTCATTATTTTCACAGACAGCACCTTGAAACTGATTTGTCTTGTTACATTGTACTAAATAAATCCATTTGAAATTTTAAAAAGGGAAACAACACACATTATTTTGTGTATGTCAAGATTTAGGACTAGTGCTCCCCAATTTAGTGCTCCCACTGAGACTCCAACTACATGCCACTCTCCCTATCCCTCTCCCTCTCGCCATTCTCCCCTGTGAGGGAAAAAATGGAGGTAAAAAAGGTAAAGATCACAGGCTGAGATAAGAACAATTTACTGGAAACAGCAATGACATAAGAAAACAAATAGTGGTGGCAACAATATTATTAGCAAAAGTGTACAAAAGAGGGAGTGATTCTCATACAACATGCTCCCTGGAGAGCTCAACCCAACGGCAGTCACGCCACCCTGACTGCTCCCTCTGGGAATGAAATGGGAATTACCCAATCCCTTCTGCAGGCTCAGAATCAGTGGCACCAGAACACTCCCTCCACCATGTTTTCCCAGTTAGAAGGAACCTCTTCTTCCTGGAAGAGACTCCCTTCCCCCGTCCCCAGCAATGACGAGAGGTGGTGTACAATAACCCTCAGGTCATGACCATGTCACTTCCTCTGCTTACTGCAGAAATTAATTCTCTTGTAGCTGGGACCAGCACATTATCCACTCCTTATTCTATACCATCCATATCATGCCCAGATCCTATCCCTTCCAACTATACATACATACATATACATATATATATATATATATATATATATATATATATATATATATATATATACACACAGACAAGGAATGAGCACCTTTTCCATAATTAATGGCCTAATCCCTCCAAGGTGTCTAAGTTCATTCAGTCCATGACTGTGACTTCCATCCGTCCTAGGTGTCTTCTAAGTCAGAAGGGCTGGTGTGCCAGGAGCTCACGACTGGTGTATCTGGAGCCATCCATTCTCACTGTTCATGGCAGTTATGGCGCACACTGGCAGTGTCATTCAGCAACCAACATTATACAGTTTAATATTGCTGATTGTTCTCACCCCAAAATCAAATCCCCTTGAGGTATACATCATGTTTCCCTGTCCCTCTGCGTTACTCACCAAGTGCACACAGGTCCTTGAACAAAAACAATCCCATGGATGGGTTTGCCTTTGCTTGAGGCAGGACTAATTCAAACTGTCTTCCCTAAGATATTTCTCATACCCACCATGGGGACTTCATCAACTTCCAGAGTAAATAGAGGGTTTGGTTGGGCAGGGGCAGCTCAATTGATAGAGTTCTAGTGTTAACTAACCCAGTGGCCTTCTCTATATCCCAATGGTTGAAGGTCCCACCACCCATTGCTTTCAGTCTGTTTTTTCACAGTGCACTGTAATGTTCAATTGTCCCAGAGTCTGGTGCATGGTACAGAATATGATACACCCACTCAGCACTCTGCTCTCTGGCACAGGTGTCTATGAGGCCATTTTTTAAATGAATCCCCTCATCCTACTCACTTCATTCTGGGGTGGCATATCTCCACAGGATTTGCTTTTCAAGGCCCAGGATGCTGCTACAGGCGGTGGCATAGCACAGGGTACATCCCCAGCCATGCAGTGGTTGCTTCTACCATTGTAAGCATGGTTACAGACGCACAAAAAATATGGTTATCAATTTATAAAACTGCATTTGGAATTCACAAGCACAATAAATAATCTTGTCATTCTCTGTACTGGAAAAGCTGAACACAGGTGACGCTTTCCCAAGTGTTCTGTACCAGCACAACAATTCTGAGACATCTTTAGGCTGAAAACTCTACTAGAGGTCTAGAAACACTGATGCACAGCATGTCCTTTGCAAAACTCTAAATCCTAGAATTTCCTTTCCATCCTAGAACTTGGGATGCATCTATTAGTCAAGAAAACATTATGCAACTACACTGCATATTTCCTCATTTTGTCTTCATAAGCTGTCTGCTTTTTCCATTCAAAGTTATACTGTTTATGTTTTGCATGCGAAAGTTTACTATGCCTACTATAATATTGACAAAAGTGTCACATTTCTTAGTAAACCACAAAGAGCAATCTGTCAGGCAAATAAACTTAGTTTAGTGCTCATTTTAATAAATCAGTATGCAGAGATGACTCTGTGCAATCAGGCTTGGATTAACAGTTTAGAAGTCACACATGGAAAAATAAGTAATTTTTATGCCTCTTCAAAACTCAGGAACACATTGTTCAATCATGAGAAAGATATTTCCTGTAAAAATCTTTTATGTTTGCCAAGAACCAGAAGTCACACTGGGATTTTACACATGAAAAGCAGAAGTCAAGTGTTTGAGCTATTTTCTCATTGTACCTGCTGTTAAGGTATACTAATGCTAACCATTTCACAAAAAAAGAAAAAATTGATTGTAACTTCTTAAGAGGCAAAAAATGCCTTAAAGATAAATTCTTGTGTGACCATCAAATTAACTACTAAGAATCATTATTTTGCTTTTATAAAGAATGGGCAATAAAGCAGAGATTTGAAGACTGTTAAATTGCCTAGACTTTTCTTCAGGAAAATGAGTCGTGAAAATTTGAATCAAGCTTTTTCAGAAAAAACAGTGTAGTTGTGTGTTTTTCTACACTGATCATTGGAAAATGTTTTCAAATACAGTTTGAAAAAAGTTTTAACACTTTTCCAATGCACATAACAACCAAATAAAAAGGTAGAATAAAGGGTTTAAGTCATACTGAACAGAGATTTTTTATTCCTGTGGTCACCATTATTGAAAGAAAAAAAAAAATTAAGCAAAAGGTCTCAAACTACAGCCAAAGGGATGCTTCCCTATCACTTGTAGTTGAAAACTGTGGAAAAATGAATATTCTCCAGGCATGGTGCCTTACCTTATCCTCTCCTGCTGTACTCTCCAGGCTGTCCAACTCCAGAGGAGACTTTGGTCTCTTCAGGGAGTGGGGAAAATTCTAACTTTTGCAGGCATCCTGTGCCATTTCACCTTTTCTTGACTAAAATGTAAGATTACAGCTATGCAACTGCACTAGAACTTCCTACTCAGGAGAGAAAGAGATGTGAGAATGCTTCAAAAAGCACAAGGTATACATATTTTAACAGAGTCATCTCAAATAAAATTCTTAGTGAAGAGATCTTTTCACATAAGAACTCAGGTCTGAAATTTCAGTGTTGACTGTGTGGTTGTTAAAGGATAAGACAATCCAGAATTTTACTAATTTTGCACATTGAATTTACCGCCTAACCAGAGTATAGTTATTGTATAGTTATTCTGATGTGAACCAGACTGAGACATCAGTGTACAGTTCTTTTGCTTTAATTTGATAGATTTAATGACCTTCATCCACAGAAGACCCCAGAATTAGCCAGAACCAACACAAAGCATCATGGCACACATTCATTTCCCTGTTCTTCAGAAGTGATTTATCTTGAGATTATTGCCCTCTACTCCCCAAAGGACACAGTCTGCCTTTAACTGAAGTTCAGTATAGAGAAGAACTGCAGGATTGATCTCACCATATATATCCCCAGCTCAAACCCACATTAGCATGTATAAACAACTCCAAGCACTATTTTACTTCTTGGTAACCTTTTCTAAGTGAGTTTATGTCTGAGAACAGAAGTTAACAAAGAAATGTGGCCTGCTGTATGCTTAAAGGGAACATTTTAGCAGGCGATAACAAGAACTTCGGACTTGCTGTCACTATCAATTCACAGCTGACTGTCAAGAGATCTCTACTGCACATGAGGTTGTATTCTCTAATTAGAACTGTCATTCTCACAAATACAGCTTGACCAGTGAGAAGATATTTCATCACTAAGTATACACCTTATCCAAAATTACCATAACCCATAAATGTCACATCCTGACTCCTTATAAAAAAGAGTTATATATTTGTTTATATATCTGTTCTACCAAAAAAAAACCAGAGTTCAGTTGACAGCTTTGTTTACATTTTTTTTACTTCTGCAGGTTTTATTCTTCTTTTCATCTGCATTAAAATGGCAGCTTAACTCAAAGCACAGTTAAAAAAAAACCTTCCTGTATCATGGCGATTAATTGTATCTTAGGATCTTAGGTTTAACATGTGCTATTTCTCATAAGTTTTCTGAAAAACATCACACTTTGCACAGGATTTCTCAGTCTGAGATGAGATCTTGTCAAGGTTCCTCCAGGGTTCCCCCTTGGTGTAAATGACCATAAATAAATAAAGGGAGGGATTTCCCCTAATGTGAACATTTTTTAATGCAAAGCAAAACCCCTTTGAGATAAGTTTTTATTGTTTCACATTCTTTAAAAATAAAAAGTTGCCTTACAGAGGAATCACAATCAAAACTAGCTACTGACAGCTGTGGCCATTGAGGGAGATTACCACTAAAGGTCCAACATTCATTAAAAATGCAGCACTCTCTATAATGAGTATTACACTCACAATGTCTTGACCTCTCTTTCAAAGCCAGCAGAGGAAGACTGATTAATAGACTCCTGCCCATTAAATTCAACTTCAATGCTTATGGAAGACATTGGAAAAAATTACAAATGCATTTGGAAGGGAGAAACAGCAAAAACTTACATTCCTATTAATCTTATGGGACAAGAAGAATCAGTCTTGAAAGCTGGATCAGGCAAGATTGAAGGAATTGTTACACAAATTAACATTATAGATAACATTACAGATGTTTTGGTCAACCCTCAGTGGGAAGAAAACAATTGAAAGCTGCTTACTGTGTCACAATTCACAATAGCTTTTAAGCTGGTGGAAATATGTATGAGATAAGCATGTTAATCCTACACTACTATAAATTCACTTAAACAATAAATTCCTTAGTCATTCACAGTTGCTTGGTTTATGGGACAGTTATATAGGCTGCAAAAGAAAGACATACATAAATTAAACATTAAGATCTTTTCTTTGCTGAAATGTAAAAAAATCAAAACACAAATCCTAAAGAGTGATTTCAATACCCTGTACATGAAATACTATAAGTACTGGCTCAAGACACAAAATGTATGAAGAGAGCATTTACTTCCAAATCCTATAAGTATTCAGCAACATTCAAAGCTGCAAGGTACAAGTAAATACATATTATATGCTCTGTTACAAATCTCTGTCAGGCTGTAAAGTCTTTGAAGATCCTCAAATCCGGCTCATCTGGTGCAATCATCAGAAAAGTGTCTTCACTGTCCTTGCCAGTGTTTGATGATTTTGTACAGAAATATGACAACAGGTTGATTTTTTACCTGCACTGGGAGAGGCAGCTTCATTAAACCAAATCCTGTATTTTGTTGCCTACCTAAAAAAACCCCACTCCTCAACACCATCCTGGCTATTCTTCTATTTTCAAGTTTTTCTTATACTAGATAAGATATTAATTTGTTAAAACAATGCAAGAAATAATGCATGCACACACATATTTCAGACAAGCTCCTTCGGCAGTAGAACACGAAAACTGGATATAATTTAAAAAAATAATTCTGTTTCCAATTCACCTCAGAATGATTTTTTTCAAGCAATGCAGAATTAAAACTGCATTTCTTTCTGAAAACTGTGTATTATAAAGCACAGCACAATGTAAAACACAAGATAAAACATAATCTTTATTCAGTGCACCATCCTTAGGATTCCTTATGTCATCTTGCTTTCCAGGGCACATTTTCTACATGTGACAAGAGCAGGCTGGAGTTTAACATATTCTTATCAGCTGTTCCATACCTCATTTGCCCTTACAAAGAAGTCCATCTTCTATATAAACCAAGCAACTCCTCTCTAACAACAGAATTATAGTCACAGTTTTCTTCTGCAAGTATCTTAAAATAGTAAAAGAAAACAGAAAATAATTTCAACATAACTCGGGTAACAAATACAGAAGCACTTGGCAACAACTAAAATTAGGTAATTATTTCTCATCAACCTTCTTGCCATCAAGCCATTTTCACAAAATGACACTGCAGAGAGTCTGTAATTATGGCATGAATATTGCCCATAAATGCTTATCTCTAAAACTTTATTGTCATAGAGATTTGGAAAGGATGAAGCTGGACGGCTGTTTCTGATGTTTTATCACAAGTGTAGACTTGTAAAAAAACCCCAAAAAAACCAAACAAATGCATCATTATGAGAACAAATGAGATGCCATGTGTCACATATTCAGAATATTCATAGATGAGAAAATAAAATAGCAAGCATGTTTATGCTTCTTAATTTCAAGCAATTTGAGCAGCTACAGGGATGCTCCAATTAAAATTCTTAACCCACACTTTTCAAAATAACTGTGATCACTAGGATTTTGGCTTCTTGAAGTAGAGAGGTTCAGTCATGCTTTCTGATAGCCAAAATCTAAATCATAACACAAATTGATAATTTCTTTCAGTGATCATGGTTTCTCATTTACCATAGCCTTGCAAAGGCTCCTTGTTAAACTAATATCTCTTAGGTAGCATTTTATCACGTAATAGTAAATGCAATTTCTTAAATGTGCATCAGACTGTGCACAGTAAGTGCTTTGCCGTATGATAGTAAGTGGGATCCTACAAATTTTTCTCCTGTGCAGGTCCACAGGAAACATATGAAGCTCTTATTCTGACAAATTAGACTTCTAGAAGGCATACTAGATACTTTACAGGTAACATCTAATGTGGCAGACGTACTTGTTGCTCCCCTAAAGATTATTTTGAATTCATGTCAAGGGGTGTAGCAGTGGGGACCAAAGTGACACAGGCCCCCTTATGCATCTAAAGGCGACCCCTTTATTACAGAAATCGCCCCTTTTTTACCCCTTTATCTCTACCTGACACAACTGAAACCAAGCCAAGGCCAAACAGACTTTAACAGAAGAAGGGCACCCATTGGCCGCTCAGTTGCAGTGCCGCTGTCCGCGCGTCCTGTCATCCAATCAGCTTCCCGTTCATGCGCTGTCCACGCTTTCCTCCAGCCAATCACAATCTCACTTCCAACTGACGCTCTCCTCACTCCTAAATACCTCTCCCCACCCAGCTGACTCCCAACCATCCAGCCTGCAGCTGTGCCTTTCCAACAGGGCCTTCGGGTGAGCATAAGCCATAATCATTTTAACAATTATAACCCCATATCCTACAAAGGGGCATCATTAATACATTTTTATTGCCCAACACGTGGAGTTTACTACTCCTGAGTTGTCAGGGCCGACTTTCCTCCTGGTTTGAACAGCTTTGCACAGCCCTCTGTGCTCCTCCCCAGCAGCTAAACCTACACACTGCTTGAGCCAGCAGGAATGCTCAGATTTTACTGGAACATTAAAAATTTATTATGATTTAGTTTCACAGAATGTTTCTAAGCTGATTGTGGCAAATAGACCAATAGGAGCCGCACCAAAGGTCCAGAGAGTGCTGACTTCCAGCAATTCCCTTAGAAGAGCTCACTTCACTGTTCTGGTGCAGGAGAAAAGCCAGTGTCAGGCTTTGTCATAACACACCAGTCTCTGGTCAGATGTACTGATCATGGGTTTAAGTTCTTGTGGAAGCAGTCTCAAAGATCTAGAACACCCATTTTATGCAAAATACCAATGTAGAAAACCAGAGGAAATGGATGGATATATACATTCACTTGAAATTCTTCTGTACCCAGAGCAGCAGTGGGGAAAAATCAGCTGCTGTCAGAGCCCTCCTCACCACTTTCTTCTCTCTTATCAACATTCCTAAAAAGTAACAATTTTAGAGCTTTTAAAAAATAAATTTCACATTTTACAACCTCAACCCAGACACTTGAAATGTAATTTCCTGAAATCTATTCAATTTCTCATAATATTCAGGCCTTGGAAGTGGCATCATATTTCTTGGCCTCTGTAGACAATTGTTATGCATGGCAGAGCTCTAGGTACAGCATAAGAATATGAAATGCTGTCATGTTTTATGAGGTCATAACACAGTAAGCTATGCCAGAGGCAAAGCAGTCTGTCCCACAAGGGAATGGGATTAGCGTCTCACAAAAGTTGCATAATGGTATTACTTTTGTCCTTGTACAACAAACATTTAAGATGAGGTTATATTGAACTTTTTTCCTTGGTTAAAATTCTTTGTACTATTTTTCTTCAATATTTTTCTTTTTCAGAAGCTTTGACAAAGGTTCTGTAAATGGACAACGATGCAGGCAACAAGGAAGACAGTGTTTCAAAAGTTTTCTCTCTTGGGATTTACAATATTCTAGCCTGTATTATGAACCATGGACCTGAAACACCCAAATTTCGTAAATCTTTATTCATAAAATTCTCCTTAGTAGGGAGACCAGACTTCTCATTTCTGCAGAAGAGCTAAAAATTTACCTCTATTTAATATCACATTAATCCCTCACAACTGGATTTGCTTATAGACACATAATCCTACCCATAAAAATGAGATGCACATTATTACAGTGACTCGGAGACTTAGATTCTTATTCTCCAATGCCATTAAACATATTCTGCCAGAAATTGTGGCAGCATTTTCCTGTCATACAGTCTATACAAGTTTATTACATTTATCCACCTCCTGTATTCAGTCAGTAATTCCTATTCACTGTAGTTATTGCACGATCAGAAGAAACAATTGTATCAACATTGAGCAGACTCTAGCAAACCAATGAGGCTCAAGTTTTCTAGAGCGTGTAGCTACATTATAAACCAGTGTGGTGCAATGAGAAAAGGATATACCTTCACAGTGTGTCTTGGCTGATAGGGAAGTCACAGAATGGCTGAGGTTGAAAAGGACCTCTGGAGGCCATCTGGTCCAACCCGTTTGCTCAAGAAGGACCACCTAGACCTGGTGTCCCAGGAACACATCCAGATGGCTTTAAAATATCACAAAAAAAGGGGAACTCCACATGCTCCAAGGGTATGCTGGTGTTGGCTGAGACAGAGTTAATTTTCTAGTAACTTGTATGGGGCTATGCTTTGGATGGAATGAACCATTTGTTTTTCGGTTTGTGCAGCTCACCTCTTGTCCTGTCACTAGGAATCACCAAAGAGAGCATGGCTTCCTCTTTTTACTTCTGTTTTATACATACTGATAAGATCCATCCCACCAGCACCAAACATTCACTTCTCCAGGCTGAGTGGTCCCAGCTCTTTCAGCCTTTGCTCATTGGAGAGATGCTCCGGTCCCTTCATCACCTTTGTGACTCTTCACTGGAATCTCTCCTCTGTGTCCATTTCTCTCTTGTACTGGAGGCCCAGAAAACACTCCATGTGTGGCCTCACCAGGGCTTAGGAGAGGGGAAGGATTGGATCCCTCAGCCTGCTGAGGGACAGGATACCATTAGCCCAGGATACCATTAGCCTTTTTTGCTGTAAGGGCACAATTGGCTCTGATGTTAATTGGGGTCCATGAGGACCCTGATACTGCCAAGCTGATTTCAAGCTGGGTGGCACCCAGTATATATTGGTGTATGGTGCTAAACTGCTGGTCCTAGCACCCTAGTGGTGCAGAAATTGCTGTCCCCAGGCAGATACTCCAGTGGCCTCAGCAGCACACTGCAGCACACAGCAGCACAGCTCCAGCATACTGCTGGAAGGCTCTCTGTCCAACCTGAATGTGGGCAGCTTCAAATGTGCTGTGAAGTAAAACGTCAGTCTTGGTTTCCAGGTTTTCCTTGGTTTTCTTTTTCCTCCTCCAGCAGGAGGGAAACCACATAAAGTGCCAAAGTAACCAGGTCAAAGGCATAATAGAAGACTCCAGGAAAAGATGCAAGGCAAATTAACAACAGAAAGCAGCTCTTTGGCAGTCACATCACTAATGCAGGTGCACTACTAGACCACCTGCATATTTCTCAAGCATAATTGACCTCTTATGGGTTAAGTGAAGATGGCCCATCCACCTCAGCCAAAATCTGTAAAATGTTGGCCCAAATTGCTGTCATGCAGCACATTATAACATGATCTCATGGTGTTGATGCAAAATTCTCACTGAAGTCCAAGTGTTCTGATTGGTGTGGAATGGACTACAGCCAACCATCACCCGCACCAGGGTCTGATATTGACACGTGTCTCCACCCACTGGGACCAGCACGGAGCCTTGTGGCAGTGGCAAACCCAGGCCTGCCACTGACCGGCACAGAGGAATAAGCCCATTCCTCTGCAGGTCCTGTAAGCCTTGACAGCACTGCCCTGCAAGCTGCTGTCAGAATGTACCCAGCTTTTCCAGCCTATGGGTAAAGGGCTCTGGCAGCTCATGATGTAAGCACCATTTCTTCACCCAGGATACTATCAAAAGGGTGGTGAAGCTGCTTGAAGGGCAAGAGCATCCATAACTCCTGCAGTGGGAAGAGGTCAACTCGGGCACTCAGCAGAACCATGGGGAGTGTGGCCTCTACAGCTGTGCACAGTTAGCAACACAGGGTCCTGTCTTAAGAGAGTCAGATTTACTCCCCCACAGAAGCTCCCAATTTTTTCCTGACTCAACAGTGATACTAGTGCTTTCACAGTTGCCTCTGATCATTAGAGGAGTGATTCAGTACAACAAGAGTATGGCAAAAAATAGAAGTTTAGAGAACCAGTTGTCTTTTAAAAAATGAGCTATTTTTCCATTCTCACCTTTTCCCATAGGTCTGTGTACTAGTTGAAAGAAAAAAGTTGAAGGTGTGATTGAGTTTGCACTACTGTTTAGTTTCCAGCTGAGAAAGTCTGATGGCAGCTGTTTACTTCCAAATGATGAATGCAAGAGAAAATTGTTTCAACTAAGAAAGCTCAGAAAGAAAACTAAATATGTACCATAGCAATTTGAATAGAATCTCCCATTAGTTTTAGAGTGCTGTAGTTCAGGGATTTCAGAGTGAAACAGAGAAAAAGTGACACTTGAAGAAACTTGCATAAACTTTTCTTTGTCATTCAGTCATCATTGCATCTTCAAAGAATTGTGCATAAATGACACGATTTGTGTGTTCTATATTACATTTGAAAATCCTCTGTACATGCACCTGTTTATGAATTGTGTCATCTCTTAGCTGAGATGATGATTGACAGGAATATAGATGCAGATTCTCCTTTGCATGCAGAAATACTACAGTGCTGAAATGCCAATCATTTAAAGAATAAAACCCAAAACTTCGTATCTGCAGAAGAGACAAAGGAGTACTAAGAAAGAAAATTTAATGATTTGAACTCATTCATGTTCATCTTTCTCTAGAATGCAATTTTGTTTTACCCTTGTCTTTTACATCAGGAGCAGAGAAACCAAAAAAGTGTCTGAAATTATACAGGGAAATCATCACAGTTCTGAAAATATTCAAGGTTTACAGTGATCCAAATTATTATGCAAAACCAGATAATTATAATTATTGAACTAATGCCTGCATGTGCCAAGTTCAGAAACTTTCAATTTAACAGTAAAATCAAAAAAAAGGGAGATTAATTTGAAAAACACCTTATTTTATTAAAAATAATAAACATTGTTTTAAAATACATTAAAAATTATTTTCTCATTTCAAAATAATGAGCAATAGCAATCTAAGCTAAGGCATAAGCTGTCCAGCCAACATCACTACTTACAGCAATTCCAATACACAAGGACCTCCAGAGTCCACCACTTTTCTGGTTTTATGTTGCAGACATCATCAGCATCATCCAATTACAACCTCACTACCAAATTCCAACCTGCCATATGCATTTGAAGACATGTTTACAAAAAATTCCTCCATTACCTCCATAATGTCCTCTACATTTTTATGACCTTAACACTTCCCCTTCACCCTCCTACACCTTCTCCTGTTTCACCCTACACCACTAGTCTTTTGAGCAGCTCTTAAATATAAGGGCAACGTACTCAACATAGTCTAAGACTTGTGGAGAACTCCTTACATTTTGGATAAATAAACAAACCCCGGGGTTTTATGCATTTCTAATGCAGGATTTCGACAGCATCCCTGAAGTTCCAGAGAAACAACTCTTCTTTTATCAGGAAAACTTTAACGGCTTTGTTCATATGTTCCTAGTACAACTGCTAATTATGTTCCACACTTTCATTTGTTCACTTTGTATTCCTCTCACCACTCACCTGAGACAGTTCATTATTTTATTCCTAAATAATTACCTAATCAACACACTTAGTTAACTAAAACTTTTCTTGACTGCATAATAGTAAGCCTTCTTGCTAACATCATACCTTTACATGCCACACACTCAATTAGAGAGGCACCTGAATTCTTCTAAACTAATCTGTTATAGTTTCCACACCATAAAATCAGAATAAATACATCTGGGGGTTTTATCATACTACATTAGCATAACATCAGGTTGTCTTATTTTTTTCATTAATCTCAGAGGAAGATAAAGCAGCCTGCTTAGGGTTCAAGAAGACCTGGGTGCGCTTTCCTTCCTAATTTACTCTCTGATGAGGATAGGTACTTTAGGATTTGATTTCTTTAACAAAAAGTTATTTGGCCAAAATTTTACCCAGAGAAAACTTAAATCCTTGTCCATTTACCTTAGGTTTTGGTAAAAAAACATGTACTAAATAAATTTCCTTTCATAATTACATTTTGCCAACATCCTCAAGAAAGTGCAAAATAAAGTTGCCTATCTATATTTTAATCAAAGCAAAGTTGTAGCAGCTAATTTTTATGCATCCATTAAGATTCCTTCCATTTTGGAAACTTAAAAAGCAGCACAGAGGAAGCATATCAAGTAAGGCTCATTTATCTATTATGAATATCTCATTTTGTAAGGACTCTGTAAAAACAAATTTATGATGTTTTCATGTTCCAAATACCTAAGCAAAAAGTAATTCTCATTTAAGTTGACCCTCAGGTTAATCACACATCATAGCCATTTTTCATTTCAGTCTCATAAAATTCTTGTCAAAAGGATCATTTGATGTGTTATTGAATGGAAGAGAATGCAAAGAAGGCATTCTAAGAAGATGACTTTATTCACCATGGATTTCACGCTTCTGCACCTCAGTTTCCAAACTGCTGCATCTGCAAATTTCAAATGCACAAGGAAATTGACAGTATGAAGTACAGCTTCTAAAAAATAAACTGGATATGATAAACTGGAAAATTTACCTGGATATTTTTAACTTGTCATAAGGTGTCACAAAATAAGACAATTATAAAAAACAGTGGTTCCCCATACTTTTTACTAAAGCCTGAACAATTTAAGGAATTATAATATAGACTTGTCATAAAGTTTTAGTGCAGGGTTTTAAAAATTAAAATTTATATAAAAATAAATAAGAGTCAAGATTCAGGATAGCATGTCATCTGACACTGTGATTCTTTAATCTGTTTCATGATAGCAAGTTTTTTAGAGTCAGGTGTTGTAAAAGCATGAACCAAAATGGTTCCAAACCTAAATGCAAAAGGAAGGCAGCCTCGCTTTCTTTTACACTTACAAAAAAATTGCAAGAAAGCTAGATCAAACTGCTCTAGATCAAAACTCCTTGGAGAAAAATACAATAGGCTTGGGTAAAGACAGAGATAATAAGACACTTCTACTATATATTTGAATCAACTGAAAATTCATTCTTATGTATGAACCTTAATTTTTTGCATGATCTATAACCTTAACAGTATTGCTGAAAGCAAGATGCAAAAAATACTTATTTGCTATGCAGTGCTAATATAGATTAAAAGGATTACAGGATCTATAGATCAAGACACTTTCTTCATCTACCACACCATTCTCCAAAAATTCTTCTCCTGAGAAAGATAATATCAATGACAATCTGTAAGGCCATCTTTGCTCTAAGTGCACAGTACTGACTCACAGTCAACTCAAGGCCCCACCACAGCACACAAGTCCTTCTCTGCAAAGCTATTCTCCAGCTTTCCCACAATGCTGAGGTCAACAGTATAAATGGTAAGCAGAATTAATGCTAAATTTACACCCAATAAAGCCATCTTTACTGGGGCTAATAATTCAAATTATTCAATGTGAGTTATACTCTGAAAAACAATATAGCTCACAGTGAGGGCAGAGAAATCACCCAATCAGAACAGGATTTGACCAGAAGTTTCATAAAAGATTTTTTCCCTTTTAAGTTTGTTAGAAAAAAGGAGCAAAATGACTATGCAAAACTCTAAGACTCAACTATTTCAATTCTGAAATAGTGTTAGAATGCATCATTTCTTATTCTTTAATAGGAAAAATTGCCCGTCCAGAACTACATTTTTTAGGTCATAATAAGTCTTTGTGGTAGATTTTCTCTCCAGTGTATAAAAAAAAGCAATGAGCTGGGGGTCATGACAAGACAGGATGTTATGCAGTTTGCATGAGGGAGCTAGAGCCAGCATTGCAGGGAGAGAGAAGCTGACTGCTTTCTCCCAGCTGGCTGCATGGGAAGGCAGGTCTGTTAGCTCAGGGGGAATAGAGATTCCCAATCATTCTCTTGACAGCAGAAAGCAGTACTTGTCTATCTGCCTGCAGCAACACAGCAAATTGAACATGGTCCTGCAACTCAGTTGAACAGAAAAAAATGGCATCTTCCAAATACTTGAGGAGTAGAAACATTTCCTACAATGTGTTAAAGTGCTATTGCAAAGTCATAAGGGACTTCAGAGGTTCAAAACTGAACTGCTGTTAGGAGCTATGTGGTATGAAATAATCCGTCTGCTGGATAAAAAAATTTAGGAAGGAAAAGACAAATTAATGGGAAATGGCAAAAAAAAATGCATTTTAGGTCTGTCTGTTTGATAAGTATTAAATGAGCCAGACTTTCAGATATGTTGAATATATATTCTGAAACTACTATAGCTACAATCCTATGGTGCAGTTAAAAAACAAGACAAGGAGAGATAATTGTGGTTACTCGTTTGTTTAGACTTTGGCCAGAGTTTCAGGGTCCATAACCATAAATCTGAAGTAAAAGCCAAGCATATCTATTTGAGTGTGTGAAGCAAAGGGAAGCATCTGAGAGCAGATACCAAATCTTGGTTCGTCCATGCATAAAACTGATTTCATCCTATACCCAGGCTTGCCTTTGATATTGACCCTTATTTATAGGCGATACGGTTTGGGGTTTTTTTCAGGCACTTCCAGGAAGACCTTTAAGCAACATCCAGAATTGAATATTTCTGGTTGTTTATTCTCTCCACAACTAACTGCACATAAGATTGTTACAATTTTCCTCTCTGCTTCTGAGAAAAGTCACATGCCCCGTTCTTTCTCCTTCCCCTTTCTGTATGTGAGAAAACAGTTTTTCATTGACACAACTGTTGATAGTTGGAGCTGGTGATAAATTTTAAACACACCAAGCTATAAAAACTTCCCTTGTGCTGGTTAAATAAGCATATTAGAAAATGTTATAAGAAAGTTGTTATATTATTTGTTGTACCTAAAAACGAAAAAGTGTCTGTTGGAACCTGAAATGCAAGGAGCTCTCAGAACTTTGGGCCTGTAAGCCAAAGCTTAGAATTAAACAAAGGGTTTGATCTGAGACCTTGGAAAAAGCTTCCAAACTTAGGTGCTAGAAGTGAGAATGTGGATTTATAGTTTAAAGCAGAGACAGGTAAAGCTAAGTAAAAGAAAGTTTAGAGTTTTAAAGTTTAAGATATAGAAAAAAAAATAAAAGTAGCTACAGAGATACGCAAGGAGTTTACTGTGAGTTTGTGTGTCATAACATGATTGCCTAAGAAAGCTTACACTGTTGCAAAAGTCCATAAGACTAAATATTTAAGGATTAGATCAAAAACATAAATGTTTTTGTTAACAGTGTTTTATTGGTCAATAACTCCTTAAAAGGAGTAACTAAAGTTCTTATGACCTTCTGAACCATGCTGTAATGATGTGAGCCAGATTCACCCTTCCTGCCTGTGTATAAGATAAGAAAAATAAACCGCATAATCAAAAACAATTCTGAAGTCCCGTCTCAAATTCCTTCCAAAATTCCTCACAAGTGAATTGTCACAGTATGGTTTGTTCGTCTAACCCAATTCAGCTGCAAACCTCCATGCAATTTAATGCTCTGATTAGTCAGAGAAATCACAGTTATTGCAAATTTTTTTTGTGCAATAGGCCAGACATCGTATGTACAATTTGCCAGAGGGAAAGGCAAGTATGGGTTATAGATACTTCTGAATGCTTCTTGGGACAGCCTGTATACATATATGTATAAAGGTATATTTTGTACAAATATTTTAGATGCCAGGTAAGGAGCAGCATTTCCCCGCATGGAAAACATTTTCCAGATTTTTAGTATCCATCACTCTAAGACTGCTATCAGTGACATCCAAACCCCAGTACTTCTGCTGACAAGAGAACCTTATTTTAAACTTCAGCCTAAAAGCACAAATTCATTTATGGAAGACAGAAACAGAAACTGAAAACTATCCCTGTCTTCAGAAAGTCTCTGTGTTAAAATGTTCTTAGAACAGGTCTTCCTTTACAAATGCTGCTTCTAATTCCTGGAAGAAATTAGTAAGCCATGCAAGTTGGTGGAAAAACATGTATAGATACGACAGGTATAATAATGTTCTCCTGATATCTCAGTGAATCAACAAGTAGGTGACAAATGTGGTGTCTTATTCTAAAGTGACCAGAAACTGCTGACAAAGAACTATCTGTGAGATAAATAATTAATTAGAAAACAGAAAATCATAAATAAGTTAAACAAAATAAAACATGAGGTACAAAATAAAACATGCCAGTCTAGAAACTAGGTAGTCCTACAAAAGAAATCTTTTTTGACCTTTAAAGACAGCCAAATGGCTTTGCAAGCTCCAACTTCACTGTGGTATACAGCTCCTGTAATTAAGGTCTTCCTGTTACCTGCAGCCCTCCCCAGGGTGCTGAGGACAGCAGGATTACTCCAGGTAAATTCACAGAACAGAGAGAGCACATTAAGAACAGAGGACTTGCTGCCTCAGTGAGAGGCTCAGGCTGCCCCAAGCTGGGCACAGCCAATTCCAGCAGCCCCAGCACACCCCCTCAGCCCTTGAGCCCTTCAGTCCCTCAAAACAAAACCCAGTATGAAAATGCAATCCATACTCACATTTACCTTCATTCATGAAAACGTGTGGATAAAGACACCAAAAGCAGATATTCTTTTGCCTATTTTTCTCATAAATCTGGCACTGAAATCCTGTCATCACCTCTTAGAAAGTCAAAGCTGGAAATCCAGAGATAAACATAATACAGAACTAAAATATTATCATGTTACTGCACCAATTAATGAGCACCATAGGTTAATAAGTCTAGCTATAAATCCATTACATTATGATATTTAGCATTGCTGTTTCAGTAGAAGATTCATTAGTAAAACCCATTGTGAATTTCTCTTGGTCCACATTTCATCACAGGGAAGAAAATGTCGAGGAATGGTCAATGGAGCAGCACAAATCAGCCTAAGAAAAGTTTGCAGCTAGTGATCTACAAGCAGCAACAGAATACAATCAGGTAAAGACCCTGAGACAGAATAGTACTGAGCAGAACAAGTTGCTCATTTTCTGGAGGAGAAAAAGTGGTTTTTCTTTTAACTACAGCGTCATTGCTTGTTAATCCTGATAATCACAGCATCCTTTTTTAAAAAGGAAACAGTGGTAGTGAAAATCTAAATCCAGCTCAACCTTTACAAGCTGTTTGAATTTCAGACCTTATTTCCAAATATTTTTCACCATACTTGGGACATTTAGAAACTACTATTTTTACAGGATTACATCTGCAATTTTAGAAATTTTAAGTCCTACCAGTGGGAATGCTGCCAAGATGAAAAACAAATTCTTAAGCCGTATTAAGATTTAGAAATATAGTTACTTTTATTAAAGCACTCTGTGAAGCCCTTGAGTTTTCTGTGTATCAAGACAAACCCACAAGTTTCAGATCTCTGCAAGGTTTAAAAGTCAAACTTTGGTGAAGTAAAATGGAAGTGATGGTTTGAGAGGATTCTCTCAGGTTAAAATTTGTAGAATCGGAGTATAGTATAGGAGAATATGCTTTCTAGGCAAATGAAACAAGTCACCTATGGTGAAGTCATTGTTTCTCCACAGAAAACTAGTCTTACTAGGAAAAATGAAAAGCACCAGAATCACAAAAGAGATTCTAGGACAAATGTTACAAACTTTCTATGAGTTAATAATGTACTAGAAGGAAAATATCAAACTGGAGAAAATCACATCAGCTGAATAATTCAATAGCTTGGTTTGAGATGGATGTTACCTACCATTTTCCCTAACAGCTCTGCCAAAATAAAGGGCAAGTAATAATTATATGGAAGTGACAAATCACTGATAACACAGAAAATGATAAGAGCAGTATAAGAATTAAAGGACTTAGAGGAGACAAGAAAGGCACGCTGAACATTCAATTTTATGAAATGCAAATCTTCTTATCAAGAGATTAGTATAGAGTCTTACAAACAGTAACATTCTCAACAGGAAATGACTGCAGAGGACCCGGATTTGCATTTATTAGACAAGGTAAAGTATAAGCTACCAGAATAAAGTAGTCATGAGAAAAGCAAATACCTTGCTAGAATGCATCAGGTGAGGTTTTACTGTTAATGACAGGCGTGCATTCACAGCCATAATCAAGGCTCCTCAGTTTTTCTGAAGGATGACTTCTTTGGACAATGTCCTCAGGCACATGGTGAGAATCTTGGGGTGCTGCTGTGGAGGCCACAAAGTGGACATCAATGATTCCTGTGTTTCCCTTCCAATTCAGGATATTTCATGATTCTATGATTCACTGCTGCAGATAACTTCCAAGAAATTTCACCATATGACAAAATAAATCAAATATTCCTTGTCTTTTCTCAGGGTGCAAAGAGCATAATTCACTGTGATTTTGTAAAATTACACAAATATAATTAACATATATCTAATGTCCTACTTTGAAAAGACAGGAAAAAAATTACTGCCCTGTTTTGGAGGAAGCAGCGACATGCCTCAGGTCAAACAAAAACCCACAGGCAGAGTTTTGCAGACACATATATCTGCCCTCCTCTAACCTTTTAACTGTGTTCTGCTGCAGTAATTTGTTACAATTTTTGTCATAGTAAAATTCACAAATTCTACAGCTCCTTGAGACCCTGCTTTGTTATGGAAAGGAAGAGCTCCTGAAACAAAACCATATAATAAAACATGACATGGTTCAGAGATACATTGGAGTAAACACTTTTCAGCCATATAATTCCAGGTTAAAATTCCTATTTAGAAAGAAGCTTTGAGTAGTTTCAAGGCTTACTTATCACCTCTAAATCTTAACTAGAGGTACTCTTTCTACTTGTTAGTCATAAGCCATTTTCTCTGTTCAGGCTCAGAACATTTGTTATCTGCCCCCCAAGTGTTATAAACTTTATAAACTTCACAAACAAGGATACCCTCTACTCCATAAAGTCACAGCTAATTTTAGATCCTGGATTAAAAATATATGGTCCCACTTAACGTAATTAAAAATAGCACATAATCTGATATTGCCCTAGAGACAACATGTCTGAAACACCACCTTTTTACACTCTTGCCTGCAATTCTAAAGTCAGCATAATGACACGTATGGGGTTGTTTAGCCTGAAAAAAGGAGGCTCAGGGGAGACCTTATCACTCTCTACAATTACTTGAAATGTGGCTGTAGACAGGCGGGGATCAGTCTCTTCTCTGAGGCAACAACTGACTGAATGAGAGGACACAGCCTTAATCTGTGCCAGGGGAAGATAAGGTTAGACATCAGGAAAAAATTCTTCTCTGGAAGAGTGGTGGGACACTGGAATCGTCTGCCCAGGGATGTGGTGGATCTCAAAGGTCTCTTCCACCCTAGTTCGTTCTGTGATTCCGTGACAGCTCAGGGCCTTGACACAGTTTGATTTACAGTGGCCACACTGCAGCTGAGAGCAGCAGTTCCCAAAAGTGCTCATAGTGCTCTTTCCTTGCCGCCTTATCACCTCACTGGTCTCCACTCTGGTCTTGAAACTATTTCTTGTTCCTTTCTTTACCTATACCATCCCTGCTTTCTCGTGCTCCTCCTCAAATGGTAACTCACTTTTCCTCCCAGAACAACTTCATGACTGAGAAGTGCTCACGTTGTTTAAGTTCTATGTACTAGTGTAATTATATACATTATTCAAGCAAGTAGTGACTTTAAACAGCTTTCCACAGCAGAAAAGATTGTCCTTCATTTTACTTCAGAAGAGAAAAAAAGGAAAAAAACAAATAAAGTCCAAAAATACTAGCAGAGGTAATGAATCACGAGACTTTTATTCTTTACACTTTTATTTAAATTTTTTGTTTGTTTTATCTGTCTATAAAAGGATCAGGATGTTCTTCTGGGTTCTTCTACACTAGGATAAGAGATTCTTTTCAAATTAAGTATTTCTCTGTTCCATACAAATGAGAAATGTTTTAAGAACAGATACATGAATGGTTTCTCATGCATGTCACATTTTTAAAGTCATTACTACATAGACCATGAGGTATTTGATGCACAAATGTTAAAAATCCATAAAAGCAGAAAAAATATTTTCAGCAGACTCCTAGTTCTATGACTTTTATCAGCTCACATACAAATACTATATGTTAATAGAAGTAGAATGTAATAAAATGTATGCAGCAGCAGTGCTAGATATTTTAGGACAGTCCTGAGACACCTCATGAGTAAATGGAAAATGTGAAGTACCAACAAAATAAAGTAAAATTAAAAAAGAAAAGAAAAGTGTAAAAAAATAAGTTGCTTTAAGATTTTCAAGTGGTTGATTGGACCTAAATATTTTCCTACATAATACATGAAATCATCCTTCAGCTGCAGTCAAAATGACAAAACATTGCTCTCTTTGATGAGAAACCTGGAAGAAATTATTTTACTTTTCATATTTCAAAAGAAAAATGCATTAGATCAGCAACAAGACTCTGAAAACTGCCTTCCATACACTTTTAAGACATTTCTCTCAGCAAGCATCCAGGAAGCAGAAAGGTTATTAACTTACAGCTTTATTTGCAAGATCTTGGTTTAGCAAGGTGTTCTGCAGGAACAAGAAGCTGCCAAATAGTAGGGTATGTACTGAATAAGACAGCACCATTAATAAATTGACAATTCTTTCCTTTCTGGTTTTGGACAACAGAATACAGTTTGCTTCTCATAGGTGCTGAGCTGACAGGCTGAACATCAAATCTATGCCAAAGGTGTCAAAGAACACATTCCGTGCCTGCAGCTCAGCGTGCAGCTGCAGTGTGAGCAGCAGGTTGAGCTCTGGAGAGGCAGGAGCTTAAGCCTGAGGCAAGAGACCATGACCTGACAACCCTTTGCATAACAGAGACCCTGGGGACCTGTGTCCCAGCCAGGTGACCAGACACCACAGGCACCGATGACTTCAGACTTTCCCATGCTTAGATTTAGAGAGCATAAAAGCCCAGGAGTTCCTCCTGTGTGGAGACACACAGCTTGAGCTGTTATTTTGTTATTGCTCCAAGATTTAATTGTTTTAAGGATCAGGATGTCCGAGACTGATAAGGGTAACCTGGGGTTAGCCAGTAGGGAAATCTGGTCTGACAGAGTGAGTTTGGGGTGTGTAGCTGTGAAGGGGCCTCACTCCCAGCTTAGGTGGTGCAAGAGTGGCTCCTGGACGGTAGGACAGGGAAGTTCCCTTAACAATGGGAGAGTGGCGGTTCTGACACTACTAAAACTCCAGTATCATCCAGATGCACACTCAAATTAGTAAGATTATAGCTGTAATAGAAAACTTCACTGTAACCAGGTCAGTTACTGATCTGTCTTGTGGCACCATACCACTTAGGCTTTAGTGATCTTAGGGAAACTTTCCTGACTGACCATTCGGGAGCCATTTTTAAAGTCCCACCTGCACCACCCCAAGCTTACTGCTGGAACCAAAGCACCTTTGCAGCAGGCAGCTTCAATGAGCAGCTCCAGTGCCCTGCTTGGTTCCCACTACACATAGTCAGAAAAGTTTCCTTCACTGGTTCAGTCCCAGATTTCCTGTAGCAGAGTCATATAGGTCTGGTTCCTTTCAGGAATTTAACTGAGGTGCAGCAACATGATTACAAATCAGGCTGGGTGCCTCCAGGTTTTTGTATCCTTACAGTCTGAGCACACATTCCTCACACACACTTCATGCTCTTTAAATGTCCTTCTGTTCCAATAGTGATTTTGGGCCTTGGATCTTCTCCTTCTTTATTTGGGCTCTACAGAGCCTCTAGGTGACTGGTCATCCAGCCCCACAGGTCCCTGTGCCCTTTCTTAGGCAAAGGGTGGGTGCCAGGTCATGCTGGGGGCTCAGGCCGTTTCCCCCCACCCAGGGTAGTACCTGCAACTTGCACTGCAGCTGCTCATTGAGCTGCCTGCACTGGGCATAATCCCCAGCAGTGAGTTCCAGAGATATTGGGTCCATCACATTTTTAAGTCTGAAAAAATGCAACACAGGTATTTTATCAGAGCATGATAAAAAGTAGCCGTCTTCAACAAAACTCATGCCACATTTTCTTCACATTTTCTACTTATGCGCCACAGCTCTATCATTTTTTAACAATCCCAAAATTTGGTCTAAATCTTTCAAGGACTATTCATAAATTCAGATTATGTGCATGATGCTGAAGTTGTAGTCTACCTTTACTATTTTCTATTCAGTATAATCTGCAATTTTGTAGCCTAATTAAAATGATTCATGGTTCAAATATTCCTCACTAATTGTTTATTTCTCTAGATAGTTTCAATAAACACACTATTTGTGACACTAATGTACAGTTTCATATATGATATTTAAACAGCATAAATTTAAAACACTATCATAGTACTTGTATGGTAATAAGACAAGAATTCTATAAGAATAACAAATGTAGTAAAATAGATAATTTGTGGAGCCTCAGAATTAATTTAAGAATTTCAGTTTGAATGTTAGTCTGTTTGTTGGGGTTTTTTTAACCATATAAGTTTTGTATGATAAGGGATATTGCCTCTTTCCGCAATTTGTTCTCATTCCAGTAGATCATGACTGAGAAATCTAATTTAAAATTTTATTGTTTAAATACTCTTACAACTGCATAAAACCAGCTGTGTTTCAAAGAGATCTAGTTTAGGCAGCATTGGGTCCTGAAGCTTCCCTAACCTTGGTTGCAGTGACTTAATTAAACTCTTCTGCATTATCTGATACTCCAAGCCTAGGCATTGGGAAATCTATTCCAGTTCCAATCTTCTACTTACATAACACCAGTCTTCTACTTATGTAACAAGGAAATGTCATTGCTTCCAAGCAGGAAGACATGCATCAATTTCTGATAAACCAAACAACATTCTTTATTCCAGACTAAATTATTTTATCAAAATCCAGCGTATGTCAAAAGGGAAATTTTTCACTCCCTTAAAAAATTTAGAGGCTTCTCAAAATCATGTTCACTGGTTGAAAGCCAAGAGCGTCTCACTGTCTGTCATTATAAGTGGATATAAAATAAATACCGGCATTTGAAAATTAAAATTTTGTTATTACTTCTACAAATGTTAGTACAGCTAGACAAAGTAGGAGCAATGAAGACTTTCTTTCAAACTGTATCTCACTAACACATTATATGTTCCTGAAAATAGTTCATTCATCTGTTAATTTTTATTAGTTATGATTAGGAGCAAATGACTCACTGTACTAAATGAAAATCACCTGCAGTTCCTCCTAGTAACCCCAAGCAATGGGCAGCAGCTTTTTACATTCCCCAAGTTTCATTATGTTCTGTTTCATTAAAGCTATTCAGTCCCTTTGCTACCAGAATTCCACATTTCAGTAATGAAGGACAGACAAATTTTCTGTGTTCAAGGCTTGGGAAAAACTTATATTAAATAATTTTAAAATAATCTAAGGTAGCTATTTCCATAATTTGAAGTATACATATGAAAAATTGACTATGCAGTTTTAAATTAATGTCAGCCTGCCTTACTTCTGAAAACTAACATTTTCCAGCAAGTCTGTTGCAACACCACAGAAATTAATGTCAGAGTGAATGACACTAAGTTTAGAGCAACACTGTAAAACAAGGGCACTTAGTTCTCATAGAGGATGTATCCAAAAAGAACATAGAGTTACACTCAAAAGTATATGATCTATCAGCTGCCAGAAAGAGCTGCAAAGCTCCAGCCTTTTGAAATTGAACACCCATTTATCACAGAAACTGTCTTTACCATTGAACTAGGAAAGTAACGTTTCCTTCTCTCCCACCGCTGAATTCAGCAAGGAAACCTCTGAAATGTTTTGCCATTCCTTGGGACAGGAGTCAAAGGTCAACAAAAATCATTTACTCATAAATGTGAGCAAAAGACATTTTACCTCCAGGAAACTACACTAGCAAGCTGTCAGATAGTGCCAGATGAGAGCATTAAAAATTTCTTATGATGGGATTAATTAATGATTCCTCATGCATTCCCACTGCATGATACAATATTGGAGAATTCAGCAACAAGGCAAGTCTATCAGAGAGGTTTAGAGATTTCAGAGCACTTATCAATGCTCCTCCAGCTGCATAAAGCAAAGGAAATTATCAGGACAATCATATCACAGGTATACTCTATGTCCTTCCAGCACACAAGCACCAGGACTGATCAATGACCTCAAAAATACCATGCAAGTTGCACACTAGTGCTGGGACATTCTGTCAGGGAAGAGCAATTGTATATCCAAGAGATTCAAAGAAACATTGCAATTCTGCAGACCTCTGAAATTGCCAAGCAGAAACAGGCTTATCAAGTATTTTCTAGTTGCCTGGCAAAAACTGCTCACAATAAGAATTGGCTACCAAGAAAAAAGAATGACACTATGTAGTGTGTTTTTCATCCAAAAAATAAAAGAGAAGTTCAAGTGGAACCGTCTGAACATTTGTACTCGTTAAAGATTTTGTTCTGTCCATGATTTTTGTAAGTATGTCTTCTTCACCATCACCACCTGCCATCTGTCTGGATCTGATCTGGCAGTTCTCTGCTCACACCACAGTTATCATCATTTTAGCAATAAGCAGTGCTTAAGATGTTCCCTTTATTTCACACCACCAGCTGGCCATTTTATATCACCTCAAGAAGAAAGTCTATGGGCAGGTTCCAGTAAGAACTGAGTTAATTTTTGTAGTAGAAGTGACATGACTAGGACCCAGAGGGTATTCCATACCACCTCATATCATCACCAAGGGCAGGAGAAGTGGTCCCTTCTAGTCCTATAGTGGGAGAAGGAGCCATCTAATATTGTCTATTGTCGGGGGGGTTCCAGATAAATCGCTTCTTTCTTGTACCATCTGTCATTAGTGTTGTTGCTGTTACTGCCTTCTTATCTCATTGCTGTTTCCAGTAAATTGTTCTCATCTCAATCCATGATCTTGGTCTTTTGTGCCTCCAATTCTCCTCTCCAGCTGCCACCAAGCAGCATGTGGTTTTAGGGGTAGCATTAAATTATTAAATTGGAGAATACCATTCCTAAACCTCATCACCGATAAATTGGGGGGGGGGGGGGGGGGTTCACTCCCTGAGTTCATGGTATCTATGAGCCAGTATCACTTTAGGGCTGGACTGTGGAGCGAAGACAAGAAGGTCTGGGTCCTGCTCATAAACTATCTCAGCTGCAGTAAATGCCAGGAAGCCAGCTTCAGGTAGCTCTAAAAAGAGAAGGGGCAGGCACCTGTGAACCTGCAGGCTCTAGATTATGTAATCCTGATTTAGCAGAATCCAAAGCAGAAGTGCCAGAGTGCAGGAACACCAGATCACTGCAGGCTGGTTACCCATGCAGAGGACACACAAATGAAGCCTCAGTGTATGAAGGCATGCTGTCTGCATGAGGCTTTGTGAAAGAGAACAAGTCCTGAAAGAGACTTGCTAAATAAGTCCTTATGCTTCTTAATCAAAAAGTTCGAATGAGTGCTCACTACGATGTTGAAACAACTGGCTAGCCTAGCTCTTACCTCATTGCAAAGGCAAAAATACCCAGTCCAAAACAACAAGAAGGAAAAACGTGACAGAATTCTAACAGCAGTGAGTGGAACAGTTGTTACCAATTTTGAAATTGATTACTGTATTTTAGCATATATACTTTTTGTTCTGTTGCTTGCTTTCTTCCTTAAAACACTCTCTCTTCATCTACTTCATGTGCTCGCTTCAAATGAGCACAAGTAGAAATACTGGGGACTGGAGAATTTAGCTAAATTTTCCAGCTCTCATGGATTGGAATTTGATTTTTAGTGGCCTCTGAAATTTACTGCTGAGTCTTTCATCTACCTGGAATTACAGTTCCATGTATGGAAGTCTGAATGTAAGAATTCAGGCTTAGGGTGGAGGTTGTTTTTATTTCTTTTATGTGTCTAAGTCTTAAAAAGAAAAAATCTTGCTTTAATGTAATGTATTAAAACACAAATGTGCCTTTCTCCCCCATTGATAAACATGAGGGCTACAAGGGAGTTTTTTCTTCTTTCTAGCCCATAGCTAATATTTCTCACTTTTTCTTAATCAGAGGCACTTCTACAGTATAAGTGCTCCCTGTGTAGTATTATATTCAACTGTCTTTCATAGATCATGCACAATAAAAATCAGATGTGTTAAGTTGCAATTGAATTTTCATTCTCCAATAATATTAATTGATTTTGGTATGTGTAAAGCTAATTAGAGGATTACACTTCTCTTACCATAATTAGACAGCTCTATGATATTTCAACCACCAACCTGTTCCATCACTGCCTCTGACTTCACTGAAACTTCAAGCAAACAAGTCAACAGCCAGTAATAGAAAAAATAGAAAAGTATATTGAAAACATTTTAATTATTTTCATTACCTTGTGCTCTGAAAAAAAAAAAAATTCCTTTTTTTCTTAAAAAGTAGCACTTTTAATGTTAAGGCAGGAAACTCATTGAAATGCCTTCTTTTCTGCACAAAATCTGTGTGGTTGAATATACATTTCCCAATATCATCATCTTCATGAAAGAAAAATTCTTTCCACATAATCTTTGTAGAGTCCTGTTTAATTTGGATGACTAAGGAGTGCCAATTCCATTCACCTTACTAATTTAGAGAAACCACCTGATATTATGACCATTTTTACTGTTGTTGTCTTTAGGACCATAACCAGAGTTTTATTGCAGCATTATAGCTCCTTGTGTGCTGAGTATATTTCCTTCAGGCTGTATGAGAATAGTCCAGGAAGTTTGTTTTGTTTCCCTCATTTTGGGACAGCTTTTGGCAGTAGCTTTAGTTGATAAAATAGATGTATTTCAAGTGTACAAAAGCACTAGCTGATCAATGTGCATGTCTTCAACCATGTTTTGAAAACTAACAATCAGTGGACGTTTTGAGTAATAGACGTCCTCCAGCTGTATAAGAAAATGTTACAATTCTTACATCACCATACAGCCTACACCATCTATGAGTTATGTTGCTCAAGCATTGGTTATAAACAAAATCCCAAACTGAACATTTTCACTAGTCTTTCTAAACTCAGAATATTCATAGGGATTGCCCTTGGAGCAATTGTATGATGGACTTCTTCTGCCTTCATTATTTTCATCAGTGTATAATACAATGTTAATCAGTGTTTGGCAGGAAGCCATTTCTGTGGGCAGAAAAACAGCATTTTGAATCTCTCCCTTTCCAACAGTGAAATTTACCATCTTTTCAATTTTTAAACAAAAGGCAAAGATAACAATAAATAAAAGAATGAATGGAATTGGGATGTTTACAAACACATACGGTGTGCTTCTTCATTCTATGGCTAATAGACTCATGGAGCACCTTGCCAAAGAATGTGATAGATATTAATGTTTATGTGAGCTCAAAAGAGGAGCTCAAAAGCTCTCTATGGAGAAACATCTTCAAAAGATACTAATAACAAATTAACATCATTCATCTCAGGAAATCACTGGACCTGAGATTGTATTCTGTCATCAGCAGCTTCCTGTTTCACTATTTCTCTAGATGTCTGCCATTGTCAAACAGAATGTAGCCCTGGATCTGGTCTCACAAAAACACTGTGCTCTGAAACTGTGGCTGATAAAGGAACTATGACATTCATATAAAGCTAGCATTGCAGTGCCCAAATCCTACACTCCAAGCTAGCTTTTCCCCATCTGCAGGAAATGAGTACAAGAGTACTGCCAATTCTGGGGCAAGTCTCACTCTTCCTTTGAGTTAGGAATATTACCCTGAGGCTAAGAAGGCACCCATTAGCCGAAGCAGAATTAATTTCCCACATAATGTTCCAATTTCATTGAAAAGTTCCTGTTCAAGTCTAGTGACAATACAACACTAAAGTGTAGTGGATGATGCATGAGTTTGTACAGCAATTAGAGGTTCCATTTTAAGTTTATTCTTTTTGTATTTCTTTTCCTCCTCATATAAATAATAATAATTTAAATTTTCATTCAATCGATTGAGTTAGTGTATTTTGAGCATTACCAGCGCCTTGGTACCATCTTGGTTCAAGAATCCTCTGACAAGTCAGTCTCAAAAATTTGCTTTGTTTCAGGGAATTCCTTATTGTACAGTACATTGCTTCTACTCCAAATGAAGTTAAAATAAAAAGGCAGTTCAAAAATCAACAACTTCCTAAAGTGTAAGAGTTATTAGACAGACATTCAGACAGAAGATTCTTACCGGGTATGTGCCTAATTATTAAAAACAAACAAACAAACAAAACTCAAACCAACACAACACCAAAAAAAATATTTTAAACCAAAAGAAGTCCTGTTTACACTGATTGGTAATGAACACTGAAGCAATATTTGTTCTTTTTATTTATGTTTTTCTAATGGTTAAGGTAGGAAGATTTCACATTGCTTTATTATTGCCATATTGCATGAAAGACTGTTCATTTTTATCCTGGTGTTGATTTGCTCCATCCCACTTTGACATCATTCAAACAGAACCATGATAAACTCATTCTTAAGTCATCTCACTTTGCTGTAGAAAGGAAAAAACTTTTTTAAAAGTTATACAAAATGTGGGCTGCTTGAGAAATAACCTACACTGTTGGGGAAAAATGAAGCAAAAGCCTTAAGGTGATATCTCACCACTTACTATCACCTCAAGTTTGAAATGGGAAAGAATTGTTCTGCACATATTGCAAAGATAAGCAAAAGAAGATGAAAGGAAGGAGACCTTTCTTTTTAAGAGGTGAAAATGTTCAGGACTCAGTTAATGATAAGCATTATCTTAGGTCAAGTGTCTGCAAAATGTTGGTCACAGCCAAGATTCACTCAACCCATTGTATGAGCTGAATTATATGATTGAACACCTTGGAATACACTGTTTTAATTTTGCATTTGAGTACCCTTTACTCCTATTGTGTTTGAATTGTTTTAAATACATATATTGTGAACTGTTTGTTTCTAGCTCCCTTCGACCCACTGCATCTTACACTGCGTAACACCAGAAATCCCAGTTATGGAACATTATTCAGATTTTTTAATGTCTGCATAAGTAATTTAAATTACCAAAATGTGGAGTGATTTCAGGGCAGAAATTGCTAATAAACTGATTGCCTGTTGTCATGGTTTGAGCCTGGCGCAATGCCAGTGGTCCCATGAGAATACTTCTTTCTTTGGTACTTACTGTGAGATGTCATCAGAGACAGAGCAGAGCAGGCTCTAACTTAAGATTGAAAGGAAAAAACTTTATTAACTTAAAACTACAAGAAAAAAAAACACAGAACACAGGATGAAAACCTTCCAAATTTCCTCCTCCTCCCCCCACCAAATTTCTAATTCCATTACTACCCCTTAGATCACCCACTCTCAGTCCATCACCACCCTTCAGATAATCAATTCTCAATTCTTCGAGAAGAAAAGAGTCCCTCTCTCACCACAGACTTCCCCAGCAAACACTCAAAACTTCTCATGTTTCCGTGTCACGTGTGGCACTGCCCGGAGAACATTTTGCCATCGTGACCTCTTCCTTCCATGCCCAGTGCTCTCACCACTGCACATGGACCAGAGCTGCTTCTAGGGTTTTTCCCTTTAAGGATGCTTTGTCCAGTTCCAAAAAAGAGCACAGTCCCTCTCCTTTTGGGACACCTGTTCCCCCCAGATTTCACCCCCTGGGGCTGAGGGGTCTCTCGAACAGAGATCATCTTCCTCTTCTTTTTCTTTGAAGATGGAAGGCACCACCACCACTCTCCTCACCTGTGGTCTCTGTTCACACACCTTCACATCACTGCACTCTCCTGGCTCTGAGCCATTGCCTCCCCCTAGAATGCAGTCTCTGTGTCACAGGAACTCAAGTAGTTCTGCTATAGCTACACAAGAAAAGTCCAGCCAAAGGCCACTCCATCATCTCCTCCAACCTAAGATTCTCCTCAACTTCTCTCAATGTCTTTCACTTGCCCATTTCCTGCTATCCCACTCTATCTCATCAACTTCAAGAAGAATCAGCATTTGCAAGGTTTCCATCGTCTCACGAAGAGTTAAAAGTCCCAGGCTCTGCCGGTTTGGCTCATGAACTCCCACGGCTGGCTGCCCTGCCGGGCACCGCACCCGCCCCCCCGCCTTCACGCTCGCTGCGATATCACAAACAGGCACAGGCTCTCTCTCTCTCTCCTTCCAGGGGAGGGAAATGGGGGATGGCTGCCCGAAGCCCTCGCAGTGCTCCTCCACCCTTCAGCTCAGGCCTGGCCTACCTCCCTCTGGCCGCATGGCTCCTGTCCCCCTGCCCAGCTCGGAGCCGAGTAGGAGAAGGTCTGTTCTCTTCCAAGACCGAAACCCAAAGAGAGTTCCCCTGAGAGTTCACAGCTTTTAACCCCCTGTGTTCTCAGAGGCATATCCATGCCCTCAGTAGACAAACCAAGTGCCAATATTAAAATCTGAACACCAATTGGCGTGACCACACCATCCCAAAAAAGACTCATTTCCTCTCAAACCACGACATCTGTATAGAAATACTCTCCTCAAAAGAAGGTGGAGGAAATGTGATGAAAAGCATTTGGATTTGATTTTGGTACTTTTATATTGGGTGCAACACTGTTAAAATCCATTATGAAAATTACATGAGGCTGGTAGTAAAATGAAGAGAAGCATTCCTTCTCCTGTGTATGCTGGCCGAAGATGTGATGGGGTGCAACAAGTCTAGAGTGACAATACAGATCTGGAAGCTGCAGTTCATGCAGAGAAAGGAACAATCTGTTGATTGGTAAGAAGGTCCCAGCCAGGCCTTCAAAAGGTCCAAAGAATAACTTTTCTGTGACTAAAGACACTGAATTGGCAGGAAGAAAATTCTTTCTTGCAAGAGCAAAGCCTGCATGGAGTATCCCTGCTCTCATTTGATAAATTTTGCTTTCAGAAGTTTAAAAATCTTTTCTTTGGTATCTCAATATAACAGTTCAGATAAAGTAAACTTAAAAGAGCAGACCAGCTTTTAGAAGGTACATCTTGGGTTTCTTTTATATGCAGTTTACTCCAGTCCACAAACAAATCCTTCAAGCTTGGCTTTTACCACAGACTAGTTGTTTTGAGCCTCAACTTGGAGGCATATTTGCTGAAGCAGGAAAGCACAAGGGTCCTGCATGCTTCTGTGCTATCTTTGCTCCTTCTGACATGGTCACAACATGCAGTTGACTGTAGTCCAAGGCATCAGAGCCCAATGGACAAGGAGTAGAACTGTGGAGGTTGCCTGCAGGGACACACTTGAACAAGATTGCTCAACTTTTTTCATATTAATATGAAATTAAATCACTTCTGCAGAGGCAGTTGAAGATGAACTTTAGAAGAAAAATATAATGGTATTTGGGATAGGAAATTATGGTTTCCTCAGGACTGAATTTAAAAATAAAGGCAGTGAGTAATATGATGCTTAGGCACTGTTTATCTAGAAAATATACTGATGATGGGCGTGAAAAGTCTGGCTAAGAGTTTGAGTGTTCACAAGTGCTTCATAGACAATGATCAAGAGGGTCATGATTCCTTTGCTCAAGCACTATCTTCAGGCAAAATAAACAAGGCATCTAACCTTGTCTCTAACAAAGACATTTCCTGTGTCCTTAGGAAGTGTGTTCTGTGTCACTAGTTCTTCTACTTGTGTACTCACTCATATCTGCTAGTAGGCTTAATTCTCACTTTTTAGAAATTAATGAAAAGCTGTGTTTTAGGAGACACAATCTCCCCAAAAGGCAAGTTATTACTAGTCAGTACTAAAAAACTCAGCAACATCCTCATGTATCTTAAGAACGATTGCAGTAACTCAGCTTGCAATACATCAAATTGCTCACAGGTTTTAGGATGACCCAGCAAAGCAAACAAGTCACCTTAGAAGAAGAGGCGATTATAAATCAATATATTTATTCATTCATTCATGTTTGGTTTTTTGAAGCAAATAAATTACTTCCTTCAACAAGTAATCCAGACCAAAAAACTTTCCTTTTGCAACTTAAAAATACATCTTTCACCAAAGACACTCTAAATTTCAACTGAAGCAATGAAGTTCATCAATTATCCCTATAAACAGGAATTCCAAGAAGTCTCACTTCTTAGAAACTAGAGTCAATGCCTTAGTTTTTCCACCCAAACATTTAGTAGTAAATGCCTGTTTTAGATCAAACGCATCAAAACATAAACACAACTTTTTCTTTTTAAGAGGAGGACAGGGTATCAACAAAATCATATCATGATGTAAGACATTAAACCAAAAACTACATAATTAAATGTTTTAAGTGCAGAAAACATTTAAGTCTATTTGAAGCACCAGCTGAAGTGTACAACTTAAGGCAGCACAGAACATGTACAGTTGAACTGACTCTCAAAGTTCACAGAATCATAAGATGCCTTAGTAAGGAAAGCAATTTACATACTTTAAAAAATTCATTATAGTCTTAATTATAGTCTTTATTATAATCTTATTCATTGTACTCTGCTATGAAAAAGTTCATTATAATGTTATTATTTTAACTTACAGATGATAGGAATTTTAACTCAGATGCCAATAGCTGGAAATTAATAATTAAAATCTTCAAAGTTTTCCTTCAGCAACTCTAAAAATGTTCTAATGGTGCCTTGGATCACTCTAAAGTGAACATAAGCCAACAGCAATATTTTGCTTTTCTTATCTATTTTGCTTTTATTATCTATTTATCTGCTTTTATTATCTATTTTTCAAAAGAAACTATTTATCCACATGTAGTTGGTTATCAGCAAGTTGATGGTCAAATGTATTTATTAAATTAGAAAGAAATAACAAGCTCCCTTCTGAGTAGCAGAGCTAAATCTTGACAATGACAAGGCTGGGGTGGGATGAGCAATCTTTTTATTGCTAGTAGTGAAATCTCTTGGAATTTGGTGCAGCATCTGTGTGGGAACTTACAAAAGAAATGCCAAGCAATTCATCCCCATGCCTATGTTTAATTACAGGTAACATAACAATGGAGAGTTAAAAAATTAATACAAGTACTTTACTTTTTTATTTTCACTAAACCTTTATTTTCACTAAACGTCTCACCAAAGAATGAAGAGGTAAGAATGTCAATTATCCATTATAATTTAAAAAAAAAATTTGAGGAAAAGGAAAACTACAAACCAGAGTGATAAGATGATACTAAGGGTTCTGTTTGGACTTGTCCTCTTCTAATGAAACAAATGAGTACAAAACCAAACGTGCAAACCACAACAGTCATTAGTGTCATGATCACTAATTTGAGAAGGAATTTGGATTAGGCAAAATCATTACACCTCTGACTAGGAAGTTAAAGCGTGATGTTTTCCCACACAAAACAGACACAAAAGACGAAATTATTATTTTTAAGTAAATTTATTAGCAAATTGCCTGGAAAAGCAAGACCTCAGAAGGTTACAATGGTTACAATGAAGCATCTAGAGGTTTCTAAGCAGCATTGTGCTTTCTCACGATAATACCAGTATAGCAAACTCCTATAACACATTGATGTCTGTATTATAGTCCTTTATATGTGAGGTTACATTAAATTAAGGATGGCATGCTGCAACTAAGTTTTTCAGAAAGTCCTCTTTTAAAAAGTCCTTGGTCTCATTTATTTAAAAACTATTTCACTGACTTGACAAATGTTTACAACTACATGTCACCCTACCTCTATACAACAATAAAACAAATAGGTTGTGTGTGTTTGTTTAGTCCCAGTAAATTGTGAATTTTTGAAGTGTACAAATCTACAACACAACTAGATTAAATACTCCTCTCTGCTAAGAAGAAAATATACCTTGCCTTTTTTCTACCAGATTTAAATATACATACTATACTATTTACAGCTTGTTTTTGGCTGACTAAGACTTACACCAATAAAAGATTTAAGAGATAAGGATGCATAGATTAGACTTCATAAGTAAATTCATCTTTCTTCCATCTTTAAATACATGCATACACTCTAGAGGGGACATCAATTTCTTGTATTTTTCCAGGGCAGCTGGAGCCTCAGAGGAATGCTTTCAGTCTGTCAGGGAGGTACATCAACAAGTCACTAGAGTAGTGAAAAAAAAAAAAAAAAAGTTCTGTCTACGCCTGTGTTTAGGTGCAAGGCACTAAAATATCAGTTGTGATGCTATAGCACTTGCTCTGAATGATAACCATAAAATATAGCTTCCTCATGGGCAGTAAAAAGCACAAAAGAAATATTTCACCCATAATTGATGTGCATCCATTTTAGAAACAAAATACAACTGCTATTACCATAATAATAGTAGTATCTCTATGCAATATCCAGCTTTTCACAGGGAGTTGAAATGCAAAACACATTAGCAGAATACCACAGACAAATGTTGCTGAAGAACCACCTCCATTCAGGAAGTCACAATGCGCTGCTCAAGCAAGTTAACATAGAACAGCCTCACAGGACTTTTATGTCTTTACAAGGAACTAACTCTTCTGAAATAAATGTCTGTGAAACGACAGTTTTATTCAATTCAGTCACCAGGGAGTGCTGCTGCCACCACTGAGGGCACATGCACAGCACAGTCCCTTCCAACGCCTAAGCTCAGCAGAAACAAGTATCACGCCAGGTACAAAATTCACTCCAGAAAAAAGTAGCCCACGGGACTTCACACCAGCAACATGACAGGGGAAATCTCCTCAGATGAAAAAAATGCACTGAAGGAGCAGTGGTGTTTTCAAGCACTCCTTACCTCCTGTGGATGGAGTTGCTTCAGCCATTGCAGGTAACAGAACAACCTGGAGGACAAGCTTTTATTCATCTCTGACAGGGTACTTTGTTCTTTCCAATCTTATTAATTTTACTCTAACTGTACCAGGTTCCCTCAAGCATTCTTGTTTCCATTTGGTTACTAAACATTTACAAGTAGTGTTTTCCAGTTTTTGGAAACTGAATAGAAACAAGGCATTAAAATCACCTGAGGAAAAACTTCTGTGTATCTCTCTCTACTGCTCCCCTATTGAAGTTAAGCGTTTCTAAACAAACTCTAAGAAAGAACAACACTGTTAGTCAAAGGGATGAACAAAGCCTCTGCATAAAGATACATTAGCTTTGAAATTTTTTAGTACACATGCATTATGAACAGACTTAATTTTGAATTTCTCATTGTCTGTTTTAGTATTCCTTTATTTACTGAAAGGCAGCAAAGTGATTCCAGGAATCATATGGAAATTTTTAGTCTAAATTTTATTTCCTCTATACTAAACTTCACCCAAATTATCATCAATGGCACCTAAGAGATGTATAACTGTCTGCATGAAGAAATATTTCTCCTATTTGCACAGCTGTCATATAAATGCCACTGTTACATACAATGGTTACAGTTGGGATAGAGGTAATTTTCTCCCACTAACCCTAACCCATAACCAATAACACAAAACCCAAATGCTATCCTACAGCACTGTGTTTGTGTTTTGAATTCAGTGTGAGACTGATGTTGATAGCACACCAATGGCTCAGCTCTTCAGCAGGGCTTAGCCTGAGCCAGGGGCTTTTCAGGTTCCTGTGCTCTGCCAGTGAGGAGCTGCACAAGGACCTGGGAGGGAGCGTGGCCAGAACAGCTGACCCAAACTGACCAAGTGTTATTCCAGCCCACAGAATGTCATGCCCAGCACATAAAATGGGGGGGGGGGGGCGGGGGGGTTGACTGGGAGAAGCCAATTGCTGCTGGGAGATTGGCTGGGCATCCATCACTAGGCAGTGAGCAGTCGTACTGTGCATTACTACTTTCTCTTTGGTTTTATTTATCTTTCTGCTTTTCAGTACAGTTATTATTGGTAGTGAAGTTTATTAGTAGCATTAGTATTAGTATTAGTGTTACTATTATTAGCAGTGGTATTATATTTTACTTTTTCTCAACTATTAAACTCTTATCTCAACCCATATGTTTCATCTTTTTTCTGGTTCTCCTGCCTAACCCAGTAATGAAGAGAGGGAGTGAGCTAGCAGCTGCATGGTACTTAGTGACTGGCTAGGGTTAAAACACAACTAAGTCCTTTATGGATTCATCAAGCATCACTATATGTCTTGGCTGTTAACATTACTGGAGCCTTCAGAAATTACCTCTGTTTTGCAGGCCTAGATATTTATGATAGAGAGGAGGAGGTATAAATCTAACCAGGAAAAAATAAATTATTGGAAATTTGGCAGGAGAATGTTTATAGTTTTTGCAGCCCAACAGTTTGCAGAGGCTGGCTTCACTTAAAAACTTCATTTCAAGTATTTTCTGGATGACAATTGGAAAGCACAGATATAGGTGACACACTGAAGATCAGTAGCTTGAATTTAGGTTGTTACAAAAAAAGGAACTTGGAGCTTGTAATATTCAATTGATCAAACAAGGCAGGCTAAGAAATATAAAGAAAATTTGTGATGACGTTAGAAAGAAAGATACACCATAAAGAGGAGCTTGACTTCCTATCCTGTGTGAAAAACAGTAGTAGAGGCAGACCTCACTGTGTTCTTCTAGGCTTGAATATAAAAGTCTTACTCTTTCCTCTTAGAATTTATATGCTTTTCAGATGGATAGATTGAGCTATTTTCATCCATTCCCAGCAGGGTAGCTAATTCTTTAACATGGCAGGAGGGATGGAGAAAAAATAAACAAAACCAGAAAATCAGAAGCACTTTTTAAAATAAAGAATATTTATTTGTCCTAATAATGTCAGTGTAGTTGCAATAAAATGCATCAAAAGAACTACAACAAACAGAAGAATAGATAACATGATATTCTTTTTCTCATTAAATCCTCAAGGTCACTGTGAATATTTTCAGCTAGATTCTGTTCCATATTTAATCTGGTTGTCAACTCTCTTCAAGTTAGCAGCTGAGTGAGGAACCACACATAACTACTCTCTGCCCAGACCTATAAAACAAGCAAACAATGGTTATATTCGTCTGCTTATCCTCCTTTCACTTCTGGGACCAGCTATTCTGAAAAGACAGAAGCTGCAGAATCAAGGGGAGAAACCCCATCCTCCTCCTCCCTGATAGGAGAGCACCCACGGTGGTCAGCAGCCAGTGCATCTGCAGAATAACATCCAAGAGAGGCCAGGAAACAGGAGATGCACAGTGTCATCCTGCTCACAGGCTCTGTGCTGCTGGGAAGGTTGACTAGATCGGAGCTCTTTGAAGATGACTTCTTGTGAAATTTTCATCATCTTGAAATTCCTTCTGTTTTAGAGAACTGAAATTGAGTCTTCTTCCTCCATCACCGCAATATTTTGGGTCTTTATTTAGAGAAATTAAAACATTTAGTGTTTGTTTTAATAGGAGTGCAATAGTAATGGTTATCAAAAAAAAGTCTTTTCCTAGGAAGAGGATATTGTTCAAAAAAATTCCCAGCACTTTCTCCACCAAGAAACAAAATACTGCTACAATTAGTCAGATGACCATCACCAAGGCAGAGAACCACAGAGCTGCATGCTCCCCCCCTCCCCACCATCACAATTGCTTCTCAAGCCACAAATCTCTTACCTTCAGCAGAAGAAAAAAACTCAGCCTTAAATTGTTGCATCATATCATCACAGACAGAAACTTTGCTGCTAGTGGCATAAGTACAGGAGATGCATAGGCAGATCAAATGCAATGTACAGACGGCTTCTCAATAACTCAAAGCAAATCTCTTGAGAATGGGGTTATGCAGGAGAGGCCTGCACTACTCATTGTTTTGATTCGCATGGAGAATGGACAGCCATAGCAACCACCAAACTTGGAAAAAATGCCACTTTCAAACACCCTTTTCCCCATCTGGACCTCTACTGTTTCTCTCACATTATCGAAGATCAGGGTTTTTTTGTGGAATACCAGCTGCTCTTGAAGTTACTTAACCACAGTATATCCTATCAAAAATCAGCTGTAAATTTTTACAGACTACACAGCAGTTGCAGAGTGATGAGATCCACACTATATTCCTGACAAAGCCAGTATTTTTAAACTAGCAGCCTGGTTAGTTTACTGAAAGTTTTGTCTGCAAATACACCTTCTCTAACACAGTACAGGGGTAGTTTATCACTGGCTTCTCAGGAAAACTGAAAAGGCAAGACATGATTGCAACAAAAAATTGAGGTTAATGAATTTGAACATCTCTATTTTCATGGGGTCAGAAGAGTCAGGGGTAAGCATTCAAAACAGATGGTTAAAAGTATTGAATAAATTACATAATTGCTATTGAATGGTGGCCTCAACTGAGATGAGGAAGAGAAAATAATAGAAAATTTTGACAAAAAGTAGACATATAAGAATTTTTTTATACCCAGATCTGAAATCCAGCAGTGGTTCTTTTCAGATACAGCTGTCTTTCTGAAGTGAAATGTGCTCTTTGCAATCAATGTCAAGGACTTACTGATGAACTCAAATGGGCTACCAAGCTTTGTGGATTCTGAAGGTTCCTAGGCTGTTGAAAAGGGACAATAAATGAAAATAGCTGCAGGAAGTGTATGAGTCCTGTCCAAGAGCTGCAAATTCTGAAAATCCCACCCACAGGGCAGATGAGACATTAAGACCAAAGTTCAGCTGTAAATCCCAGATCTAAGCAGTTCCATGTGAGAGAAAAATTCTTTTGGATTCTGTACTAAATCCAAAATTTTCAGTGCTACAAAATTTCCATGACAGATCTTTCCCAGCTGCCCAGCTCTCAAAGCAGGAAGGACTAAAGCAAGTTAAGAGACCAGCTTCCAAGTGAGCCTAGAAAATCTTTGCTCAGAGACAGAGAAATTATACACATAATGCGTATTTTGAGCCTAGACTGTCTTTCACCAAACAAATCATAAATATATAACACCAAGATTCCAGCAAAATTTTTGGTATTGGAATGGTATACCCTTCAAGCATTTATGACCATTTTGGAAAAACATTCCCAACATGCAACCAGAATAAAATACCTCTTGCCTGAAATGAAAAGCTACAATAAACTACTCCAGCAAATTCAAAAGTCTGAGAAAGAGAGTGGAGAGCAGATACCAATTTTACCATTTAGGAAGAAAAGGAAGGCAGGTTCTGTGGAATATTTGGCCTTTTTCTTCCAAGAAAATAAGTAATGAAATAGTGCACAGAAATTACTTCATATAGATTCAAGAGGGAATGTCTCACTGGGAGAAGAGGAGAAGTACCACTTCAGTAAGCACAGATCAGCTTGGTTTCTGTATGAACTAAGAAGGTGAGGTTTTTAAAAACAGTCCTAGGCAAAAAACTCCTTAAGGGTGAAACAAGAAAGCCAAAGCCTCCTACAGAATTCAGGCTGCAGTGTAAAAAACCACTTTTGCTCAGGAACACATGCAAAGGACATCTCCAATATACTTCTCACTGGAGTAATTTGGAGACCTTGCTCACAAACTTGTTGCAATCAAGCAGAAAGGTGTGGGAAAACACAAGCCATAAACTGTTTTCAGAACAGAAAATGTCAGTAAAGAAGATGATGTGGTTGTAGCAGCAGGAAAATAACTTCATTTAAACAATATTGCAAACTATGCAAAGAAAAGTTTTTCGTACAGAGGGCTGCATGCTCATCAATGCTTCTCTCCAGCCTGACATGACAAATCCTTTCAGAAGATTTTTGTTGATAGAGATTATCACAGCCATGACAAGACCTTTAGACACAATCATACTGAAAAAAAAAATAAAAAAAAATTAAAAGAAAAAATAAAATTAAGTTGTAGATTCCTAATCCTGAATAGACTGAAGGTCATGAAGTCCAGTGTGTGCACTCTGTTATAGTACCTTGAAGATAAAGAGCAATGCAACTTCTAAAAACACATTGGGAGGTAAAAAAAAATGCAATTATTACAATTTCCTTAGGAAAGCTGGAATTCTCTTGTTTGTGTAATATTCATAAGTCAAAAGTTCTGTTCCTTGATCTAAAGCACTGATGCCCTTTACATTTTCATCTGACTGTGGGCAGCTTTCATATTGTGTGAAATATCAAAGGCCAGATTTTTCTCCTTGTACTTTCCTGTGCACTCTTCATTAACTCCAAGATATTTTCCAAATCACATTTTAAATTGGTAATATCTGATGAATTTAACCAAATACCTAAGTTTAGCTAAAGGCTTTTTCAAAGCAGAAAAACTGATATGATATTTCTTTCCTGAGGGGCGAATTGTGCAGATCTGCAGTTCAATGTAATATGTATCTGAATCTCACTCAATCCATCCAGCACTTGAGAACAAACTCAAGAAATAAGCACAAGCCTCTATTCAGCTGAGTTGGGGCACTGATACTTTATTTCTGCTGACTTGCCTGTGTCCTTGTGCAACTGGAGATCCTTGCAGGGTGAAACCTCAATACCCCAAGAGAAGCAAACACTTCCATCTCTCTTTCTCAAGGGACAAAATTTAATGCAAAGGCTAACCAACAGGAATTTAGAAAAAAAAAAAAGGAGAGTAACTTTTTGCTCTGCAGAGGACTTTCTACACAAACCAGGACATAGAAAAGACAGATTTGCAGAGATGTTAATGGGAGGGATTCAGGTTGCCTATTCCCAGGCATACAGTGCTTTTTGGCACTGCTTAGAGCATCCCAGACACCCACATGGGCTGGCAAATATGTGTGACACACTTCCTGGGCATTTGTAACCCTCTGGCTATAGGTCACACAGGCCTCTCCATAGCACCTGAGGTAACATCAGGTAAACAGTTGGGGTCTGAATTTTTGCAGCCTGGGCTGGCCTAGCCATCCTGGATTCCTGAATGAGATGCAGATTCTACCTTAAAAACAAAAAGAGGAGTATCTCAGACAGGAATAACAATAACCTCACCTGAGTGGGAATCTTGCTAGAGCTAACCTTAGAATCATAGAAACATTTAGGTTGAAAAAGACCTCTAAGGTCATTGAGTCCAACCATTAACCTAACACTGCCAAGTCCACCACTAAACCATGTCCCAAAGCACCAAATGTACACACCCCTTAAATATCTCCAGGGATTGTGACTCAACTCCTCATACAGTCTGCTCCAGTGTTTCACAATGCTTTCAGTGAACAAATGTTTCCTAATACACAATGTAAACCTCCCCTGCTGCAACTCAGAGCCATTTCTTCCTTTCCTGTCACTGGTTACCTTGCTACACCCTCTTTTCGGGCACTTGTAGAAAGCAAAAAGGTCTCCTTTTCTCAAAGGAGAAAAGGAGACTTTCTCCTTTGAGCCTCCTTTCCTCAAAGCTAAACACCTCCAGCTCCCTCAACTGTTCCTCATCCAACTTGTTGCTGCAGATCCTTCACCAGATTTGTTTTCCCTTCTCTGATGTGCTTCAGCACCCCAATGTCTTTCTTGTAGTGAGGGGCAAAAACTGAGCACAGGATTCAAGGGGCAGGCTCACCAGTGCTGAGTACAGGAGGAGGCATCCCTAGTCCCACTAGCAGATCTAAATGCATTCCATGGCCGTGTGTTTAATTTGGTCCTCTCCTGGCATCTAGCTCAACAATCTAGGTGTGAGGGAATCTCTAAAGAGGGAATCTAGGTGTGAGGGAATCTCTAAAGAGGGAATCTAGGTGTGAGGGAATCTCTAAAGCTCTGCAAAAGAAAAGTGCCCCTGGTTTGTGCTTTAAGAGTTATTTTGGTTCACCCAAAAATGCAGCTGAATGAAAAGGGGTAATAGTAATACTTCCCTTGAATAGATACCCACTGTGGGACACAGCTACTATCAAACCAAAAAGGTTTGGAAGAACTTACACTCCATTTCTGCTCATGATCACTTATCCTCTGAAGCCTGCCAAACCATCACTTCTTTCCCAAGCAAAGCTGCAGCCTTGGGCAGAAGCTCTCCTGGCAGCCAGGCTGGGGTCTTGGTGCACAGGCTGCTCCCCAGGCAAGTGTGAAGGTTACAGAGAGAACTAAACCTGGGTCTCTCACATCCTTTAATTTGCAAGTATTTTTACAAAAAGTATGACCTTTACTTCCTTCCCTATTGTTTAGAAAAGAAGAGTCGAGGGAGGAGAGGGAAGCACCTGCACCTTGTTCGGCAGAATGCTTTTTGCTTGTGCTCCTCAAGTGACGTTTGCCAAGGAACTCCATTTCTAAATCCAGATCAGGCTTGGACATGAACTAGACAAGGAGCAGCATCCTTTGGTTCCAATTAGGCCTCTGCCCAAACCCAGAATAACAACTTCTCACTTACAGAGAATACAAAGAGTCAGCCCTGAAATGCAAACAGGATATTTCTTGTAAGAAAGGGAGATTGTCACGGTAGTATTTTGTGATTCATATAGAACACTGATGCATAGATGGGTTTTGTGTGACTTTTACTGGAAGCTCTGAAAACAGTTAATTGGGCTAGGTGTCTATCTCATATTAATGACTCTAAACTTTATCAGATACCTATCTACATATTTCAACAATTAAATCAGTTATTCAGTCTGTCTTCATTTAAAGAGAAGAAGGAGTAAGAACATAACTATGCATGCCTATATTACTGAAGTGATCCAAGGAAAAACATATTAAAGATTTTTAAAAGTGATATAAATAATATGAATTGTAAGTGAAATTTATTTCCTTATAGAGCATAATCACTCTATTAAGAAATAGGATTATTTAATAATAATGTTACAAACTCAGTTTAGTTGTTAACACTTTCAATCAATAATCGGCTAAATTAGTCAAGATTCATTAAATCTCTGATAGAAGTTTTGCCACAGAAAATACCAACTAAGTTCTTATTGGAAACACTCTTCAAATGTAACAAGAATTTTATACCATCAGTAATAAAATGAAACATAGAAGTTTTGGCTTTGAACAAGCAGTCAAATAAAAAGCATGAAATGAGAAGGACTGCTATGATCACCCTTCAAAAAGTGACATTTGTGCTCACTAACTTCTCCTCCTGAATTTACAGGACTTTATTATACAGGAGCACAAGCTTTTCCACCCAGGCATATTTGCTGTCATCTTCATGTCAGTTCCCTGGCTGGAAAATGTCCAGACCTTGCTTTCCTATAAACTCACCTGGGCTCAGCTGAGCTAAACCAACTTTGACCAATCTCAGTTTCATACAGCAGAATAATAGTTTAAATACTATTATCACTGTGGTCCAAGAAGCTTATGGAGAAAGATGGAACATTTACAGCTCACCTGAATGGATTTTTTTTTCTTTTGTGTGTTAAGGAGAGATACAAAAAGTGAAGCTATTTGGAATGCCTTTGCTCCACCTGAAAATAAACCTCTGCTCTCTCTGAAAATGAATCTGCATCTTCTCAGGTATTGACTGAAAAAGCAGACAGAATTCTAATAATTAGATAGGACAGATAAGTGCAAATATAATGGAGACAGTCAGATTTTAAGGATTCTGGATGAAATGTATTTAAGTAAGAACCTGTAAATACTGTGGCTATTAAGAGCTAAATTTTGTATGATAAAAATCTTATGTGGCCCTAGGGTGTAATGTAAGCCAAAATTCCCTCCTCCCACCTCCATGCCACTGTTTATTAGGACAGTATAATTGAACTAAAACTAATTTATTAACAATTAAAATAAAATTAAACCAAGCATTGTTTAGAGAACTGGAAAAAAATCTAGTGCAATTCTTTTTTATGAATACAACCACAAACGAGAAACCCAACTATGCTGGCAATAAACATCCTTCTAGTGTAGAATCAAATGCTTAACAGTACTGTAAGCCACAGGAAAAAAAAAAGCCTTATAAACAGAAGAAATATTACTTGAAGGAATCTGACACTACAAATGATACTAACATGTTTTTAAGAATAAAGAAAGAACACATCTCTTGATCAAATTACAATACAAATAGACAAGAAATATATGCCTTGAAAGACAAAGTTTAGTAAAGGGATAAAGAAGTTCCTGCGTTGATTGTAACACATTACTGAAAAATTAACTCCAATTAACAATAAAATGTGATTTGTTACATGAACCGGCAGAAAGCTCACTGATGCTTCAGCGAACTGATAAATCAAATTCTGAGATGCAGATGAAAAATATATGCAGTGCCCTAGCTTTTATTACCAGAACTTCCATACATTATGTACATAGTCATAAGAAAAAACTCAAATGCATAGGTGGTGATCTACTTTTTGTCATGGACTAAGAAAGAATGCAAAATGCCTTCAGATAGACCTATAAACAGGAATTAACATAAAAGTCAGTTTAGAAACCCTGTGTAGCTTAAAGAAACTATCTACGTGTGGATAGAAGATGTACCTATTTAGATAATCATAACAGATTCAGCAGTCTACCTCATTTAGGTACTATGAAGATACTGGGGGATCTGAGCATCTCAGCATAGAGCGCAGAAGATGAGAGCTGAAACTCACTGATGACCAGATTCTCAATCATCTATTCACTACAGCAAGGACAAGACGGCCACTATTGTGTTACTTGCTGCTCAGTACTGCCCAGGCCTTGTACTGCAGTGTATGCAAAACCTTAAGAACACCTTAGTTTGAGGTCTGAGTTTTAGCACCTGTGGCAGCTGTTATCACTGGCAGAACACTCAGCTAGTAGTGCCAACAGAGACTGGAGAGGCTGCCTCTGCCTCCTGCAGGGCTGGCCTGAGCCCTGCAGTCCAGGTGTCAGGAGTATCTTAAAAATGAAATCAAAGGCTCATCTCCCAGACTTCAGAAAAATGAGAGCCAAGACATGCATATGTTCTCTTTCTAGCCTGTTTCTAGAAGGTATTTATGAATGGAATCTCTTTCTTTCTTTGCTGAAGCCCACAGTTTCCCAGCCACAGCGTGTGCTGAGAACTATCAGTGAGCTACTCTCTCAGCTGAAAAGCAGTAACAACAGTTTGTGTCTACCTAAGAAATGCAGCTTCTACCTCAGCTAGGATTTCTCAGTCTCGGCTTGATTCTGCTCAAACTGGACTTCGTTATGAACACTGCTAAAGAGCTCCCAAGGTTACAGGCTCAGCTTCTCAGGAGAAAAGATCCTGGCAAAAGGATTTTTCATTAAATATATCTATGACACTCCACTGGCTCTTGGAGAGGGCTACATTAGAGAGCCTACCTTAGAGAGTCCTGCTGCAGAATAATCCAGAATTTCTTTGAGCCTACTCCTAAGGAGATGATTATGGCACAAAAATGTGTGCCTTTATACTGCAGGGAATATAGCATAAACAAATTTCAGAGGACAGCAGGAGTTAGTGCATTTTATTTCAATTCCCAACACAACAAAACACACCTTCTTTCACATGGGTGTGGAGAAAGCAAAGAGTGTGGAAGTAAAAAAGTCAAGAATTACAAGTCACCAGGAACTATAAACAGAAAACAATATACCCTGGGACATGTCCTCCCCACATGACTATAGGCATTGATAATTGTCTGCAATTCTGGGAACATCAATCTGGGAAATACATTTTTTAACAATTCACTCCATAGAAGCCACAGTCACAAGAAGTATGTAATTTAGAAGTTTTCACACTACACTGTGTGGCACAAATGAGAAATGTGGCACAAATGAGAAACCACTTACTTTAATAGAAAAAAACCATGTCAGCTCTTACTGAAGCCTGTAATTTGGCTCCAATCAACTTGCAGGATAATCAGATGAAGTAAAAACAGGAGCCTGAGGATGAGAAGTTCAGAACATCTGTGGCACCCACAACTAAGGAAATCCTGTAGCTTGCTCTTTGCACACCTGTAACCAGCACAGTTTTTCTCTTGTCTGACCGAGACAGAGAATTGCTATTTCCTTCTCTGAGTGAAGTAACAAAGACCTCTGTCTCCCTTATACTCCTACCTACCCCCCTATTTCATTTATTGCTGTGTGCTTTTTTGTTGGGTTTTACATCAAGTTTCTCTTTTCCTTCTTTCTACTCTTGCCTCTCATATCTCATTATTCATGCAGCTTCTGAGGTCAAAAAAGAGAGACAATTCCCATGTTAGAAAATTCCACATGGTTTCAACCTTCGTTCTGTTAAATTACTATCAGCTTTAACTATCTCCACATTTCTTGAAGTCTTGATTTAGGGATATATCCTGTTGCATAGTATCCTATCCATGCCTATCACGTTGCACAGACCCTTTCCAGTGTGATCTCCTTTTTTGGGTCTTCTCATTATTAATGACTTACCTCAGGTGACCTGTGAAGGCCCTGATTCATCCTCTTATGTTTTCTCTGTATTCAGCTGCTTTCCACCCTGCAGATACCTCTTTATCACTGATTTACAGCAAAATGTTAATGTATCTTACACCCATTGCCCCAGTGGTTAACATTTTATAGTTTGACTCACTTTTCAAACTGTTCTGTGATGGTAATTTTCATTCTTTCATCTTCATTCTGTGGGTGTTCCCCAGAACTCTTTTGTCACTTTCCAGCTCTTTTTCTCTTCAGCTTTGGCAACCAGCATTTTTATCGCCATTCATAGTACATGTTATCATTTGTTAGATGACAAACCATTGTATTACTCTCGTCATTTTTTTTTCCTTGTGTATCTTTGATTTTATCTTTGCTTTTTTTTTCCCCCCTTGTTTTTCCATGGATGAAAAAATGTCTATCGTAATTTTATTTACCTTAAAGAATATATTTTCATAGTATATTGCCATATGGCACAGAGAAACCTGACCTACCTCTGAACAAGACAGCTCAGAGAGAACAGTAGATATGTAAATCCAGCTATGTTGTTCCTGATACCCAGCTTAATTTATTAAGGGCAAGCTACAAGCCTACAAACTGCTGAACTATATATACACACACACATATATATGAATATACACATATATATATCTGAGATGTAAATGTAAGCTGTAGATACTTTGTTCCAGGCTTCTCACATTCCTCATCTGGCTCATGTTTCATCACTGGTGACAGCTATAGGTAACATATCTACCCAAGCTGCTACTAAGGTGATTGATATAGGCCAGTGGAACAGAACCTTACACTATTCCTGGATTAAATACTTCCCACGGGCCTCAAAAAAGTGATTTACTTGAGGGACCCTGTTGTGGTCCCTAATTTTTAGTGAGAGATTCACATGAGTTAGAATGTTAGTAAGTAAGGATGAGATGGTGAGCAGTTTAAACAGGAGTCAGACTGCTGGGAAGACCCAGCTGAGCTACTGTGGTCATCCCTAACTTGAGCTTTCTCCAGTGAGGATTAATCCCTGTTCCATTTGGTAGTTAAGGAGATCACAATTTTCAGGCTGGCTTCATAATTTGTTACAGTAATTTGCTGTTTGTAGAGTCTGATCTCATATCTTTAACTATGCCATACTAGCAACACCAGTTTCCCTTCAGCTTTGCCTTGTTCTTTTTTTAACCATAGTCCAAAACATCTGTGTAATCTTTTTCAGTATAGTATGTTTGCCTTCCTGTTTACCTTTTTCACACTTGTTCTCAGTCTGTTTGTAATGATTCATTATTCCCATGCCATTTGAAATCATTTCCCAAGGGCAAAAACTAGCTCAGAGAAACAGCAGAAGCTTCATCAGGAGCTTTTATTTAACAAATGCTAAAAATAGTTGCTCAAATTCTTTGCTGTTTATTTTTTAATAAAGTATTCATAATCCAGCTAATTCTTAAAACAAGATTAAATTGCCACAGATTATTATCTATTGTTATTTATGACAAAATATCACATGCAGAAATATCAATTACACTTAGAAGTCATTTAATACATTTATTATATACATTATTCACATGTGTACATGTACAATTAATAATACACTAACAGCCAACAGAGCTAATGACTCTCAGTGTTGATTACCAGGTTTAATCTATCTAGATACAATTTTCACTGGCAGAAACTCAGAATCAACACTCAAATTTGTGTGATTGTGGAACACACAGTACATGTTGTTTTGCATAATGTTTTCAAGGAAGAAACAACATTTTCTGAGATTCCTACATAATCTAGTTCCTTTGTATATAAAATTTTCACTGTCATATGAATTGAAACTGTATTTTCCTATATTGCAAGGAGAAAAAACAAAATTAGTGGAACAAAAGCAACATCTACAGGGATAAAAAGATCACCATCATCTTTAAATATAGTTTTAGTATTAAAGAGAGGTCTGACAAAGAAAAGTTAATTCCAAAAGCACACACTGTTTTTTTTCAGGATGGTGGGACTTCACTAAATACAATACAGAGTTCTAGCTTTCCTAACATTAACTTTGCCTTCCAGCTGGCCAATCTGATTTTTACAGAGTCAGCCAACCTTCTCCCCATTCTTCCTGCACTGTTCTCTGTAAAATAGGGGTAATGCTGATTACTTACATAATAGAGCTAATAGAGATGCTGACATGAATGATTTGTGCTGACAGTATTTTGACCCAAGAACCATATTAAATAATAATAATCAGTACAACTGTCAATCTCTCCTCTAAGAGTTTTTCTGTGCTTTTTCAGAAAGACAGATATCTATCAAGTCATATACACAATGCATGCATCAGGTGAAAGTCGTGGCAGGCTGCTAAAATTTCCACTGACTGGAAAAGAAAAAATATAACACATAAACCTATCCAGAGAACTATAGGCTGGTCAGTCAGTGTAAGGCAAGATCACAGAGCAGATCCCCCTGGAAATTACTCTAAGGCACATGGAAAATAGGGATTGGTGACAGCCAACATGCCTTCACTAAGGGCAAGCCATGGCTGGCAAATTCTGTCACCTTCTACAGCGGGATTACAGTATTGATGGATAAGAGGGAGTGACTGATACAATCTACCTGGTCTTGTGCAGAGTATTCAATAATGTCACACACAACATCCTTGGCTCTAAACTGGAGAAACAAGGATCTGACAGGTAGGGCACTCAGTGGAAAAGGAATTGTCTAGATCCTCAGGCTCAGAGAATTCCTGTCAATGACTCAATGTCTGGGTGGTAAGCAGTAATGAGTGCTGTCCCTCAGTGTCCATATTGGGACCAGCATTAAGGCCTTTGTCAGGGATATGGACAGTGGGATTGAGTGCACCCTCAGCAAGTTTGTTGGTGACACTGAGCTGAGTAGTCTCGTTGATACTCCAGAGGGAATGAATACAGTCTAAAAGGACCTTAACAGACTTGAGAGGTTTGCCTGTGAAACCTCGTGAAGTGCAACAAGGTCAAGTGCAAGGTCCTGCATCTGTGTCAAGGCAATCCCAGGCTTAGCAATGAGGGAATTGAGAGTGGCCCTGTGGAGACAGACTTGGAAGAGCAGGTGAATGAGAAATTGAACATAAGCCAGAAAAGTGCACTTACAGCCCAAAAATCCAGCTGCATTCTGGGCTGCATTACAAGCAGTGTGACCAGCGTGTCTAGGGAGGTCATTCTGCTCCTCTACCCGGCCTTGGTGAGACCCCACCCAGAGTGCTGCATCCAGCTCTGAGGTCCCCAGCACAAGAAAGACATAGACCTGTCTGGGCAAATCCAGAGAAAGGCTGGAGCATCTCTCCTATGAAAATAGGCTGAGAAATTTGTGATGTTCAGCCTGGAGAAGAGATAGCTTCAGGGAGACCTTATAAAACTTTCCAGTACCTACAGGGGGCCTACAAGAAAAACAGGAAAGGACATTTTAGCAGAAAGTGCAGTGACAGGACAAGGAGTAATGGTTTTTAATGGGAGAAGGTAGATTTAGATTAGATATTAGGAAGAAATTCTTTACACTGAGGGTGGTAAGGCACTGTATGCATTTTCCAGAGAAGCTGTGGATGTCCCATCCCATTAGTGCTCAAGGCCAGGTTGAATTGTGTGCTGAACAACCTGGTCTACTGTAAAGTGTGTCTGCCCCCAGCACTAGAAGTAGGTGACCATTGAAACTAGAGGGTCTTTAAGATCTCTTCCAACCCAATCAATTTTATTATTCTATTCTATGTTTTTAATTACTCTAAGAGGAGGAAAGGAGTCACTTAAATATGTGAACAACACAGATACTATACTTATTGGAAGTTATATGTTGTCAACTTCTACAGAGACATGAAAATATTGTTTAGAAAGTTGAATAATTCAATTTTACTTTAGACTGAAGTACATAGACCTTTTTGTTAATGTTACAAAAGCATCATGAGGAAGTGTTTTGAATTAGTTTTCTTCTAAAGTCCTACAAGACAAAATCTTCTGGCCTGCAGCAGTTGTTCAAACATACTTGTTCCCTTTTATTCAGACCTATAAGTGAGCGATAAAGTTGTGAAACATTAAAAAGAGTGGAATTCACTTTTCTGTTTTTGTAGATTACAAATGGGAGGAGACTTTCCCATATACAAAGAGCAGCAGGTAACCTCTTCCATGTCCCACATACCACAGGAATGTCATCTGACACCCACTCCCCTGCTCTAGTCTTGAAGTCAACAGCTAAGGTACTCCTTACAGCAAGCAAGAGGAAAAAGACAACAATTCCTAGAAACACATCAGATTCTTAATTTGAAATTCTTTTTTAGAAACTTCAGTCTATGTAGAGCTAACTGATTTATTTTAAAGATTTTTTTTCTTCCTCCTCAAACTACTTTATTACTGCGATATGTTCTTTACATGCATGGAGGAAATAAGGGAGAGGGAATCAACTACAGAAATTAACTTTTTTCATTTTTAAGGTTTTTAGCAAATCTCACAAGAAAGTAAATATACCACAAAGCATTTGCTAAGAGTTAGCTAGATGGAAGTAGGGAAGTGCTAACTAGCTTTATGATCTTTTCAGTATGTGGAAAACCAGTGAGGATGTAGATATTTACCACCATGGAAGGAATGTGTAGATAGTTTTACATTCAGGTATCTAGGAAGAGTTAGACTCTGTAATACATAGTGGGAAAGACAACTTCCTTAATTTAGTATATCTTTTCAAATCAGATTATGTTCTGCACAGCAAATTCCCTTGACTCCTTCAAAACCTGTGCAGAAATATTAATGTGCCAAGATATTCAGAGATCTAGCTAATTAATTTGAAAGGCCTAATTTTGGAGACCTATTATCTGTAAAAGGTGATACTAAACAGATTTAATAAGTATACAAATTGATAATTGCAGGGATGATAGACTGCTGTTACAAAGTTCTAATGTCAGAGAGATTTTTCTTCATTGCTTTACCCAATAGCTGAATCATTTTCCCAGACTGAATATTTCTGAAGGAATATGACAGGGGAGCAATACAAAGCCAGGTATAGGTCTTACAGCTTTGCCATTTGCCTCCTCATAGATGATCATCATCAGAACAAGGCCGGGAATAAATGTGCATTTGCATTGTTCAGCATATCTTGTGCTGATTTGGCTACATATTTTAACTGCAATATGTAGGACTTGCTCACTACAGAGATTCAGTCTCAAAAATATCCATGGGACTCTGAGAAAAAAGAAATCAAATAAGTTAATGAAGAGAATGTTGCAGTTAATGGACAAAGAGATAGCAGTAACAGCATTAAAAAAAAAAAAAACTGAGAAAACAAACTCCTTCTCCACAAACTCTCCTGCATTCTGTTATATTTCCTCACTCATTAAACATAAGCAATACTTTTAATTCCAGCAGCCTACTCTTTCACAATATAAAATGAATGGACTATTTTCTGCAAAACAGATATATAAAAGAGTGTATTTTTCTCAGTCCCAGGCGAGAAAAGTCCCTGGAACTGAGAAAAACAACAAAAGATTCAGTGATACTACACAGTGGCACACAGAAGATGAGTGCCAGCAGTTATCTAATTGCAGTGTAGCCACTGCAAATATTACTTCATTCCTGCTTTTTTTTACTTCCTCCAGCATTACCTGATCTGCCTGATAAAAAGAATGTTTCACAGAATTATACGGAAACCAAACCTAACCGTAATCCTAAACAAAAACCTAACCCAAAGCCTAAATTGAATCCAAAACTTAACCCTAACCGTAACCCTAACATTAACCCTAACCTTAAACCTAACCCTAACCCTAACCCAAAATGCAATCCTAAACCTAAACAAAACCCAACCCATAACCTGAATACTAACCCAAACCCTAACCCTAACTCTAACCCTAGCTCTAACACAACCCTAACTCTAGCACAACCCTAAACCAAACCTTAAACCGAACACTAACCCTAACCCTATTGCTAACCCTACCCTGTCGTGATTTGAGAGGAAGTGAGTTTTTTGGGATGCTGTGGTCAAACAAATAGGTGCTCAGATTTGAATATTGGCACCTGGTGTGACCACTGAGGACATGGATACGCCTCTGAGAACACAGGGGAGTTAAAAGCTGGGAACTCCTGGGGGAAGCTCTCTCTTTGGGTGAAGGGGGGCGGGTTGTGGTGAGGTGCCCGGCAGGGCAGCCGTGGGAGTTCTGGACAGGCAGAGGCTGAGACTTTTAACCCTTTTCTTGGATGCTGGAAACCTCGTAAATGCTGATTCCTCCTAGAGTTAAATGAGAAGAGAAACAGAGATGAGATAAGAAGAAATGGGCCACGAGAGAAGCTGAAAAAAATCTTAGGTGAGAAGAAGTGGTGGAGCGGCCTTCGGCTGGACTTTTCTTGTATAGCTATGGACAAAACCATTTTTCCTGTGACACAGAGACTGCATTTAGGGGGAGGCAATGGCTTGGAGCCAAGAGAGTGCAGTGATGTGATGTGAAGGAGTGCATAAACAGAGACAACAGGGGAGGAGGGTGGTGGTGGTGCCCTCCATCTCCAGAGAAGAAGATGATCTCTGTTCTCGAGACCCCTCGGCCCCAGGGGGTGAAATTTGAAAGAGACAGGTGTCCCAAAACTGAGAGACTGTAGTCTTTTTAGAACTGGGCAAAACACCCTTTAAAAAAGAAAACCCTAGAAGCAGCTCTGGTCCATGCACAGTAGTGAGAGCACTGGACATAGAAAAAAGATGTCACAATAGCAAAATGACCTCTGGACAGTGCCACATGTGACATAAAAACATAAGAAGTTTCAACTGTGTATCCTGGAGAAGCCTATGATACAAGAAAGACTCCTCTCTCCTTGATAAATTGAGAATTAATTATCTGAATAGTAGTGCTAGACTGAGAGTAAGTGATCTGAGAAGTGAATGTATTGGAAATTTAGTGGGGGAAGGAGGAATTTTTTTAGAAAGTTTTCATCCTGAGTTCTGTGTGTTTCTTTTATAGTTGTAAGTTAATAAAGTTTTTCCCTTTTATTCCTAAGCTAGAGCCTGCTTTGCTCTATTTCTGATCACATCTCACAGCAGACACGAAAGAAAAAGCATTTTCATAGAGGCACTGGCACTACGCCAAGATCAAACCGTGACATACCCCTAACCCTAACCCTATCTCAAACCCTAACCCTAACCCTATTACAAGTAAAAAGTTGTAACACTGTTTATACCTCCCTTTTAAAAAAATTTTTCTTCAAGAGGAGGAGGTGCTTCAGTCCCTTCATCAGCTTTGCGGTCCTTCCCTGAACTCTCCAGTACGTCCATGTCTCCCTCATTCTGGGGAGCCTAGAACTGGACACGGCACTCTACATGTGGCCTCACCAGTGCAGAGCAGAGGAAGACGATGACCTCCTTTGACCTGCAGGCAGCACCCATCTTAGCTCAGTCCCAGACACTCTTGGCCTTTGTTGCTGCAAGAGTGCATTTCTGCACTCATTAATTACATTTAATTATTATAATTCCTCAATGTCTTTACTCCATTGAAAAATCATGACAAGTTGCAGACTGGTACACTTCTACTTATCAGCAAAAGCCTTTCTTAGAGTAGGCAGAGAACCTGAAGTGTCATGGGTCTGTCTGTGAGGTGGAGTTTCTATACAAGCTACATCTACCACGAGGATATTCTGATGAACAATAATCTGAATGTTACAAACACCTTGGACCTACATCCTGCTTAGCAATATTTTAGCTTGCATTAAAAACATAATGAGTTGGCATCTAATTTGTCCTTTACTTCATTTGTAAATGTTAGACTTTTAGCATTTGTTAGACTTTTTGACATTTTAGACTTGTTGACTTTTTGACATTTAATTGTCAAATCCCACTCCAAAATAATTAGTTCTGCCAAATTTATTTTGCTCATTATTCTTATCTGAAGAATTTCTGCTATGTAAATAAAGAAAGAGGCTCATTTTTTGTAGAATTTTCAGTGGTGTATTACAGATAACCTTTATAAAATCATTGTGGCCATTTAGGAATATTGAGGACATTATTCATTCTGAAATATAGCTTAAAAAGAAATTGCTACTTAATGGAAGCTTAAATGATCTTTGTTAACCTATTTTGATGACTCAGAAGTAAATGACCTTTCATGAAGCATCTCTGATGTAATGTTCCATGGTCTGCTGTTATATCTAATGGTTTAGAGTCTAATGGAATGTAGTTCCAAAAATTTTAGGTGGAAAATCTCAGGTAATCCCTACAAAGGAGGTGATGCAGAGGTTTTAAGCGCCCAGATCTATAATCTTCCTGTGAGTGGAATATATTTCTAGCTGGAATTTCCACTAGTGTTATTAGGAAAAATTATGAAAGTAAAATTTTACTATTGTATAAACATTTATTAAGACATTTACCCACTACAGTTTGGAATGTCTAAAAAAAGAAAAAAAAATCCATTTTTTAAAGCAGCTAAATAAAGTCAATACAAAAATCTGAGTTCAGTTATTAGCTGGAAGAAATAACTTTATCATTCTATTCAGTGGTATGTCATTGATTCAGACTTTCTGGCCACCATTTTTCCCAGCAAACAGAAAACTTGCAATAGAGATAAGCAGAGATTTGAGACCTTCTGGAGACTTTTGTACGCAAGACATGCCTTTTGGTACAATGGTGGAGGTACTTGTTTAATATTAATTTTATCTTTTTTATACTGGATTGAATAGGTAAAGACACTACTGCAGCATTCTACAGCTACAGGAAAAAAGGATTAGCCATTGAATGTGTTGTTAGGATTGCTTTATTTTAAGTTCTGAGTGCCTGTATATTATGCTTGACTACTAAATTAGTAATTAAATTAAACTATTAAAGTAATTAAAAGTAATTAAGTTACCAAGTAAGTTTGCCAATGACACTAGATGGAGGGAGTAGGAGTTGTCAGCTCCCTCAAGGGCGAGGAAGCCCTGCAGAGAGACCTCAACAAATTAAAGAGATGGGCAATCACCAGCTCTATGAAGTTCAGCAAGGGGAAGTGCTGGACTCTGCACCTGGGATGGAGCAGCCCTGGAGGTTTGCATGAACTGGGGAACAAGAGGCTGGAGAGCAGCCCAGCAGGAAGGGGCCTGGGGGTCCTGGTTGACAGAAGGCTGAGTGTGAGTCAGCAGTGCCCTGGCAGCCAGGAGGGCCAACAGCATCCTGAGGTGCATCAGGCACAGCATCACCCCCTGGTCAAGAGAGGGGATCATCCTGCTCTGCTCTGCTCTGGGCTACCTCACCTCGAGTCCTGGGGACAGTTTCAGGCCCCACAATGTAAGAAAGATATAAAGCTATTAGAGAGTGTCCAAAGGAGGGCTGTGAAGATGGTGAAGGACACTGAGGGGAAGCTGTGTGAGGGGCAACTGAGATCACCTGGTGTGTTTAGCCTGGAGGAGGCTGAGGGGAGACCCCGTCAGAGTCTGCAACTTCCCTGTGAGGGGAAGGCAGGTGCTGATCTCTTCTCTGTCGTGACCAGTGACAGGACTCAAGGAAATGGTGTGAAGCTGTGCCAGAGGAGATTTAGGTGGGATGTCAGGAGAAAGTTTTCACCCAGAGGGTGGCTGGACTTTGGAACAGGCTTTCCAGAGGAGTGGTCACAGCACCAAGCCTGACAGAGTTCAAGTGTTTAGACAACACTCTCAAAAGACATGAAGTGATTCTTGGGGTGTCATGTGCAGGGCCAGGAGTTGAACTCAATGAGCCTCATGGGTCCCTTCCAACTCATAGAATCATGGAATATTCTATGATTCTATGAAAATGAAAAATAATTGAATTTATCTTTGGTGGATTTGAATCATGAGTTTTTATGTACTAAAGCTAAAAAAATAGCAAAACGTTTATGATAAAGATTGGTTCCAATTATTAAGTTCAAATGGTTACTGCAGACTTCTTGAAAGTCTGTGGATTTAAGCATTTTTGGTCTGATAGCAACTCTATGAACCACTTTGTGTAACATTTTCCTTTAATCAAGTGGTGGGTTTGTTACTAAGAATCTCTACTGTTTTGCAAAAAGATACATGACAAGAGTTAATGTATGAAATGGTTTGATTGCATAACATAGTCTCATGGTTAACATCCAGTAACACTACCAGTACAATAGAAATTTTTGGCATAAAACCCTTATTCTTGTTTAGTACCACTAGCAGTGAAGACAATAGTGGAAAAGAAAATGCGTAGGACCTTAGTCCCTACACAAAGTCGTGCTGTGTGACAACATAGCTGTCTGTCTCACAGTCTTTGAGAGAGCAGGCTCCTTTTGCAGATGCCCTGGAGGGGACTTATGCATAATGCTATTTTTTTATTTAGCAATAAAACAGTTTACCTTAGGCATGGCAAGACCAATTATATTTTTGTGATTTGACATTTATTTACCACAACATTTTCCCTTTTATTTAGGCTAAAAATCACATGACTCAACAGTTCTTTATAGATTAAGATCTCATTCTTGAAATTTATATAGAACTTAATAGAACAAGCTGTGGTCCTTGTTGAGAGTTTAGTTTATCCTAAAAAATGCATCTGGCACATGGCTTCATTGGATAAGAGAGATATCTGTGTTTTGAAACTATCACATCCACAAGTTAGAAAGTTACTTAGCCTGCTTTCCTGCAGCTCCTTATTTGTCCAGGCAACAGGACAGAGAAGACGAATCACATTCCCTGAAGTCTTGCCAACATGACCAGAAAACATCCTTCCTTTCCAGACAGAATATCTCAGACAAAGCAGAACCTCTCTTTGCCGCAAGAAATCCATCCTGAATAAATGTTTACAAATTTAGCTTTTAAAGTAGAGTAAACAAAGGGGCTAGCTGTGACTTAAGAGCTTTATCTCCAGCAGAGAATGACATCAGTTAAAGCAATGTTACTGTGCAGGCAGCTTCAAGTTCCACTTCTGCAGCAAAGGGTTAATAACTGGATTTTATTTTTGCTATTGCTGAAACTTTGTACAATAACTCAAGAAAATAATCCATAAATAAATTGAAAAGGAATTGTTACCAGTGCACAGTTTATAGACCTTCTGTGTTTAGAATGGCTTATTCGCATGACTGTTACATCCTGCACATGACCTGGGAGGATATCTGCAGAGGTCAGTCACACTAGATGTTAGAGATAAAAATGGATCAGTATGCACAGTTCTGAGACAGGAACAAAAGGGAGAAAACTGGGAACTTAGGGAGCCTTGAAGTTCGGACTGAAGTAGACTGAGAGTAGGCTTTGTTTGGAATCATTGATATAGAATATCATAAAACTGTAACAATTTAATTTATAATGCTTTCCTCCATGTTATAGAGAATGGGGATCACTAGACCCATGTGATTGCAACAATGAAATATCTGGCCTCTGTCTTAACGTTATCGACCATCTGAACAACAAAATGAGGCTGGGCATCAGACATTCTGAGGCACAACTGACTTTTGCTTCTACCTGGTGGAAGATGCAAACAGCACAGAACTCACAGAAGGCAACGCTAGGATATATTAAGCACTAAATTGTTTTGGCAAAGGAAAATTGCCAGACATGATAGGTTTTTACTGTTGTGGGTAAAAACCCCAAGTCTATCTTGTAACTGTGGCTATGCATTCTCAAGTACGCAGCCTAGTGTGAGATGGGAGATATAAAGTTTCATGAAATCTCATGATGATTTCAGTTGCATAGCATCCTTGAGAACTATTATTTCATTTTCTTCTCCTGCAAGACAACAGTATATTCCCTGCACATAGACAACACAGCACTTTGGTCCTAGATACATGTCCCTTTTTCTGGGGTCTAACTCCTGTGCTTTCTCCTGCTTTCAGTAACCACTAAAATTTGTCCATTCTTGACTGAGTTTTTGTGGACACTGTTTGAGGATGGGGAGACACAATTGAACTATATAAGCTTTCTGTATTTAGAATGGTTTATTTTTAATGACACCTACATCCTGCCTATAAGAGGATAGATCTGAGAAAAAAGTGGGTCATTATTTTCCAGATTTTTATTTTACAGACAGTGGAAGTTGAGCTGACTTGTTTCTACTCTTGTCATAACCTGGTTTACAGCTGGAGAATGTTAGATCAGTTTCTGTAGGATCACCATATGGATTCCTAGCAATCATTACCTTCCTGAATTTTGTATAGCTTGTTGACTAGCTATAATAAACTAAAATTCATCCTTTCCTTTTTACTTTCTGAAATAGCCCTCCTTTCTACTTCTTGAAATATTCTTACACATTAGAAATGGAAAGATGTTACAAAGTGTACTTTGAAATAATTAGAAATGTTGATAAATTTATCAAAGTATAATTATGACTGAAAAATGCTGTAATGTTTTCATATACTTTATCTTGTACTAAAACAGTGCTCTAGGGAATGCACCCACGAACATGAATGATGGTGATGACTAGAAGTATTTTTTTGGTCACAAAATATCTAGCTTTTAAGCAATGCATATATAATTTTTCTTTTTGACCTAGAATGCTCAGAGGAAAGAAAACCAAACAAAAACCACCAACAACAAAAAAACCAGCAACCCAACTCCACCAAACAAAAAACCCCAACCAAAATAAGTTTTATTTTCCTCTTTTATTTTGTGGACAAATAGACACATGCTTTTAAAATCCTTACACCTTCTGTATGCCGGATGCATGTGCCTTGCACGTTCCTTCATTTCATATGCTTTGCTCTAGCAAGGCAGCCAGAAGCAAATCTTTGAATATAAAGACACAAGCAACAGGGCAGCACATACATGTCTTCAAAGATTCTGCTCCTGAGTTAACCAGTGCCTCAGAGGTGGCAATAGCATCATCTAAAACCTCCGCAGCACAAGCAATTCAACCAGCTGGCAGACAGCCCTCCTAGCAAACTACCCTTCAACAACACCTTATATACTCTGCAAGAGCAATACTGAAGGCAAGAGCAGGTGTTAAATGGCTGATTTTGATAAATTCTCCATCTCAGAGTATCTGTGCTCAGACTACTAAATGTCTTTGATCATCTTCTCTACCTCACGTGAAATTTAAGAGACATGAGAGTGTACTGAAAATTAAACACAAGGAAGGTCCTGAATCTAAGCACTTCTCTCTCTGACAAGTAGTTAGACCTAATAGTTCCTTTCTCAGAAACTCAGGCAAGTGTTGAAAGCTATTTACTTATTCATTCAAAATCTTATGCTCTAAAAGAAAATACAATTTATTCTATTAGCTGAAGCTGCCAGAAGAACATCCAGAGGAGAACAAAAACTTTTTTCATTGCCTCCATATGGCAACATGTACATGCTCAGTCTGAGACAAAAGAAGAATTTGGGAGACCACTACCCAAATTCTTAACAACTTTTAGGGGATGAGGAGCGCAGCCACATCTGTTCTGCTCATCTCCTTAGAATCTTGTCTCTGTACTGCTGCTGAAACATCAGGGAGATGTTCAGAATTACATGTGCCCGAGCAGAGACAGACAAGAGATGAAGAAGGGGCTGAGGAGAGGGAGAGCAGCAGGACCTATAATGGAGAAGGACTGAGACCCCAAAGAAGTCAGCATGGTTTTGTGAAACTGAATTGAATCCAAAGCCTCGTGCCACCCCAGCTCCAGCCAAACCTTATGAGACAGAAAATTGTCCCCTGGAGCAATCACCACATGTTGCTGTTGACATTTCAGGGGCAAAAGCCTTCCAGTGATGAAGATGGGGATGAGGTTCCCTCCTGCTTCATTTGTGAAGCTTCTTCACCTGCCATTCTTCCTTGTATAAACTTGAAAGCACTAAATTAGATTGCTCCTTTTATTTTGCTTCTTATCATTATCATAATTTGCCTCCCTAATTAATGTTCCTGTGCTGAAATGGATGGTGGCATTCCTGAATAAATCAGCAAAAAATACCTCCCTGCTTCACAGCTGCATTTAGATCACATTTCTGAGTATATGAGAGTGGGTTACTTGGAGAGCTATAAAGAAAAGTTTAATTGTTTTCAAATTTGAAAAAAATGGGAACTTGAATCATCCCTCCCTAAACTGACTTTTTGCCACTTCTTTTTTTCCTAACAAATCTGCCGAGTTTTTCAGTGCTGTTTTTTTTACAGCATTGAATTTGTTACTAAACAATAAAATTGAATTAAGTGACCATAAGCTTTTTCAGTAAAAAAAATCTTGCTCCAGAATTAAAGTTGTGGTGTTTGTTTTGATCCTTAAATATGCACTTGCACATCTTTTTGTGTACTGCCAAAACAAGCATGTATGCAGAATATGATGTGTTGCTAAGCAGAGCACATTGTAATGGAAGCCTACCTCCTCTGTCAAGAGAATCAAAATTTCAGAGGTTTCTTCCTTAAAAATTATATGATGCATGAGGTATTGTTCAAAAAACCATGCCATTAACTGCGTAGTGGTGTGATTGAATAAGTGTCTCCCCAGCCCTGGTGATGAATTCTGTACTTCTCTCACAAGTCATGCAGCTTGTGGGTGGGACCTGGATGGAAAGATGGACTCATTTTTATGCTCTTCTATACTTTCAAGTTATCTTGCAAGGCAGGAGGATCATGCTGCATGGTTGGAACAAATAAAATAAAGAGTATGCAAGGGAAAAATGTCCTCAGCAGGCAGCAGCTGGGAATATAAACCACTGCTCCAAATGATCCTGTAACTGCAGGAGGATAGTATACAAGGAGGACACAAAGCCAATGAAAAGAGGAAACAATGATATGTTTGAGTTGGCTAGAGTTTTGCTGAAGAGAGGGCTCTCATCCTCCACTTGTTCTCTCATTTCTGAGGCTGATTTAGGAAATCTGTCCTTGGGTGAAAAGAGCAACTCCCTTTGCTCTCAAAGAAACAACACTGACCAAGCCTCTCTAATCAAAGTTTATGGAAAATACTGAAACTTGATTTAATTCCAATTGCAAGCTCTGTTCATGAAGTTTCCTTGTTTATGATCCACATTTGAGAGATTTAAATGCTTAAATGTCACTATCTTTCTTGCTCTTGCTTTCCATATGCTACAAGAACAATACAGAGGTGTTTTTATTACTACACTCTCAATTTACTTGCTGCAATTACTAAATAAGTGATCCTTACAACTCCAGTGAGTTTTTATTCAGGACTGCTGTGACAAAGCCAAGACAAGAATAATTTTATAGAGACAATCTGATATACTAAGATCAAGATTCACAAATGGAGAGAGGAATATTGCAGACAGCTCTAACAACTTCATGGCATAAGCAGGCTGTCTACTCAACAGCACCTCCTTAGAACAGATGTTCCTTGTACACAATTCACAGAGGTCAGGTTTTTCTCATTACACATTTTCAAGGACAAGGAGGGGTCCTGGCTGCAGACCAAGCTGTAAGAACTCCAGCTGTTTATCAACTCTGTTTGATGTGTTTTCTTTCAAGTTGCAAACCCACTAGCCTCCAACACGCACCCAATATTTGCATGGCTGTACCATGCAACATTTCAAACACTTATGATGTTTACAACATTGGGGCACTCTCTAACAACCAGATATGTGAGACCCCTCTTGTGCTCCCTCCATTTCTCCTGGCTATTTCCTTACACTTCTGAATTTCAGTGTCTTTGATTCTCTCTCAGTAGAGAGCGTGCTCCCAAGCCCGTGCTTGCTTTGGGGCTGAGCCTAAGGTAGCTGATTGTCTCGTTCTGTGTATTGATATCCATAGTGTGATCAAAGGATTTCCGAGAGTTTTCTATGTATTGCTCCTTTCTCTTTTTCTCTCTCTCCTGTGCTTCACAACCCTTTCTGTTTTGCCTTCATTCTTTCCTCATTTATCTTCAGGTTCTCACCCAAACCTTTACCCTGGATCATCTGTTTTCCTGGTTACTTTGATTTTGTTTTCAAACTTCATTGATGTTTAAGCTATTCTTACACAATTCTTGGTCCTGCTCCATCATGTCAGGAGAATAATAAACACCTGACAAATAAAAGGTAAAAGATTTATCGAGACAGAAAGTCCATTTCTCTGTCCCTCTTTCCTTCTCTGTGACTTTTGAAAAATTTCCTCATCTTAATGGCAACAAAAAACCTCTGTGAAATTGTTGCAATACATGTCAAGGTCAAAGTAACTCATGTCAGGAAACAGCTGTAAAATTATCTCTTGCGTTTCCTAATACAACATCTATTAATAGACCTAATTATTTTCATATCCAAATGTGTTCATAAATCAAGCAAATGGCACTTATTAAAGCACTTTCATATAAGGAAGCTATTTACCAAAATACTTTTTTCCTATTTCTGCTTTTTGTAATTCCTTTTATTTAGCATCTTAAATGCAAGAATTTCTAATGCCATAAGGAATACATGATTCAAATTGTTTGGCCAAACTCTGAGTGCCTGGTTCTTTCTTAACGACTCTTGACATCCCAGCTACTAAAGGTTATCCTAAATACAAAATATCAGAGCACAGCCCAATAGATTGTTCTCAAAGTGTTTGCCCTCTGCAGGCTATCATTACTGACCCAATATAAACATACTCTGTATCTGTCTTGACAGAAAATACATTTAAAGTGTCCTGTTTATATGTTTTGATTTTGAGAACAAAAGAGTGTCCGTGTAAATTCCTGTGTTTGTTTAACACACTTACATGCTAAACAGCCACTCTGGTACGAACAGAGGGAGGAAGAAAGAAGAAAACAAGAACTATTGAAACAAAGCTGCTTTGTTTTTGAACCTGCATCCTTTTCTCTGGGGTCACAGTCTTCAAAAAGCAAAATGCATAACCTGAGGATTTTATCCTTTAGTCCAGTGCTGTACACCACAAACTGCTTTGAACCAGAAGGAGGCAAATGCTAAACTGTCCCTCTCTTAATCCCTGTAAAAATCTATAGAGGGGAAAGAAAATACAGGAAGGGAAGTGACCTTTTACAATGACAAATCATCCATAAATGCTGATGTGGAAATCAATGCTTCACATTTCAGTGAAAAAGCACTTGTGGCTGCAATGCTTGAGACTGCATAGGAGCTAAATTTTGATTCTAAACCACAAAAGCTGTCATTCTCTTTTCCCACCCACTTCTCCAAGACAAGGAAAATTCCTAATGGCTTCAATTACCTTTTCTCACACCACTGAAAATTCAGATTTTCAATCATCTGGCACCTACACAAACCAGAGTGGGAGATTTTCAGGATTTAGACACCAAGTAGTTGCCACAGTTTATGATTGCCTATTTCTCAGTGAAAGAACAGTTGTTGAGAGTGTCTGTTAGCTAAACTCTTAATGTTCTGGATTTCTTGAGCAAAGACTGACAGGTTTTAAAGATTAGTTACACTTTTGCCTTTCTGGTGGGGATTACTATTTTACCTTCCCTGGTAGGTGAACTCACCCAATATTTGCCTTCACTAGTTTCACTCTAGTGAAAGATCAGTGGCACAGTGTTATTGTAATGACTCTGAGCAGCAAGAAATTCAGTAGATGACACATTTTCTCTCCTGCAAGATATGTGTGGTTTAATGGGAGCAGATAACTCAGAATAAATGTTACCAACTTTATCCACAAAATGTCAAGAGTGTCCAAAAACAGTGGTGTTAAGCTAACATAAATTCTTCATCATTCTATCCAAGTTTATTTTTGTATTTTTCAATTTGTTATTTGTTTCTGTATTACTGGAGCTTTGAATAAAGAATGCTTAGGTTAATATTTCATCCTCTAGGTCTGAGTCTAATGTGGCCTGCATAATATATGTATACATTTATGAGTATTTTAAGAGTAGTGTGCCATCAAAAAGCAAAAATCAGTTAAAGACTTCATCCAAAGACACTGCAAAATCAGGAGTTTTGCAGTTTTTCTATCTGATACGTATTTCTCATTTAGAACCTACCCATCCAAAGTGACCCTTAATTGCCCTCCAAAATTAATGGCAACCCCAAATTAACTGTCTTCTTGCTATACATTATGAAAGTTATTTTCACTCCCTTACTGTATTTTTTTTAAATTTTTTAATTTAGAAGATGCTAAATATCATTAAGTAGAGATGAAAATTTCAGGCATCGCACATCTGGCCTATGTGGCATGAGAAGTGACTGAGAAGTCAGATCACTGTCAGAACTGTACCAAGACAGGCCAAAAAGTTAAGTGCCTTGTGACCAAAGCCACATGCAAAGTAAATGGCTTCCCACAGTCAGAGTTCAAACAAAACAGAAGAGTAAGGGTTCCTGGACAGTAGCACTGTGTCTGTTGACATCTCTGCTGTACTATTTGACCACTAGAAATTGCCATGAGATTTCCCAGAGATAGATTATGTCTTAGTGACAGATCTGATAGCCGCTCATTATCTGGCAATGTAAGCTGGAGGTGGTGGGCTGAAGAGAAGCAGACGCTGTCACAATTTTCAGGAAGGAAAATACAAAAATTGCTTCCTTTGCAGATGAGACTTGGAGAATAAAAAGATTCAGCAGGGAAGTTAACACTGAACTGCTAAAGTTCTTCTGCCAGGCCCTGACTGCGACCCCACTGCTGTCAATGTACTTCAGGAACTATTGTGTTCTGACAGAGATCAGATGTTCAAAATTGAGTTTAAAAGTTGCTGGCACCCAGATTGCTTACCAGTGCTGTCAAACAGTAATGAAAATCTTCCCTCACAGTGGAAAAATAGGGGGTTTCTGTCCATGAAAGTCCTTTTTGTTCATGTAGTGGACCTCTTCCTTTAAGACCTCTGTCATGGCCAATGTCCCTCATTGCACACCTTCACCTATCCTATTTTAAGCATGAAATGAATAATGTAGTATCCTGTAATAATTAAAGAAGCTGAGAAATCTGCCTCAGGATCTTCAAGTTTACTGTAGAAAAATTCCAGACTGGTTGTTTTGAATGAATTAAAGTATCATAAAAAGGCATACACCGCAGATGCCTCTTAAAAATAAATATTGTTTTGCTGTAATATAGCAAAAATATTCCAGACTTTTGGAAAAAATTGAAGATTTCACTACTTTCTTTATCTAGTTATACATAAAATCATAGATCATAGAATGGCCTGTGTTGGAAGTTATCTTAAAGATCATCTAGTTCCAATCCCCCTGCCAATTGCAGGGACAAATTTCACTAAATCAGGTTGCCCAGAACTCCATCCAGCCCAGCCCTGACCACCAGAGGCACATCAACAGTTCTCTGGGCAACCTGTTCCAGTGCCTCACCACCCTCTTAGCAAAGAATTTCTGCCTAATATCTTATCCAAACCTACTCTCTGTAAGTTTAGAGCCATTCCCCCTTGTCCTGCCACTATATGCTCTTCTAAAAAGTCCCTCTATATCTTTCTTGTAGACTCCCTTCAGTACTGGCTGGCTAGTGTTGGGGATGCGGAGCTGGATGCACACTGCAGGTGGGATCTCACCAGAGAAGAGCAGGTGAATCACCTCCCTTGCTCTGCTGCCCACGCTGCTTTTGATGCAGCCCAGGATGTGATTGGCTTTCTGGGCTGTGAGCGCATATTACTGGCTCATATTCCATTTTTCATCTTCCAGCAGCCCCAAATGCTTCTTGGCAGGGCTGCTCTTGCAGCTTTCTGCTCATCCCCCAGCCTGTACTTATAGCAGGGCTTGCCCCAACCCAGGTGAAGCCCCTTGCACTTGGTCTTACAGAGCCTCATGTGATTCCCAAGAGCCCACTTCTCAAACTTGTCCAGGTCCCTCAGAATGGCATCACATCCTTCAGGTCTGGCAACCACACCACTCAGCTTGGTGTCATCTCCAAACTTGCTGAAGGTACACTCAATTCCTTCGTCTATACCATTAATGAAGATATTAAATAACACTGGTCCTAATTTGGATCCTGGAGGGACACCACTTGTCGCTGATGTCCATTGGGAGTCTGAGGCATTGACCACTACCCTTTGAATGTGGCCATACAACCTTCTTATCCATCTCACAGTCCACTCATCAAATCTGTCTCTCTCCAATTTAGAGAGAGGGCTATTGTAGAAAACCATGTCAAAGGCTTCACAGATAAATTACACTCACAGCCCTTTCCTTTGCCCACTGATGTAGTCACACCATCATAGAAGGGCACTAGGTTTGAGTTTCTTCTACATTGTAATTAAACTATAATATTACATAGGCAGTTTCAATGGATGATCTTAGGTCAGTTTAGAAATGTTAGAAGGTGACGTGTTATGAATTTAATATCTGTAAAAAGGTAATTCATACAGATGGTATTGCTGCTTCACGTCCCTCACCATATCTGCATCTTGCCCACATCTTTCCACTTGTCCAGCTGTTGCTATTTTCAGTTCTTATCTTCTCCGCACACCTGAAACTGGGTGGAAGATTGGTCATTGCACCTTAGGTCAACTCAGCAGACCATGCAAAATCCAGCCATGTTTACCTGTAGTGATGGGATTTTAATCCTGCTTCATCTTGCCTGGAGAGAGAGAACAATCTGCTCCAAATCACTTTATCATGACATTTCATTAATATCAACTGTAGAGATAAACAGCTGTCCAGCCTTGCTAGAAACCACAGATCTGTACAGACCCTGCTACTTGAGCTTCAGGATTGCCATAGCTCAACGTTAGTAAGAGACACTTTTTTTAAACAGAAGTCTGTCCTCTGCAAATATTTCCAGAAGAAGGAGCTATTCGTCTCTGTGACTAAAATGTTAACTTCTTTTGTCCTAGAGTAATTTCATGTTTTCTTTCTACTAGCTTCTGTCTCCATGTTTCCTATTCCCTTAGAAATGAGTTGTCATTGAACATGCATATACAATAATTCCATGAATAGTAAAATAAGGTATCTTCCTCACCAGTCACTGTTAAAATTAAAACAAGCGAAAATTCAGGAAGCATAAAAATCAAGCAACTTACTGTTGTTACCTTTCATTCATTAAACTCCTAATCTGTAAATAGTGGTAGGGTCAATTTGTTTTTTAAATTCATAGTGACCTAATTGAAATTTCACAAATTATCACTTTGATCCATTATGTTAGATATCATTTCAATATCTCACTCAAGGAAAAGGTTTTTAAGTGTTACATTGAATGCCACATCCATTGAGCATGAAGAAATGGATATTCTAGCATCAGTACCAAAATTATTTAGCAGAACACGGATACCATAGCTAGTTGTTTTATTCTTAACTTACAGCAACATAAGGTAAAAGAGAGTCCATTTTAAGCTTATGTTTAAAATTTTATTAGTTATTTCATTGTTCTTCTTTAAAAAAAATTTAAAAGTTGAGCAATCTCATGTTTAATTTTGTTTCCAGCGAAACTAAAACACATCTTTCTATCCCCACAGAATCAGAGCCAAATTGTTTATTATACCGATTTCCTTTAGAAGCAAAAAAAACTGTGTTAAATTTACAACCTTGCAAATGAAATGGAAGATCAGGAATTTTTATGGGTTTTTTTGTTACACAAATGTGATTAAACACTAAATGTTTGGCAAAACAATGATTATGTGAATAAATAAGTGGCCATTTTTAGTTACATACAAGAGGTTTTTTTCTGATTTAAATGTTTTTATCATACTATCAAAGAGCAGAAGCAGTGCTGTGAGTTACATGAGCAATCAACATAATGTGGAACAGCTGGAGTGACTTAAATGTGCCTGCAAAGTGTTTGTCTTGACTATTGATTGAATATGGCAAACAAATACAACAGTTTAGAAGTAGCTAACTGGCCATTAAGCAAAAACTGTAGCTGGACACACATTCCAGATCAAGCTGAGCTGCACAAGACAGGACTTGATCAGAAAAAGATACTCTCTCACATCAAGGCTGGCAGGCAGTCTTGAAAGAGCTCTAACTTGCATCCCACTGGATTACTGAAGATTACTGGAGTGTTTCAGCCAAATGTTCTCCCCCGATGCTACTCATTTAAAAGAGATTAGGAATAAAAATATATATACAGTTCAATCTATTCACCATTGAGTGCTAAGCGAATTCCTTTTATGCACAGCCAATTTGTCTTCCTGGCAAACCAGTGAAACAGAGATATTCTGAAACTTTCAATCAGCTCTGGTTACTGCATCAAAAGGAGGGCAATCTCTTCTTATATTCCTGGTTTTGCTTTCTTGCCTACAGTGTGTATATAAATATATATATATATATATATATATATATATATATATATATATATATATATAAAAGATTTCCTTATGGTACATGTATATTTTTAACTTCTGTGTATTTTCAGAAACTAGGAATCAAGTGCTGCTCCCATATTTTATTTAACACCAAAAAAATTGTTCATCTCATAAAGCTCTGCAAATTAATCAAGAAAGCAAGTCTTTGTTGGATACTGTTGGATACTTCCTCTTATAATTTCATTTCATGGCAGAGTAAAGGGTTTCACTAAACTGGTTCAAGATTAAAAGTCACTCAGATGATGCTCCAATAATCAACCTAATTTGCTAAAGTGTTTTTCAATTTTAAATGCATTTCCAAGTATTGTGCAGAGAAAATTGCAGAATCTTGTTTATGCTCATTCATTCATCAGCAATCACTTTTCCCTGACTTCCTCTTCAATGACATCAATGTTTTGTTTTTTCTGAAGCACAGCATTTCAGAGTGAAAATTTCTTTATTTACTACAAATGATCCTTTAAAATTACCTTCTTTTTATATAGCAACAAAACACATATATTAAATTTTCAGCTCTTTTTCCCTCCAAACACTTTCCAAAGGGGAAAAATGTGTTACTCAACAGTAGCTGAAAGGCTTACTTTTTCACTTCATCTCTTTAGTTGTAACACAAACACTTTTTTATTCTGCTGCAGTGTGCAGTACCTACCAGGATCCTTCAAATACAAGTTGGACAGGCATCATTCCTAGCTGTGACAGGACCACAAGGACCTCTCAGAAATCCTGGTGGGAACCCTGCTTTCTTAGGGACCCCAAAGTCTCATACCAGCCCAATCTCCTATCTAGCACAGTCACAAAGAAACGAGACAGCAGAGTTTCTCAGGTCTAACCTCCCACATTCATAAAGACAAAAAGTCCACATTCAAAAGGACAACAAGTCCATTAAAGTAGTCAGTGTGAAAAAAGTAGTCAGTGTGAAAATGGTCTGCTCCTTGATTCAGATCCCAGGCTGCTGCATTCAGTAAGGTGAACATCAGGGAGACTTGGGCTTTTCTTAAGTATCTCTAAAATAGTTGATCTCTGTAAATCAATTTGCCTGTAGGAAGGGTCCTCATCAAACAAATTGAGAATCAGACTACATAGGATATTTTTTATGCTTACTGTTCTTCAATTTCTTCTTCTTGTAAAAAATCAGTGTCAGATGGCTTCTTCTTGCACTTGTCCCTCTCCAGAAATACTTATGGGCTTCTCAGAAGCAGAAAGCTGCCTCTTCACCTCTGCTGTTAAGCATTTGGAATGTCTTTTCCAAAATCTCTCTCTGAATAGTACAAATATTAATTTTTTTTGTTTAGTTTGAATAGCAAGCCACATTTGTTCATCCCTCTTCCCCTCCAAGGAGAAAGCAAAACAAAAAAGAAAATAAGTTTACTCTGTCAGAGGTTTTTTCATGATGTTACTTTCTTGCTATCAGAGATTGTCTGAGCAGTCATTTCAGAGGTGCTTTGGAGTCACAACACATACCAAAAAAAAAACAAAGCTTGTGAAACAAACAAACAAAGAAGTTTTTTATTACCTCATCTTCAAGGTGTTACTAGTCATAATCACATATTATGAGAAAATACTAGAAAAATAATGTTATACTGCACTGTTCCTTGCCCACTGCCCTCTATTGTAACTATGTTTACCTGTATAAAATAAACACTGAAGCCTACCAGTACCTGAGCTGTCCATTCTCTGATTTGTTGGAAGTGATGAACTTGTTTTTGACCTCTATCTATTTAACTTTTGAGTGTAAGGTGGGTACTTTGCAGACATTCCCATAAGAGAAAGCATCAGCATTCCTGACAGGGAAATTGCTGATGCAGAGTTTAGCCTGTTGAGCCAGTGTAGGCTGGTGCTTAGGAATTCATTCCCAAGAACCAACACATCAACAAAACCCGAGCACTTAAATAAACAGAAGATGTAAAAATTATACAAATGAGGAATGTAAGTTCATTTAAACAAAGGAATAAATATTGCTAGAGTATTTTGCAACTGTTGGTCTAGTTAACTTTCATCAGAGCTAACACATGTGAAGGAGCAAAGTGATGAGAATAAATTATCAGTTGAACTCTGAACTAAGTCTTTAGTGCTGTCTGCATTTCAGAGGAAGCTCCTTGCACACATTTGGTGAATCTGTTAGAAAAACTTATCACGTCCCTTGGACTCTTAAAAAGGTTGTGAAAATCAAACTGAAATAATAATAGGAAAAAACACACTCTTCATAGAAACTTCAAAGCAGCAACAATTACAAAGGCCATGATTTTTCATGATGAGAAAATCAGCCATTGGTGTAATGCTCCCCTGGAGGTGATGGATTCTTCAACATTAGAATCTTTTAAAATTAAGCTGGACAGAGTAGCCCATCTCATCTGACCATGCTTTTTACAAGTAAAGGTGGACCAGATGGTCCTTGATATTTCCTTCCAACCTGGTATTCTGTGGCTCTATGAAATAGGTACCTATACAAGCTGGAAAGCCTAAGCCGAGGAGTAGTTAAAACAGCATGTTTTACAGGTGCATTGCATTTCAATATGTTACTCTTGGGTAAGTTCTGACCTCAACCTGATTTCAACATTTTGGAAAAAAGTCAAATCATTAATTATTAAACAAACTGAAACCAAACATGCAACAATAGTCATTTTTAGAGCCTCGCTTACTACTACACAGACCATATAGTTAGTAAAATGATTTTATCTGGTTTTAACTTTTAAAAATAAATCAGTTATTTTGCTATTTCCACTGTTTAGTACTAGTATGGTCTGTGAAGGAGGACAATATGACAGAATTTTCTGTCAAATTTCCATATTCAGCTGCCAGAAGCAAAATCAGAAAAGACAGTCACAACTTCTCCTATAAATGAGAGTTAATTTTTTAGTCCTTTTGTCTAAGTCAGTCTCTCCTGGTGTCTCTCTTCATGGATATATTGAAATATACTGCCCAATAACTGCTTTGAAACGTAACTGTTCAGTTGGTTACCATTAAACTGTTCTGAAACTCGTGTGAGGCCCTGCAGCAGGGGTCATCTGGACTCCTTCTTAGTCACAGTGATCTCAAACTTCATGAACTTCACCCTTTTATTTTTTTTCTTTTAAGCCCTTCCATAGGAGGAAATTTTGCTCAATGCTCCTCCCCCTGCTCCTTCCCCCTGCAGCAGACCTATAGAGAAATAAAATTTCTTTCAGCCTGATGTCGTACCGTAGCAAGTCTATGCTCTCTGCTTGCAGGCTTATAAATATCACTCTAAGTGTTACAGAATGCGTGCCTCTGATATATCTCAGCAGTTAAGGGGAAATAATCTTCCCCCCAGCCAATTATTTATATTATTTCTACACATACACTATAACCAACAGCATGTGTTTGGTCACAAATCTAAAATCAGAACAGCCTAATTTCCCCACAGACGTCCAATATTGCATTTGTCAGGAAGAGTTATCATGCTCCCTTCCATTTACCCATTGTTCCTGATACAGGCCAGATGCATTGAAGGTTCATTTGGTTTCTAAAAAGATCAGTGCTCCTTGATCCCAGCCTTCAAATCAAGGCTTCACAGGGCGTTTTAGCAGAGAAAGGCCTCAGGACATACTGCAAACCTTGCCATCTGTATTTCCCCTCTTGCTCACCTGGTTGGTGATCCAAAGCATACCCCCCACTGCACAATGATCACAAGGGACATTACACCTGCTGCCTCTGCCTTTCCTGACACTCATCTGGTCTTTAGCTCTTCCTACATCATGCTTTCCCATTCTCCCAAATCTCTTCATAATTCAAACAATTTAAGTTTGCATTCCTTCAGCCTTTTAGCAGCTTGTGATGGAAGAATAATCTTTGCAATACTTTATGGAATTCTCATATTTTTTACATTTCCTAATACTTTAATATTCTACACTCTTACAACTCGGATGTTTGATAATGTTAATTCAGAAAGCAAACAAAAAGACATAATAAATAGAGCTTCTTCTGGCACCACACCTGGTTAAGATATTTGCACTGGATTTATAAATCCAGAATTCAATATTATCAAGACAAGTGGCAATGCTTTCCAGAAAAGAGTACCAAATGAATGTAACAAGGTGCAGTTAATGCTCTTCAACCTCTTTATTTACCCAGGTATTCTCAATGATCATTCTTACTCATGTTCAACCCTTCAGGCAGTGAGAAGCAGCATCATTTTGGAAGATGTTTTCAGTTAAATGGGAACCCTGACCCAAACAAACAAGGGTAATAATTTGACTAGTACTCCTCAGGACACGCAGGGTCACATTTGAAAAAGCCCTTTCTCGTTACTGTGCATAACTCTTCTTTCCCTGGCACACCTACCCAGCATTTGTGGATTACATCAATGTCATCTCTTCCATATATGTTGGGAAGAAAGGGGTTTAAGAAGACCCAACCTCAACAAAAGAGGTGTCATTTATTCTATCCTATACCTTGCTCCTGAATTCTACTAGAAGAACAAAACATAAATTACTTATATCTTATCTTTTGCATATTTAAAAGCATTTAGCCAAGTGTGAAGAAACTGCAGGTCAGCCAAAGGCTTTATTTTCAGTTACTTGCCTCTTCCCATAATGAACCCCATCAAGAGGCATAGGAAATTCCAGTTTCTCAGACTAGAAATACCAATGTGATTACCCTTCAAAAGAGAGGGTACTCTGATCTTTTGGGCAAAGCACAGTAAAATATAATGTTAGGAATCAATACCACCCTTGACTGTTATGATCCTGGGGTCACCCTCTTCCCTCAGTGATTCCAATTGTTTCAGGCACACAGTAGCCACAGCAAGGCCAACAAAATGCCTTTATTTTACACTGCTCTGCTACATCCCACGACAAAGCATACTGCAACATACCCTCTCACTGCACTGACAGCCAAGCATTTATGGCGAGGAGGCAGTAGCTGAAGTCACCATCAGGTTTAGGAGATGATTTTATTTTGTGACAGAGAGTTATTTAAAATGTTTTGCAGTAAATGTGATTTGATGTTGAGTCAAGACTGCCATTCACTTGGCGGTGGTGGTGTCTCTCTCTGACAGACAACAGGAGTTACTCTTTGGGCAAATGGATGTGCAAAACAAATTCCTGAGTGCTCCTGAGAACTCCTGAGTCAAATAAATTATTTCAAGATGTCCTTTCAGCCATAACATATTGCACTAAGTAACATCTCAGATTCCTAACCAGAGCTCTGTTTACAAAATTGTCTTGCTCAAGTATAGTTTCATCGTATTCTTGCCCATCCAACCACTAAGCATTCTTTGAAGCAGTTCTGCAGCCACAGATGTTGAGAATTGTGAAGAAGTATGAGTTTGTCTGTGCGCTTTTAAGCTCACTGAAAAAAGACAGCAAAAGAGTAAAAGCTGTGAGACAGCTAAGTAGCTTTAATCTGTCACTGCTTGCCAGAGAGATACAGATAATCCATTCTAAAGTCTTGGGCTCTTATTCCTGGCAGTACAAGTGTATGCTTCACTCTCCAGCATTAAAGGTTTGGGGATGGGTGAGAGGAAATAACTTTAAAGAAATCCATTACTAGTAACACTCCTAGTGTAATTTCCATGTACTCTGCCACTGACATTATTTGGTAGGCTAATCATGAGAATAAAAATCATTCTCGTGAGAAAAAACAAAGACTTTCAGCATAAATCTATAAAAGGAAAGGGAAATATATTTAAATCTGACTATAATTCATAACCACATCCAAAACCAGCCATAAAAATAAATTTGTCTTTTCATTGATTGAAAGACTTAGTGAGCACAGTAAACTGTTAAAGGACTTTAGAGGCATTTTGTTATGTGCCAAATGTGAATTCTGTTGAACTGAAAGAATAAACTTACAAAAGAAGCAAAATTTGCTTCTAGGACTGTTTTCAGAGAAAATTCCAAACCACTGTCTTTATGATACACTACCTCTTGTAGATAGGATGAACTAGATTCTATTGCAATTTAGTGCTCACTTGATGAAATGTGATTCACCTCTTCTACATCTTCATTTTTTAATGTTGCTCTATCTTCTCTTTCAATTATTTCACTTATGCCTATTTTTGTCTGCATTGATATTCTTTTATTGTGCATTTTTTGTGGACATAAATCAGCATATATAAGAGAGTTAAGCCAGCATTAGGAGTCAGTTTAAATGCATTCAGCCTGACAAGATTTGTATTTGGTACCCAGTTTTGTCTTTCTGCTCAGGAAGGTCATTCAGAGTCTTAGGAGAATGATAAAACTGTTTATTCATTTTGCAGTATATCCCAGGTCAGCATCTGTTCCTGATATATGTACCAACTTTATTATTTAAGACAGCTATCCAAACACTGCATCATAAAAATGTAGTTAGAATTTATAGTTGAAATGTGTCATGGCAAGAACGCCGATCTTTTTCTTTTTCTGAGGGAGTATTATATAAATATTCTTAAATCAGTAAAGTTCACTCAAATGTAACCCAGAACAACACAGGCTTTGAATCCAATGACACATTTGTAGTTTGACCTCTATTTTTATTGCCACTCGGTCTGACCAAGAGGCAACCTAGTGTTCTCAGACACAAGACTGTTCTGAATTTAGCCTTTCTGGGGAAGATATGTTTTGCCATTACACAATCACTGCATGTGTTGCACTGAATAATCCACCTTAGATTCTAAATGAATGCAACTAATCAAAATTTAATGCGATACCATCTAAGAAATTCACTTTATTTTTAAGAGAATGTTCTGAGCATGCAGTCACTGGGACCTTTTTCCCCACTAACAGTATCACTTTGCTTTCAGTTCTTCCACGAGGTAAAATGATAGTTGTATTTTTCCTCATCCATTTCCCCTACTAGGTGGATTCTGAAAATACTCCGAGTTCACCCAAACTTATTACACCATTCTTCATACTACAAACATCAGGGCACAATTTCTCCATCCAGCAAAGTTAATTTCTTCATGATATAAGCAAATTTAATTCCCTGCAGATTTAGTGGATAAATTCAGCTTTAGATAAAGAAGATAAATGAGTACTGCAAAAAAAGAAAACCATGGAGGGCAAATTGCAAGCAAAGATACTAATTAGTATCAATATGGACTGCCATGAATAGAGTGATTTTGTATTTGGTTCAATCATCTTATCATCTGTGATAAACTGTCCAACTCTAGAATAAGCAGATTAGTTCAATTTTTAAATGGAGTGTTGTGACAAAGATGTTCAGCAGAATCCAAGAGACTTGAAATGATAGACAGCCAAAGCTTCCACTGAAAATTCAGAGAAAATTGAATTTTCCATAAAGAAAGAATAATTTCCTGAAGTATCCGTAGCTTCAAATTATGAAAGGTTTTGTTTGTTTTCCACATCTTCCTGTTACAAACCTTGAGAAACAGGGCACCTTGAGAACAGCAAATCTGACACCTGGAAGGAGGGGAAAACAAAGCCTGTTTGAGAACTAGTGGAAAACTTGTATGCTTGGTGAAAGAAATACATATAAATAAAGCTTCTGGGGAAAGGGGGAGAAATCAGGAAGCATAAGCTTAAATGTTTTGGTTGCAGTAGCCAGAAAGAATGGAAATTACTTCAGTAAGGTACTGAGAAAAAGCCACAAGATAGTGTAGACTGAGGATTTAAAGAAGGAAAAGTGAAGGTAGTATTAGAGTGGTAAAAGTCAGCTTTTCCTCAAAGAATGCTTCCAAGAATTCAGCTAAAACTTATTGTGTTAATATTACTTCTTTCTCTTTTGACAAGAGATGAGGACATGGAAGAGGAGGAACTGAGGTTGGCAACAGCTGCTAATTGCTTTGTGCAAGAAGTTGGGAGAGCTTCTGAACTTAGGGAAATGATAGATGATGGAAAGAGAATAAGATGTAGCATTAGCATCCAGTCTTATAATCCTCAAACCCAAACATCCTGACAAGTCAGCAAACCCTGATATCGCTGGGACAACATACTGAATTTCTTGAGTAACTCTGGAAAGCAAAGAGTTCTGAAACCAAGGGGTTTTTTTCTCATTGTAATGAGTTATGGCTCTGGACAAATCTTCAAATTCAAGTTGCACACTGCTCAGTCTTCTTATCATCCTTGAAAGAATTCTTGGTCCCTCTTTTCCTTTTTGCATATAAATCAGCTGGGCTTAATTAACAAATAAAAATCATCTGTGTTAAGCTTTTATTTGCAATATCCCCACTTCCTGGATTCCTGAAAGCTAAAACCAGGCAGGTAGGTAATTATCCTGTCGAGTTCGTCACAGATGGGCCCACATGCAGAGATCCAGATGTGTTCTATACAGCATCAGCAACAGAAAAACAGGGAAACTCATACCAAAGCTCTCTCTTTCACTCCACAGATATTCCAGAATAATATCTGGGGTTTGAATCTATATCACTTCCCCCCTGGAGATTGATGGTCAGTGAATAAAAAGCAAGAACAAAGTCAGCCTAGAAAGCCAAAGGGTTTGGGTTTTCTTCGCTTTGCAAACAAAACTTTTAAAATAACGAATTTGATGTGATTTTTAGCCAAGTGTACCCAAGTTAATTTAAAACATTTGTGAACCCTAACAACCCTTTTAACAAACACAGTTAAGAAACCTTAAAGAGGCAAGTTTCACATGATTTTTAGCAGAAGTTTGGCTGAATCTCAAATGTGACTTCATGATGCACATAGCAGCCGTGACAAAGGCATAAAACATCAGAGTTTCAAAATAGTCTTGTAGCTCTCCTCTATTGCTCAGTTTTCCCATTTTTACAAAATCAATAGCAAAATTTAAGTTTTGATCTTTGCTTGGTCTCCAACCTCATCTCCCTTTTATCTTATTAGTTTCGTCACAATATAATGCTATTGTGCTATCAAATATTCCATTTGCATCTGCAAGATATACATAAATAGGTATTTCATATTGAAATACTGGCAAGAGTAATTTTAAAAGTTAATTTTTTACCATGATTTCTGTACCAGACCTTGAGAGTTTCTTATCACCTGGATGAGGAAAAATTAAGTATAAGATATAACTTAGGCCATAAGAAAGAGAGATGCTCATTTTGAAAAGATAGACTTTCTATCAATATTTGTTTTGTTCCTTAGAGTTAATTGTGAGGATTTGTTCACTTTTGTTGTTGAACATAATGAGGTTTCTGACTTTTGAGTGAATATTTTTTAATTTAAAAACATAGTCTTTCCAATGTTCAAATGGTTCTTTCAGGAAACACTTCAATTCTCTTAGAAGGATTACTATTCTCCAGTGATTCAACGTCGCATTTATGTCTCTATAAGCTAGTAAAAAAAATATTACAGTGCAATAAATACTGGGCTGCTTTATGTCTGAAATGCATAAATGCTTTTGTCATGCCAGTATTATAATACATTGTTTTCAGTCTTTTGTTTAATCATTTCAGCTTCACTGAAAACATCTGAAACTGTATGCCATTTTCAGACAATTTGACAGATAGTAGCTCTAAAAGTAAACTTCATTAAGAAGTTCATGAGGCTGGATGTAGGCCAAAGACACAAAATAGAGGCTGAAGGATGACATTAGAGTGCCTATTTCCTCTGACCAAGCAAGAAGCATGTTGATGATGTTCCATTAATGTTTAGGTTACATAGGGAATAGTATATAGGATAAAGGATAAAGTTAGAAATTAATATACTGTGAGATGAGGGAGAAACATGTCACCCTTAAAATATAAATATACATATATATCTGTCCCTTAGACATTGTTTGTTTCTTCAGTCACTCAGCACTGCTTCTTCAGTTAGGGGTGATTGCAGATGGGAAGAGTGCCCAGACAGACGGGGGAAAGGAATACGCATTTTTACGGAAAACAAGGGACAAGAGAAAACAGATAATTGCTTAGATTATTCTAAACACTAATGTATATGACCTCAAATTACCAAGGTAATCATGTTATGAATTAGTTTTCATGTCATAATTTCAAACTGAAACTTTCCCATTCTTTATCTATTACATGTATTTGTGTCTGGGCTCGTGATACATCTGAGATCTTAAAACCACTCAGAATCTTCAGCACCACCACAATGGAAGAGTGGGTCATACCACACACTGAGAACTTCAGCAAACTGAAACCAAGTCATTTCCTTGAGATTTTGCATGAAGTCTTGCTCCCCAAGGCCCAAACTAAGCATTTAAATCAGGAAATAATGCACTTCATTAAGTTGTTCCATTTAAGTCCCTGGAGTTAAGTGGAATAATTTTTAGCCACTGAGAAAATGCCTCATTTTAAATGCCTCATTTAAAATATTAGTGCATGTTGAAAAGAGAACAGCCAATCCCATACTCATCCCCTTTGTGGTAGCTGGACTGTACCTTTGGTTAGCATCCCCCCATCTACCCTGATCACTGGGTCTCACTGCAGAGCCTATTGCACTGTGTGTACAAGTGAGATTCTGGAGAGAGCCCTGAAGGGTTTTCTTGCTGTCCTAGTGAACAAAAAGTTCAGAACTTCAAACCTTTTCTGATTAGATGTTGAATTTTGACTAGAGTTTGTTTGAGTTCAATTATTGTAGCACATTAGCACAGATTTACATTTCTAAAACTTGGCAAAAGTTCAGGTAAAAACAAAATACATCCTGAGCAAAAGGGCTATTAATACTTTATAGGCATTTAAACTGAAGAAACGTTAACAAGCCACTGCCAAAAAAATATGCAAACATGGGGATTGCACTTGAGATCAAATCTTTTGCATTTGAAACAATAGAAATAAGGGAGGGCCTCATGGAAAAACCTCTGCTATGTGCTAATAATATATCTAGGTTTTGTAGAGGTCAGAGAGATGAAACAGTGCCCCTGGAGCACTTACATACGGTAAAGAAGTGATTGCTGTGTTTCCCTATTGCTCCTATTTTTTTCTTTCTTCTTAGCCACCACCTCTTTGCAGTGTAGCATCATCTCTTTCCCAGCTCATCTAGCATCTGTCAAAAAGTCACTTCAAATCAGTCATACTTTAAAAACATTTTCTACCTCCCTTTCTGCACCTCCCTTCCCCAATCTCTGTAATTCTTCAAATATTTCTTCACTTGATTCTTCAGTTAGTTCTTAATTCAAGAAAGTGCTCTTGAATTCTTGAATTGAAGACAGTAGACTTTCATGCCTTGAAAAGAGAAATAATGCCCTGAAGTATTTTCTGCAAGATGAAAAGGAAAAATCCAGTAGCCTAACAAACCCCTGCAGTCACATAGGCAGGGAATGTGCAGTCTCTGGATATGGCTTGCTTTTGATCACCAAAACACAGATTTATTGTTTCACTTACCAATTTTAGTGAGCAGATTTGTTGAGAAAATGTACAGTCTTTTTACCTAGATTTGTTGATATTACTTTTTGATTCACAAAAATCTCACTGTCTTTGCCTTATAAAAGCAATCTGCATACTTCCTATGAAATTAATGTCTCAATAGGTATCATGTTTTGCAGATTTGCAACCTGAATGTTCTCCCTAAATACATATATAATATATATGTATTATATTGTATATATATTGTATTATATATTGTGTATATATTTGATTTTTAAAAAATCTAAATATGCAGATTTTCCCTGGTTTGACCTAATAGGTCCCCATAAACCATTCTTCTAAATGTTTGAGCCATCATCACTCAGCTCACAATTTGTCTGGTCATCATTCACACACAAAGCCACTGAAAAACAAAATATAACTTCAATGCTTAGCTGTTGATAAACAAATGTAAGGACAGAGTACATTACAGAGCTGCAACTGAATGTTCAATGGGCAAATAAAATATCTTTTTTCTTCTTTTTTGGTTTTATTTTTGTCTCTTTTTTGTTGTTGTTGTTTTAGTTTAGGGTTTGGGGTTTTTTTTTAATTTGGTTGGTTGGTTTGGCTTTGGGTGTGTTTTTTGATTTTGGTTTGGTTTGGGGTTTTGGGTTTTTTTTGTTTTTGGTTTTGGTTTTGATTTTGTTTTGGTTTTGGTTTTTTTGTTTTGGTTTGGTTTTGGGGTGTTTTTGGGTTTTTTGGGTTTTGGGGTTTTTTTTGTTTGGTTGGTTTTTGTTTTGGTGTTTTGGTGGTTTTTTTTGTTAAACAGTTATTATTGTTAAGAGAATACTGCCTGTAGTGTTATCAGGAATGAAAGACATAATGATATAGTCCAGTCCAGCAAAGACAAAATCTGGGTGGTAATCACAGTTCACTCTCGAAGTTCAAACAACTCTTCTCATCAGATCTTTGTGAAAACCTGTATGCTTGCTCCACAGTCATTCTGAACCAATTTAGTTTCTTGTACGTGCCAGATGTGTTAAGTGAAGGAGGGGGTGGGGCGTGTAAGACAGGTGAGCATTTCTTTTACAGGAGTTCCTGGATAGGTGACACCTTCCTTGTCAGAATCTGTTTGCTCTTCCCTAGTGCCTTCATTGTTCTGTTATCATTGGCTGGTCAACTGTACAGGCTGCTGATCTAACAGAAAAATAATTTTCCTTTTTTTGTTCTTGTTCCATTTTACTTATATTTCCTCTATGTCCATACAAGTGCTTGTCCAGCTTCCTAAAGGGGACAGGTGAAATGCAAACAGACAACCCATAAATGGACAGCAGTGATCAAATGTCTACTCATGGTTCAATAACATTGCTTAACTGAATACTTCTTTGCAAGGAATAATAGTTGTGAGAAGTGTGTCAGATATCACAAACTCAAAAATAGAGTAGCTTTCGTTGTCCACTATGTATAAAACATGATATTTCCCAAAGACAATTTCTAGCCCAAATGGGAAATTTACATCTTGGAAAATACTGCTGTTGCTTCCTGAAAAACTGCTTCTCATAAACTCAGTTCTCAATAAAAATAAAAAAAATTCTTGTGGGTTTTATTTATTGGTGCCAGATGAGTTCAATGCACTGGACTAACATTTGATGAGTTCAGATATAGTTGTTGAGATTAAGCAGTCCTGTTATTACAGCTTGTAAGAAGCCATCAGACATCATTTGGCTTGACAGAACCGATCTGGAGATTAATTAAACAAAACAGTGGTGGTGGAAAAGTTCTGCAAATGGAGACTTGCAGACCATGCACACAACTTAGATCAGAAACAGGAAGAAAATTACTCCATCATTTAGGCTATATACAAATATTTAAATATATCCAGCCTGTGGAATAAACTGTAGATCTTTTAGAGCTACTGCAAAATGAAGATTCAGTTGCATAGAGATGGTGCTTCTTGCCAAGACTTCCATACCTGCAGAGAGGTAAAAGGGGGATGGACAGTAGTACACATCGGATGAAAAAAGAATGTTACTTATAGGCATACACTGTTTGTGTGAATTCTGTGCCCAGGAATCCCCGGGCACAGGTGGACAGGAAAGCTGACTGAGGGAGAGGAGGGGACACTTGGAAGCAGTTTAAGTCAGTGCCTATAAAAAAACAGGGTCAGCAGCTATTTTTCTCACTGACCTCACATAAATCAAGAATGAATAAGAGATTTTCATGCTCAAGACACAAGTCCTGGCTCCTCTCTGTACCCTCAAACATTATTTTTTGAACGGTTTTGAACAAGCCCTGAAGGCCATAACTCGCACAAATACCAAAGATTTCAGGGACAATTACACATGACCAATGACTGTAAGTTGTTTAAATCCTATATTTAGTGTTGAGGATGAGCCTGTGCCATCATGAAAGCACAGAGCTCCTTCATAATAACATAGAGACACTGTCAAAGCAATGGCCAACGAAATGTGGAGACTTCACCAGATCCTGGCAAAAGTACTATGCCGCAATTTGAAATGCTCCCACATAGTCCACATTTAGTTGTTTATGTAACAGAACTTGTGGGAACAACAATTATGTGTTAGAAGAAAATTGCTTATGATTAGCCTGAAGAAGAGTATTTCATCTTTGTGTTCAGTATGGCATTGCTTAATTAAAGGATAATATCAAAAGGAAATATATTTGCCAAGCTGTCTGAGAAATCAGAAATTCAGTGTTTGCTGGCTCTGGTTAGATATAATACGCTTGAAATTTTCTTCTTCCACATATGCAACTGTCTGTACTCAATATTTTCAAAAAATACCCAAACAAAGACATATCTCTAAATTATCAACAATTCATAAAATTGCACGTCAATCAAAATTAATCTGATTTTACAATAGATTAAATCTCATCATAATAATGCTGCTTAAAAGAATTAATATTTAGCCTTCTTTTAAGCTTTTTCTGCTGATGCCTTAGGCTCCTTAATCCTGAATTCATATCCTAATTTTCAGAAGAATTTATAATGTGATTCTCTTATTTTGCTTCCTAAATACAGCTTTTCATCAAAAACTTTTTAAGCTCCCTTCATAAGTTACTAAGTTAATGACAAAGATAAGTACACACAGAACTCTGACTAGAAGTTGACTCTCATTTTACAGATCTCTCAGTCTCATTTTTACTTTGGCCAGAATTAAAATAAAAACAATCACAGCGAAATTTAATGGGACTTAATTTTATCATAGAATCATAAAATGGTGCTCAAGCCTTTTTGATCAGCTTAGGGGCTCTCCTCCAGACTCATTCCAACAGGTCAATGTCTTTCTTGTGCTGGGGACCCCAGCATGGGTTGCAGCACTGTGGATAGGCTCTCTCCAGAGCAGAGTAGAGGGAGAATCCCCTCCCTCATCATGCTGGCCAAGCTGATTTGGATGCAGCCTAAGATGTGTTTGCCTTTCTGGGCTGTTGAATTGCTAGATCATGTTTGATTTTGAATTTTGAATTTTTCATCCACAAACTTTTGCAAGTCCTTCTCCTCAGGACTGCTCTAAATTAATTATCTACCAGCCTGTATATGCACTTGGGATTGCCCCAACTCAGGTGCAGGACCTTGCATTTTGTTTTGTTGAACTTCATGAGGTTTCACAGGCCCACCCCTCAAGCCTGCCAAGGTGCCTCTGGATGCCATCCCTTCCCTCCAGTGTGCCAACTGCACCAGGTGCCTGTTGATTTGGTCTCAAGCCCCTTCCATGGATGTTAATTTGTTCAGCTTTGTTCAGCTTGATCAACCTTCTGTTATTTGCTTGCCCACAATCAAATTGCATGGCCCAACAGAACCAACAGGCAAATTCAAATGCTCAAATTATCAAAACCATATAAATTACTTTGTAGCTTCAGAGACTTCTAATCTATAAATTTTAATCCTTAAACAACAGAAATGTTCATCCTAGTTGCTGTGAAGAAGAAAATTTGACTACCCCAGACCAAACCGGCACACTGGGAAAGCTGCTGGCTGCCTGCTGAAGGATCAGGAATGTGCCTGGGCTGCCACGATGCATGGCAGAAACCAGCTCAGTGCAGATCTGCATCCCAGAGGGCAGACTGGGAGGAGGGCAGCCCCCTTAGATGCCAGCAGTGCCACTAAAGGCTAGCAGAGCCAGGCAGATCTCAGCAATCTGTACCCAGCAGGACATTTCCTCCTTGCACAGGAAGGAGTGCAGAGGGTTTGGGGTGCATAGGAGGGATGAACTCTGATCCCACACCTGCTTGTGTGTTGGAGGGTGGGGGAGAAAAAACAGTGTATCCCCCATCAGTTATTTCTTTGAGCATCAGCATTCCAGCATCAAAAGGATGCTAGAGCACTCCTCTGTCACCTGCCCCCATGTCCAGCCTGAACATGTGATTGTGGGGGGGCTGCAGGAACAGGAGCAGCTGGCAGAAGATTCAGTTCTCATGGACACTCCAGGATTCACGGGTGCCAACCATCCCAGTGGCTGGGTGCATCTCTGGTGTGAAACTGCTTTTGCAAAGCACTCAGCAGACACCAAGAAGGTCACACACCAGGTTCTTTGATACTTCCAGTGACAGGCAGTACCTGTATTGGCAACAGGATGGGCACAACCAAGGACCTGACACCGCTGTGTTCTCCATTGAAGTTTTTGTTCTCATTATTGTTCTCCTTCTTCCTGCTGCTGGAGCTGTCCTGATCACAGCAGCTGTTAGAGGCAAGTTTCATTTTCCTGGTCCAAAATAACCACTGCTGCCACACAGAGAGGAGTGTAGATTCTTGGACAAGCCTGCTCTGCTCAGCATCCTGCAGCAGCCTTGTCTCCTGGTACAGAGACTCCTTGCGCTGCTGCATTTGCTGGGCCATGGCCACACGGATCAGGTGATGGTGCTTCAGCCTGGCCAGGATGGCCAGCACAGCCAGGAAGAGTGCAATTGACAGCCATGGCCTGGGAGAAGTGGGAGAAATGTTTGCTGAGCAGGGCTGGGTGGGAGGTAACATGGAGCAGAAGCTGCCTGGAGCTAGGGACCAGCAGGTGAGGAGGTGAGGGAGGTGCGAGGGAGCAAGGGAAGTGCTTGTGAACACTGCAGGGATGGAAGCTGTGAACCATTTCACAGAAGCCTTGGGGCACTGGGCTCTACAGGATTGAAGGGGATGCAGTCCTTGACTGGAGACAACACACAGCCCACCCTACCCAAAGCACCCTCACAGCCAATCCCTGGCTGCCATCCAAGCAGAGTCTCCCAAGGCCCCCACCCCTGCCCTGCTACAGTGTCCCACAGAGCTTTATCTTAAACAAAGCTTTAAAGGAATGTTTTAACTTCCTCTTCAAATTATCAAAGTTATGGAGAATAATTAGATTGTATGTGTTCAATATGATGTAGGTGATGTCTTTCTCAAGATGGTGTAGGTGACGTAAGTGATGTCTTTCTCAAGATGGAAGATGCTTTTCTCACCTACAAATAGAAATTTCAGCATTTGAGACAATGTTAAAGAGTTAAATTAGGCTAAACAGAAATATTATATAAAGAATAATGCATTTGTTTGTGACTTCTTTAACTTAGTAGAAATTATATGAGTTACAAATTAGAAGACTCTCCTCCACACAAATCAGAAAGCAAACAATTTATCACAAAAAAACTCTGTGCCTAAATATCTGAAAGATATCTTCACTATCAGCCATTGAAAAATTTGGTATGCTTTTAAAATTGTCAAAGAAATATTGTGTCACCCTCAAGTGGGTTATTTTGTCTGCTTCAGGGGCCGTTGGTAACAGCTGTTACACAAGGTCTTATCTGTTCTTCATTTTCAGTGTTCCTTTTCCTTAACAATAGTGATGTATCATGAAGAAATAATATAAATGGCAGATGTCAAGACCACTGAAAATAGTCTCAAAATAGTGATATGGTAACATTCCTGAGAAAGAGAAGCAAAGTAGCAGGAGAGTTTAAAATACAGCTATTTTTAATTTTAGCCTAGACTAAAAGACTTTCAGATCGGCATTGATATTTAAAGTGGAAGTCAATGCAATTTGAGTAAAGGACAGATTTTTTTCACAATTACAAATTGGCACTTTACAGCACCGCTAAACCTCACTGATAATGTGAATAAGCATCAGTAGGAAAGAGTGACAGAAACCAAACCTCGTCCTTGAACAAGCAGCCTCCCATAAAGTTTTTCAGACAGGTTTACTTATCCAGACACCAAAATAACCCAAAGCTAAGGCTAATGTTAGATGCTTCTCAGAGCAATATCCAGTACCATAGTTTTAATGCAAATATATTAATACAAACAGTGATATTTAAAATATATAGCACTCTTTTTTCCTAATAAACTAAAAGTGTCTGCTTTTTCACATTCCCAGACTTTGTGCTTTCAGAGATAACGTATTGTACAAAGCCTTATCCTTTTGCCAAACAATACAATGCCATGATAACAACAAAGCTGGGAACTAATCCAGCCTTTCTGAGCCAGAGATATTACCATTACTAACAGTCAGGCCCATAGCCCTGAGACAAAAATGTGAAAGCACTAATGATATTTTTTCCGTAAGGATAGACAAAATTGGCAATTAACACAGGCTCTGAATTTTGTTGGTGGCATTAATAAGGCACTTTACTATTCATATTTAGGAACAGAAAAGCTCCCAGAAAAACTGACAATGAAGCACTCATCTCTGAAGTATGAATATAAAGTGTTTCACAATGTCTAGCATTTTTCTGTTCTTTTTAGTGTCTCCCCGGACCACTTTGCTTCCCATCTCACCACCCATCACTCATTTCTGCATCACAGCTCTTACCATCTCCATTTACTTTCTCCTTGATCATGTGTCCCTCTCCTTCTTCCTTATTTTCTTCATTCCCCAGCACTATGACCCTCTTTCAACTCCCCAGTATTTAGTCTTTCATTTCTCTTTTCTGAACTTGCCATAATTCCTAAATTTATGACATTTTAACATCTCTCTTTTTCTAACACCAATTACAGGAATCCACTGCTCAAAACAAGATGACAATACGCAATCATATGATCACAGGGAATTTCAGGTTGGAAAGGTCTCATATCCATCCCTTCACTCACAGCAGTCTCACATTTGAGATCAGATGGGGCTGTTCCAAGCTCTGTCCACTTGCATCTGGAAAACCTCCAAGAACAAAGACTATGCAGCATCTCTGAGCAACCTGTTCCACTGCCTGTTTCTCCTTGTGGGAAAAATTATTTCCTTAGATGTGAAGCTCTCTTCTTTCAACTTATGCCTGTTATTTCACATTCTCCTGCCCTGCAGCAATGTGATCAGCCTGGCTGCATCTACTCCATGACATTCCCGTAGCCCCAGGGGGCTGCTGTCCTATTCCATGAAGCTATGCCTTCTCCAGGCTGTACAAGCCCAAGTCCCCCAGCCCCAACTGACAGGAAAATTTCTCTGCTCCTTCCAGCCTGAGACCAGGGTCTTTTCCAAAGAGTAGCTCCCTAAACAGGCAGCCTTCAGCCTGTGAGACAGAAAGGTGTTCATGCATACCAGGGATAGGACTTGCCATCTGTCACTGCTGACTTTCAAAATGTTCTTGTCAACCCACCCTCTGGCCTGCCCACATGCTGAGGTGGAAGACACTGATAACAAAAGAAGCAGGAGAAGAAATGGAGAGCAGCCTGCCCAGGGCTGAGCTCCATAGTCCAGCCCAGTGTTTGAGATACAGAAATGTACAGCATGCCAAAATTTTTCTTGTACACCTCTAACAATCAAGGACTGAAACTCAGGAAGCAAAGACAAAATACCACTGCTCAGAGTGATGAGATGGCAGCAAGGCTGCAGCATGCCCTGCAGGATTTGTCAGCCCTGAACACTGTCCGGGTTCAGACCAAGTCAAAAACATCCAGACCACCAAGGAACAGGGGAGTCAATCACTGTCATTCTGCAGGAAATCTTCACCTTTCCTAGGAAGATAAAGACATGCAACCAGTTCATATTTAGAACCCAGTGTATGGCAGGGGAAAAAAGGGGTGCTGGAAACATTTAAATCTTCATGCAAATATCCAAATCCTTATTTAATTTGAAATATTCTTTGGAATATTCAACTGGAAAACAGGAACTTCTGGAAACTGACATCAGTGCCCTGTTACCAATAAATCATTAGCTATGCGGAAAAAAAGGCTAATTTTTAAATGTGTGCAGTAATAGCATCACTGGCAGCTTCCAGGGAGATATCTTGGAGGAAAAGAGGGATTCATTGGGCATTTAGAGCCAGAACTTGCATTAGCACAGCTGTGATGATTATGCTTCTCCTATGTATGCAGTCTAATCCCTTTGCAGATACAATAATGACTTGTTTGTACTTTATTTATTTTGTAATCACAGATTTCAAAATACCATGTAGATAAGCCAGTCATGTAAACATCCTAGGAGGCTCAAAACTGAAAACATGAAATTCAATCAGAGACAGGATGTAATCTTCCATACTTTCAATAACAATTCCAAGCACAATGGCATCTGTTCATGTCAAGATAAAGTTAATTTGATCTTGTGACCAATTTGATCAAAGTTTCATGCGCCAAAATATTTGTATGCATATTTTTATTTGCATTTGTCCAATTTCTGTACTTTGTTCATGGAATTGCATCTAGCTTTATTCAGTAGCTAATTCACTAATTACTATTATTAATCTATCAGACATTTAGTGAAGGAAATATTATCAAAGAGAAAGTTGCTGTAAAGCTTCTCAAGTATTTCTGTAATTTAACAACCTAGATCTACATTTTCAGAGCCTACTCAGGCACACGTATACCTTTGAAAATATTGGTAATCACATAAATTCCACAGCATATTTGAACTACTGCATTACTTCTGCTCCAAAGCTCTTAGAAGCTTCTATACTATGCATGGTCAGGTTTTCAAAAGCCTTTTAAATGATTAGGGATGCCCATAAAGCACCTGATGAGACTGAGACACATTTAAGTGGAACATGCACCCAACATACTTTCAAAATTCAACCCTCAAGGGGTTGGTTTTTTTTAAAGATACAAAGACAGCTCTGCCTGAAAGTTGGCAGAAACTCACCCCTGGGCAAGGCAGGGTATTTCCACCAACTGCTGAAGCACTGTGGCTGTTGGCACTGTTGGATGGGCAGCACTACGCCAAACAAGTGCTAGTTTAATTCAGCAGGTCCAAGGGCTGTATTTTTATGCAGCAGGCAGAAGAGAGAGAGTCTGTAGAAGCTCTGCAGGAAACTTTTTAAATGGACCAAGAAGAATCTGTGAAGTGCTCTATCAAGTGCAATAACCATGATGAATATTTTACTCTGTCATGCAGGCTCTATCCTCATGAGTTTTATTTTGTTGTTGTCATTCTTGTTTTGCTGTACCAGCCAGAAATAAGGAATTAAGAGATAAAAAAAGAAAAGGTGACAGGAGGGGTGCAGGGAACCCTGTTTGTGACTCCCCTCAACAAAGCAAAGCACAGCAAGGACAGATTACATTAAATTGACAGCATTAGGAAGGTCTGAGGTTGTAGCAGGCCCAGAGCCTGCAAGGCTTCCCTGGCAGCCAGAAGCCTAAGATAGGAAATGCCAAGTCATGAGCCCTGGACCTTAGAGGCCGCTCTCTTCTGCCTTTGGACCCCTGCTTATCAGCCTGTAAGACTATAGCTCACTTGCCTTTAACCCTTGCTATTGGACAATTTCCAAAAGCCCTGTACCCTCTATAAAAGAGCTGCTTTTGCCCAACTTGGCAGAAGAGCTGTCACTGGGAACTTTCGCAGAAGACTCAATAAGGACATCGCTGTGGAACCCCACAGAGCCTTCTCCTCTCTCCCCCTGCATCTGCCTGCCCGCAGCACCTAGCAAGCAAAGAGCTGAAATCACAGTGAGCTGATAATCACTAAAGAGCTGATATCACTTAAGCTTGCAAAGGTTGCCTGTGGCTAAGAGCTGCTTGGGAACTGGGACAGGCGGACAGGCTTGTGCCGAGCAGGTCTGAGCTATCCGGATCCATTTCAGCCCAGCTAAGGCCACACTGAGAGGTGGGGAGAGTGCTCTTTCCCCTGTGGGACTCGGATCCCAAGCAGCACCACTCAGCAAGCCATTAACAGCTGCTGGCACTACTGCCCTCAGCTGCACTCTGAAGGAATAGTCCCTCAGACTGATGGGAAGCTCCCAATGCAATCTCTTGCCACCAACATGGTGCAAAGTTATTTGGGAGCCTATTCATCTGTTTTCCATTGTTTTCTGTTAATGTGACAGCTAACAGTCGTGCAGCTTGCAAAGGCTCAAATGAGACAAAGCTCTTTTGGGAAGGCAGAATCTTCTCCTCAGGAAAGACCATATTACTGTTTAATAAATTATTTTGCAGTGGTGATAATTGCTCTCTGATGACTGAGCTGTATAGGACCAACAGCAGAAGTATTGGGGTTTCCTAAATTATTTTCTAGACAAGTTTCTAGTCTCCCCACCTATCACATAACATTCACATAGTTTATGGTCAGAGCTGGTTAAATGCCTTGCAATCCAAGTCTTTCCATTCCCTATCAGCAGGAGATAGGTAGAACAGAAGTTTCCCTATTGGACACTTGAGAAAATCAAAGCAGGACGGCTGAAGGAAAATAAGTAAGTACTTTGTCTTATTTTCTACTCATATGGGAAGTCTTTAGGAAAGGAAGACTTTAGGAAATTGCATGACATTTTTATATAATGTTCCATAACACAATTTCCTTGATGCTACATAGATCCTGTCTTACTGTTGGGTCTACTGGATGCTCAAGCCTGAAAATAGACAAATTATGGAGATCCTGCTTGAATTGTTGAAGAGACCTCAATTTATGACAGAGTACAGTAAAAAAAAAAAAAAAGTCCCCTGCCTCACATTGCAAACCTCCAAGAGATTCTTTCCAGAAAATGGACTACTCTGTTTGGGGGCAGGTTGTAACAGATGGCATAAATCATTAATTAAAACAGAAAGTACTTTCATTTTTACACAGGGCCCAAAGTTCATTGTGTGATCTGAAGTGAGGTTCCTGGGCCACTGGGAAGAGGATGTGGATGGGGAATAGAGCAAGGCTGGTCAGGGCCTTAGGACATGTCAGAGTCCTGATAGTTTTCTCACTTACGGTATTTTCTAACTTATGGTATTTTCATTTCAAGTTAATATTAATGTTTTCTTCCACTTTTAATATATATGGTTATTGTTGTTTACTGCTATGGTCAAGAAATTATGCAGACTTTCAGCACTAGGAAAAGAATCATTAATTCAGAGTTTAGGAAAATTTAAAAATAAAAGAGAAAATTTTCCTTAATTTCTTTTGGGATGAGAAAAATGGAAAAAATTACAGCCCTGTGAGCTAGGGGTTAGGACCGTGATCTCTGAAGTGGGGTGTGCACTTACCCTAGAGTGTGTGCCAGACAAGTCATTGAGGTCTGGGAAGTAAACATTTCTTGTATTTGTAATAAGTAAAATAAAATTAACTAAGATACATTTTTTAAATTGTGTTTATTTCATCCTTATCCACTTTACATTTCCATTTTGTGTGTATTTTTTAAAGTACAAAAGAGGACAAAATAGCCACTTTGTGTGATTTGTCTGATAACAATAACCATAGCAAGGCTGACCTGATCTCTGCAAAACCCTTCAGTAACTGATTCTTTTCTTCTCAGAAATAGCAATGCAGGTTAGGATGAATGTCTGGGACATGTCAGTAAGGCCAAAATAAAATAAACCAGTCTGGGAATAGGCAGATAGCATTTAGCATATGGATGTTCTGAAGCTAATACAAATTTTTAAATAAGGAACTATAACTCCAACGCTAAGTATAAGTAGACAATCTTGGAAATACAATTTTTGGAAATGGTTGCTGGCATAATTTCTCTTAGGGGTCCAAGAGAAGCTTCCAGCAAAACATCACCACTCCTGAGAACAAACTGCCAAAATTTTTCTCCCAGTATTTCAACTAAGTCATGAAGTGAAATTGTTTTCATCACTTGCCACTGCATTTTTCCTCATAAGATGGCCTAGTTTACAAGCAGCTCCATGTGAAGGACATACTCTGTTGTCTTTTTCAGAAGGGTGGGGATGTGTGGAGTGATGTGTTACAATTTGGGGACTGCTGCAAGTTAATCCCCAGCATAAATACTGACAGGACTTTCTCTTCTTCCAGTTCAGATTTTGTCTAAGAATCTAAAATATACTATTTGTTATGCATTTTCCCTTTAAAATGGATTCCTGGACAAACACAGAAGAGCTTCAGTTCTTGTCATGTCATGACATTGTTCTAGATTTTCTCCTTTACCTGTACTTCCTAAAGAAGCTTGAAAAGACCAGTTATTAAAGTCACATGCCATGAAGTTACTGTAAATCAGATGCTGCTGCTGTTACTTTTCTATCTGCATCGTAACAATCTAAGAAAGGAAACTGCTATATAAAATCTTCCTATAAAAAACTTTGTTCTGCTAAAATCTGTATGAACAAATGCCTAATCCAAAACTCAAATGCATTCAAAGTCAGTCACTCGAGTTTGAGACCAGACAAAAAAACTTCCCTTAAGCTGCCAAGCTACGATAAGAAGTTTTATGTCATAAAGACTCAATAAGACTAATAACTTCAGTTGTTCCTCCCAGGGATCACTGGTTTTATTGTTTTTGATCTTCTTGGTCCTTTTGCAGATTTCAATCTTAGAATAAAGAGTTCTTTCCCTCAGAAGACAGCTTGCTTGGCACACTTATTTTCACTTTTCTGTGCTGCAGTTGCCAGAACATCTGATGCCTTGGTACTGTCAGACAGCACCTGCTGAAGGTGATGACTTCAGCTGACACTGTACAAAGATCTGAGCTCTGACCTCCATATTTGCTTAAAAAGACAGAAATACGGTGATCCATAGTTTTTAAATTTGACTGTTTATTTGTATATCCCATCTTTTTCAGAAGCCTGAAATAAATAAGCACCAGTCAGGTGGCCAGAGATTCCCTGGAACTGTAGAAAAACTTCATCTCACTCTCCCCCTATCCAATTCCGAGTGTGGAGGGCTTCTGTTCTCCACACCCTTGCTTAGCAGTTGTGACTCCTCAGTTGTGACTTAGCTGGAGAGGTCTTTTCAAGTGAACTAGTCTGCACAATTCTGCTAACAATTCCAGGCAAAATAAGGGAGTTTAAGGGAGTAAAGAACGCGCTTCCAGATGAAAGTGCCAATTATCTATTATCTCTGTTCATTTAACTTCTAGAATTTTTTAACTGTTCAACAGATACAACAGAATCAGCAACTTATAAAGTCTTTGGAAAGACTTCCCAAGCACATTGGGCTTCAGCAGGGTCAGCAAGGCAGTGCATAATACACCAATTTCAGTATGAAATGAAACGTTAAATTTGAAAAAATGTCATAACAGCCATGAAAGGGCACCTGCATTTCAAGAATACCCTGAAAGATGAAAGCAGCTGAACAAAGGTTAGGAAAATGCAATCAAGAGATTCAAAAATGTGAAGATTCTATTCTGTTTGACTGTTTACTGTCTCTGACAGGCAAGAGATTTCATGTGAAACTGTTAAAAAATTACTAGTGACTTGCTACATCTCACCAAGAAACATTAGCTTGATTATCAAGCTGGTTTTAATTTCCTGATGCCATCACATTCTTATTAATGACAAGTCCTCCAACTCCCCTCAGTCATTTGTTTGCAGCTCTATCATTCTTACAAAGAGTTTTTATATCTCCACTTAATCATTAATAAGTCAACAATATAAATTGATTCATTTTAATATGCTTCATCAAATAATTGTTCCAACTTTAGTGATTGCACAAGACTGGAAGAGGGAGAGAAAAACTGTTTTTCTGTCCTACAGGAATATGAAAATCTTCTAGCCCTAATTTGGAATGGGAACCCAAAATCTCAGCAGAAATACTAAGAGTGAAATAGCTCTTAAGTGTTATGCTGTGTTTCTATTACACAAAAATAAACAGTTAGGCTAAGCCTGGCTGTTTAAACCAAAACTTTAGATAAAAATTATCTGCATGGTCTTTTCCTGTATTTGAACAGTAAACAAACAGTTGTTGAAACTAGCCTTTTCCTACAGGAAACTGACTTCAGCAGCTCAGCAATTTCATAAGAAAAAAAGCTTTGTCCAAGCCTGTCTTGGGTCAACATTTGTACCCTAACTGAAACCTCCTTTCTTGGAGGCATGCTGCTGTAGAGACATGAGCATGAAATATCAAGAGTCAGTGTCAGTGGATCCCAATAGTGTAGAGCAAACTTTGAGGTCTGAGCAGATAATTTTGGCAGAAATGCATTCAGAAATAATTGAATTAGAATTGGTCACAATATAAACAATGGAAATTTCCTCAAAGGCTTCCAGCAGAACTTCTAGCTAAACAGCTAACACAAAAAAAATCATTGTCACTCTGAATATGAAGACTGCAAAGAGTAATCACAGGAGTCAAATCAAGCTGCTGAAATATATTTAAAGGTCAGAAGACTAGCTGCACTTCCTGTGTCCTAGAAATGCAACAAGGAGTTTTTCCAACCAAGACAAAGTTTATTTTCTCTCTTCACCTTCCTGTAGAATGGTTCCTTGCGGTGAAAGATATAAAAACCAAAATTCTTAATATCACCTCATGGTGCTGATAGACCATTACACAGCATCTTTATCAGTGAAGCTCTGTGTGTTATAGTAAATTTGCTTCTGTGATCACCCCTTTATTCGGTGTGCAAGAGTAACCCCTATTACTCCTGTCAGACACGACATATTCCCATCTTCTCTATTTATTTCCTTCGTTTTTGGCAAGCTGTGTTTCAGTGGTGGTCAGGAATCAAGTATCCTTACATACCACTGCACATCTGGTCTAAGCCCTTGTTCAGTGAAATGTTTAAAGTACATTTGTAAATGTCAGTTGTATAATGAGCTCCACTTGTTTGTGATTTTAAAGCTATGTCAGTACTCAGATGTGTTTATGTTTAAGTGATTAATGGAGGAGGTTCAGGGAGCTAGTTGGTGGCTTGCTTTACTTTGAAATAACATCAAATTGATGGGATTAACTAATATGACATACTGGTTTAATCTGGTTCCACAAATCATGCATTCTCATATTTTAACAACTTCATCTGATTTATTGTTTTTAAACGGAATAAAGTCCAAAGAGATATGTATAAACTCTCCATGTGAAATGTATTTTAGTGTATTTCAGGCTTTAAAGGGCCAGTTGCAGAAAGCAGGAAAGATCTGGGAGACTCAGTAGAGAGAATTCAAATATTAAAATGGGAATAATCCTAGAGAACCATTTAAAATCATTTCTCTAGCTACACAAATAGCCTGCAAATGAGAAATAGACCACCCCACTCAAGAAACTTAGTTTTGTAACTTAGTTACATTAAACAAAGGATGGAGGTGCACATGAAATTAGTGTTCTGTGATCCAGTCATAGCATACAAGGTCACTTATATTCCAACAGTTCCAAATTTTAAATGATTTCTTTAAGGAGGCTTCTTCAGAGAACAAGTCCAAGTACCTTTCATCTAAGAGCTTAAAAATGCTGGCATATTCTCTGAATTATTGTTGTTGATTTTCAGTTTTTGATGATCAGAGGAGTTCAAGAGGCCTGGCAGGAAATAATATGCTGATATGTAAGGGAGGTAAAAACCTAGAAAAGCTGCTCTAGTTACTTGAGTAAGTTATGTGACCTAGTGAATTCTGTATTGTGAGTATTGACTCTCTGCAATTTTATATTACAATTCATAACTAAGAAGAACATAGAAAATAATTACATAACTAATGATAAACAGGTTGTATGAGAAAAAAAACTGAAGAAGACTGATTCCATATATGGAGGGAGCAGAGGAGACAGTTGCACACCCAGAGGACTCGAGCCATTTGGGAAATTGAATGCAGTCAAGAAAACATTCCTTTGTCTGAAGAGGATGTGTGAAATTTTATGCATGTATAGAAAGAATAAGGAAATTTTTAGTTAAAAGGAGGCCTCTACATCGGCAACATTAAACATTTTGAGTAATGCTTACTGATTATCTAAATACAAATCACCAGTGTGAAATTGTTGCTAAAAAAAGCAACAATATTTGACACACACACAGGGAAAATAATGAGTAGAGACAGAGAACTTCTGCTCCCTTTATTACCTCTGAACAATAATTAGTACTGCAAAATTGTTTTTGAAACAGAAAATGTGTCTGAAGAAGGAGAAGAATGTTTCTAGGTTAAGGAAACCTGCCTCGTAGAGAAAGAGACAGAAAGACACTAAGTGAAGAACAAAAACATATGGAAGCCTAAGTCTCAGTAAATGGAACACAGATTTGACAGTGTGACACTGCAGGCCAGCACTGACAAAAGCCATAGGGGTGGATGCTTACAAGTTCAGGACTTTCATTTAATTTTTTTCTAGACATCTAATGACAGAGGAGAACAACCTACTGTGGTCTGTTCTGTGCCACCCATCACCCAACATTTAAAATAAATATTAGGATTTTTTTCTAAAATATACGCCATGGCTAAAAAATAAATTAATGCTGTAATGATGCAATCCTTTGCATCAAGCCCCCTAATCCAGAGTATCCTCTTATTTTGCAATGAGATTGCATTTCTGGGCTAAGTGCAACCTTTTTATCATTGTCATCTGAATATATCTACAGAAAATGCATCCCCTGCAGCCAGAGGGACATATACAAGGATCTTCACATAACATTTTTCTGCATCTTAACTGGGCTTTGTTCCAAATGACCCCAAATGCTCAGAGCAAAGCTAAGGTTTAGGCTAATGAGGAGAAACTGGTCTTGTGTCAGGAAGGGTCTGTAGTGCCACTCACTTTACCAAATATAAACTATCCTACAAGATCCTATATCTCCACCTTGGTGAATGATGATAGATTTCTGAACCTATACGATTAATACCTGTCATTTCCATCACTGATATCAAAGTACTTGTTGATGAAATATTTTCCTACTAGATTATAGGATCACTCAACAAATGTAGATAGATTATGGCAGAACCACTGATGGCATATCTCAAGAGTTTAGTGAACATGAAGATTTTGCCTCTGAAATGTCTTGCTATCTTCATTTTAAAACTTTTGCACCATTCTCTCAGCTTGATTGAATACTGAATGGTTTCTATAACATGACTCTTCCTGATTAATTGCTCAATCTCATTTTCCTCTTCTGAATTGCAATAGCTTGTCAGAGAGATTCATTCTAGCTTCCTTTCCATCTTGGGGACTAGCTGTCATTAGTTTTGAAGTGCTTGTGCCTTTTTTCCTGAAGTTGCTCAGTTTTCTCTTTTTTGTTGTTGTTTTTTGGTTTTGTTTTGTTGGGTTTTTTTTTAATTATCAACTCATTTACATCAAAACCAATCAAACGAACACTCACAATATTAATAGAGACATAGAGGCATTCAGGTATTATTTATTCCTGGTAGTAATATTTCCCATTTTATTTTATCCATTTAAACAAAAGTGGCAGCCTGCAGTACAATTATTGAGAGCTAGAATTCTACAGAAGCATCATTTCATGCTTTTTGGTTTGCATACTGGAGAACAGTGCCTTTGATCATGTTGAAGAATCACAGAATGACTGAGGTTGGAAGGGACTTCAGAGGTCACCCAGTCCCAATACCCCTGATCAACCAGGGTCACCAAGACCCAATTGCAGAGGACCATGACTGGTTGACCTTTTAATATCTCAAGGCAGGTACACTCAAACACCTCTCTCAGCAACCTGTGATAGTTTTTGGTTGCTATCAGAATGAAAGTGTTTCTTGATGTTCAGATGGAACCTCCCATGTTTCAGTCCATCCATCACTCCTGGTCCTGCCTCTGGGCACCACTGGAAAGGGCCCAGCTGTCTCTTCTTTGCACCCTCCATTCATCTATCCATAATCATTGATGAGATCCCCCAGAACCTTCTCTTCTCCAGGCTGAACAGTCCCAGCTCTCTCAGCCTTTCCTTATCCAAGAGATGTTCCTGTCCCTTTATCACCTTCATGATCCTTCACTACACTCTCTCCAGCATGTCTACATCTCTCTTGTACTTGAGACCTCAGAACAGGTCATAACACTCCAGGTGTGGCCTCACCCAAGTAGAGGGGAAGGATCACTTCCCTAAACCTGATGGAAATACTTTGCTTAATGCAGCCCAGGATACCAGCAGTCTTCATTGTGGCAAGGGCACATTTCTTGCATATGGTCAACTTGGTCTTTGAAGGCCTCCCGGGCCCTGTCCTGCCACTCTCCTTTCCAGGTGGATGGGTCCTAGCACTTGGGGTAGTTGCTTTCATACAGCAAGACTTTACATTTCTCCTTGTTGAACTTCATGAGGTTTTTGTCAGACCATTTCTGTAGCACACTGAGGTCATTCCAGATGGCAGCATGACCCTCTGGTGTATCAGCCACCCCTCGCAGTCATGTGTCAGCAGCAAGCTCCCTGGCTTACTTTTGTCACCTCTGTACTTAGAAAAGCCCTTTTTGTCGTCTTTGATGTATCTCACCAGATTCAGTTCCAGTAGGGATTTAGCTTTCCTAATAATATCTCTGCTTGCTTGTATAGTGTCTCTGTATTCCTTCCAGGTTACCTGTCCCATTTTTACCCTTTGTATGCTTCCCCATTTGTGTTTAAGTTTGGCCGGGATCTTCTTGTCCCTACACATAGACTCCCCAGCATTTGCACCTGACCTTCTCCTCACTGGGATGGACTTCTCTTTAAGTTTGGAGAAGGTGATCCCTGGATATTAACCAGCTATCTTGGGCCACTTTTCTTTCCAGGGCATCATCCCATGAGACTCTTCCAAGCAGATATTTGAAGAGGTCAAAATCTGCTCTCCTGAAGTCTAGCATTGTGACTTTGCTTTCTGCCCTATTCCCTGCCTACAGAATCCCGAACTTCACTATTTCATAGTGAAATGCTGAAGATCATAGTTTTTTATCATCCCAAACAAAATCCTCCTTGTTATTGGCTATAAGGTTCAGCAACACCCTCTCCTCATTGACTCCTCTTTCACAAGAGCCACCTCTCATCAGTCCTTTCCAAGACCAGTCACTTATGGCCTTCTGTGCTGTCCCCTCAACAGATACTGGGGTGTTTGAAATTCCCTCTAAGAAGAGAACGGGAAGCTGCATCTGGTTCTCTGGAGACTTCTTCCTGGTGTCCTAAATTACAATATAAAAATGTATTCTATTCCCATCCTCAAGAGCTGCTGAAACCAGGAGGGGCATTGTTTCTTTCCCTATCTCCTGGTAATGGGCCCATCAATGTCTTGCCACATGACTCAGAGATAACTCCCTCCAGGAGCCATTTCTGTTTCACGGGTAATCAAGGACCCATAGCATGACTCAGAAGGATATCAGCCCATTGTGAGATGCTCCGCCCAGGGGGGAGGAGCTAAGCATCCCCACCTGGATATAATCTGGGTTTTGGGACACAACAAGCAGCCTTTCCACTGCACTCCCAGAGGAATGGCGGCCCTTACCCACTGGTTTTCCAGAGGACAAGAACTACCAGATGGTTTCTACGGAATCACCACTTCAACAAGAGAATTTCATCCGGACTGCTACCACCACCCTATCAGGGTGTCAGCTTGTATTCTGACTCTGTCAGTGGTGTTGTCTTTTGTATTATTGCACGTATTTGGGGTTTTTCCCCTTTTCCTAATAAATTGTATTTCTGACTATAGTAACTCACTGGTTTTGCTTTCAAACCAGAACACCTGGTCAGGCAGCTCATAGCAGACATCCACTACATCACCTCCATTGGTCTGCTCTTTCTCCCTTGCTCAAAAGCTCTCAGGTGGGTCATCATCCATTGCCAGGCAGAGCTCTGTGTGCTCCAGTTTCTCTCTCACATGAAGGCCAATTTGCCTCCTTGCTTTCTCAGGCTGTCTTTCTAAATAGTCTGTATTACCTCCATGCAGGCATGGGAGTCTCTGGACAGCAGGAAGGAAGAGCTGAGCTGTTCTCTGCTCCCCAAGAGAGCTATAAACTGGGTATCTCAGAGGTAATGACACCTCTTGGCAAGACTGGGGAAAGCTGCAGAGCAGATGCTGGCTCTCAGGCATCTGTATCAAACCCCTTTTCTCTGAGGCTGGATGAGTGATTTCAATAATCAGAGCTACCCAGGGGCAGCAATCTCTGAAAAAGTAATGTTTTCATTCACTGCAAAACCTAATTTTGTTCCTTTCAGTAACTTAAGCCATCCTGGCCTTTATGGTGACAACACTCAGCTTTCCCAGCTGAAGCTTTAACAGTCAGAACCTTGAATCAAATTTATAACTGACTGAAGCCTCATGTCTCTGACCACATAATTCACTGTATCATTTGTGTTCTTTTATTCTCATAATCCACTGATTGAAAAAAATTTTTATGAACAAGCTATAAAAAAGCTATTGAAGGTTCCCTTATGCCTGATACCATAACTGTCATTAGAGAAGGCTGGAAGTTATTTCCTAAAGCAAGTCAAAAAGAAAACCAAGACAGAGCAATCAAAGCAAGGTGGTACAGTACAGCATGGAATTCAGCAGAGAAAAAAAGAAAAGGCTCACACAGAAGTGGCAGGACAGGAGATGTAAAGTGTACAATTTTTTTTCACTGTCACTGTAGAGAAACCACTTTTATTTGGTAAGACTTGAATAATCTCTACCAGTAATGCAATGAAAAAAGAAGTGTAATTCTACTTAAAACCTTAATTAGGAATATCACAGTTTTGCTAAATAATTTTGCATCTTTTCTCTGTTTTGACATTACCTCAGAAGAAAACATTTCTGAAAAACACCAACTTTAGACATGAGCGAAACCAGTGAAAGCAAGACATAAACTGCTGCAGTTGTGCGTGTTGTAAGAGCTTCCAGGTGCTGTGCTTCCATTTGGAAGTGAAGGTTTCAAGAACCATTTGGCTATTAGGTGTGATTGGATATACTCAAGTGGGCAGCAAAATTAAGTTTTGTTTAGTTTAATTAGAGTTAATTAGAAGACACCACTGATGTGTATGTTGGCTTGCTCTTCCAGAAGAGAAGGAATGTAAGAAATGTTTATCAACATTATATTGCTGCTGCCACCAGGGTTCCTAAGTTCCCATCAGGACAATAGTTTTCTAAGGTATTGAATATACACTCATAACTGAGTAACTGAGGTCTAAAAGATTGATTTCAAATTGTCCAGGTATTTGTGGTGCAGCAGATATGATTCTAACATTCCAGGTTACAGTAACAACTACTAAAGTTTTCCTTCTTTTCTGTAATTGCATATTTTATTATTGCTACTCAGACCAGTTCTCCAATCACCAACCTTTCATTTTGACACATGCTCAGAGGAAACATGCATGAGAGAATACTGCTGGGCCCTTCTGAATGATGGAAATGGCATCCAAATACACCTCATAATAGCTAAAATGCTTCTTTTCACTTACAATAAAAAGACCAGTTGCTCACAACAGAAAGAGCAACAGAAAATAACAGTAGTCATATTCCAGAGGCATTACAGCAGATGTAAATTTTTCTACTCTCCTCCCCCCCACAAATTGTTTTTAGAAATTGTCTAGAAAGGAAGCAGCTCTTGGATAAATTTCTTTTCCAACGTCTTTTCTTACAATTGCATAAATATACACAATACAAACAAGCCTATTATCTGCTATTTTTACATGATAATATTAAGGAAAGTTTGTCACATGAAAGCAGAATTTAAAGATCCTATCTATAACTTTAAGTGCATTTTCCTTATGGTCTGTCTTACTTAAATTTTTCTGCTTTATGACTGCTCTGGCCATGCTGGACTCTCCTGATGAAACCTGATCCACCCTCAAGACTGTAGGGTTTGTGAAATTATTAGGCACTATGCAGAGTTATACTTTTTGGACATGTAGCAGGTCTGATTACATGCCCACTGGTCTGCAGTGGAACTGACTTGCAGATGATTCATGTAGATTATTGTTTCATTTCTTACCCACCTAATAAGTCAGCCTTTGTGGATACATATGCAAACAGTAAGAAAATACACCACACCCTTTTAAGGGATCCCTTTTGGGAAACAAAAGGTTTCTCTGCTCAAGACAACCCTTTTAAAAAGACTAGGTTCACACAATCCTAGTGGAAATATCTAAGAAAGCAGGCCAGTCAGTGCAGGAAATGGTATCAAACTGAAACCAGCAGGGCTCACCCTGTCTTTGGTCTTTCCTCATTTTGATTTAAAGAAGGGAGTCCCAATTGCAACGCTTTAATTCCCAGAAGTTTCTAGGGAGCCAGGCAAATTAAAAAGGAAGTACACACAATAGAGCTTTTTGTTCGCTGTTTAACTCTTGCTTTGTCAGGCACATCTCAAGAAGAAACAAAAAAAACCTAATATGATTTCCAGTTCACCTTGTTTTGCCTGTTGCTTTTTTTTTTTTTTTTTTTTGGTCCATGTATATATGAATTAAACTCTTTATACAGGATTAATAAAATTTTTGATCTACATTCTAATCATTAAAAAGTTAGTGCTGTTCTATTCAATTACCCACAGAAGCAGTTCTCAGTGACTCATTTGAAAAGATATTGCAGAACTCTGCTATATCATACACTTATCTCAGAGGTTTACACACCTCCCCAAGGTGCCTGGAAACAGTCTACTGCAAGTACCTTTTACAGGAGCTTTTATTGGACAGGATACTGGGCCATTTTGTCTAGACCATGCTTTTGCCAAGAAAGGTTGGACCTGATGATCCTTGACATCCTCTTCCAATCTGGTATTTTATGAAATATTGTACAAAAATTAGTTCAATCACATGATCTTGGCAGCTACAAACACCATCCAATATTTAAATCCTCCAGAGTGTGATAAAGAGCCACTTCCTCCCAAAGCCTGTGACTATTATTAATGGCTCATCCTCACTTCTTGAGGAAAGAAATAAAATTTTAGTTGTTGATGGCATGTAACGTAGGGATTTTACCCTCTTTACAAAGTTAATTGGTAGTGTCAGCTGAGATGTCTTCACACAGTCAGTGGTGTCTTGCCACCTTTTCAGAACAAGGACTAATAACTATGTTGGGACTTTGTCTTGCCCATGGGTAACATATCTTTCTAGATGGCATACCTCTGTGTGTGTGTCTGTGTGCCTGTGTCAGGAGTATCAGGCTCCATGCACAGAAATGCGTTCAGTAAACATAGAGCTGGACTTATTTCTAGAACATAGAAGAAAGTGAGGAAGGTCATTGCTTCTTACACAAGCTAGAAGGGAGGTACCAAAGAAGCCTGTCAGCTGGAGACTAAAGGAAGGAAGACCTGAGGACCTGTGGGAAGAACACAAAGCGAGGAACTTTAAGAAGGGTCATAGAGAAAGTGATCGGACAGCTTTGGAAAGAGGAAAAGCAAAAACCCAACAGTTATGCTCCCACCCTCCCTCAGATCTGGCCTTTCCAAACCACAAAATTTTGCATAGCGTAGCTTTCTTGTTCCCTCCCTTTCTATCCACTCCTTGCAGTTTTACCCCCAGTGCTCCCCACATATCTTTTCATTCTAGCCCTCTTTTCCATTGCTTCCCTGCTTCACTCATTTTCATTTGCTTCCCACAAACATTCATCCTTTCAGATTTCCCAACGACCCTGCAGAACCTGAGGACTCTGAAACGACCTGGATTTGGGTGGCTCCACACCCTCTGGAGCAGACTGCCTGCAAGCAAGAGTAACCTTCCATGTGTCGGTCCTTGCTTTGGTCGAGGTAGTGTTAATTTTGTTCTTAGTAGCTGGTACAGGGCTGGGCTTTGGATACAATGTGAGACTGATGTTGATAGCACACCAATGGCTCAGCTGTTCAGCAGGGCTCACCCTAAGCCAGGGGCTTTTCAGGTTCCTGTGCTCTGCCAGTGAGGAGCTGCACAAGGACCTGGGAGGGAGCATTGCCAGAACAGCTGACCCAAACTGACCAAATGGATATTCCAGAGCACAGAACATTATATACAGTAATTAAACTGGGGGAGTTGGCTGGGTGGGGCTGATTGCTACTGGGGGACAAGCTGAGTATCGGTCAGTGGGTGGTGAGCAGCTTGATTGTACATTACTTATTTCTCTACAGTTTTATTTCTCTTTCTCCCTCCTTGTCATTATTATTGCTATTACCATTAGTATTATTAGTGCTATTATTATGTTTTATTTTGTTTCAATTATTTAACTGTTCTTTGCTCAGTCGATGAGGTATGGCCTTTTTCCCTTCAATTTTCTTTCCTGCCAGGGTGGGGGAGTGAGCATGCTTCTGCATGGTACTTAATTGTCAGCTGGAGTGAAAAAATGACTGAGCCTTATGCAGTGGGCCATCTGCTTTTCTGCCCTGGCTTTCCTAAGTCATTCCCACAGGTTCACTTATGAACATTTCTTAACTCGTGGTTTCTATTTCTCCCGTTCCCCAATTCCTTTCTTCCTCCTTTCAGAGAATTTTTTGTCAAATTTTCTCCAAAAATACATTAAGACCTTTAATCCTGGATGTATTTGTACTGCCATTGTTTTCTTCTTGGACCTGCAGCTGAAAAGCAGAACTTTCAGGCACACATGCTACTTAGGTCTTATTACACACCAACCTCAGTGAGGCTGGTCCCACCATACTGACCCTGCAGGGAGCTTTCTGTCACCTCCATAAAACATGTGCCTTGCCTTCAAAGTCTGACTGTGTGATTGTTGGTCCACTACAAACAGGAGGCACTGTCTCCTTTCTAAATCAAAAAGACTTTCCTTGAAAGCATCTCAGCTAAAGGGATTTCAACAGCTTTAAAAGAGCCATTTTTAAAAGAAAGATTTTTATGTGACAACAGCCCATTCTGTGCCTCATGAAAGCATTTGCAGGGTTGCAGACCCCACGTTTTAAACTACCACATGCAAAACCTTAGAAGATGTGATTTAAAAATTGAGTTTAGCTGACATTCTGTAGTCTCATTCTCATTTGCCCTAATTTGTGCTCACAGGCTAGAGTAAGACCAGAAAAGCTTTTTCTGTGGAAAAGCAGCACCAGGCAGAAACAGTTTTTTAATTTCTAGGGACTATTAGGTTCTCTTACATTCTCAACGATCAGTAGATCGTTAAGTTAGGTGTATAAAAAAATTTTTAAAAATGGAAATTCTGTCCTTTACTCTTACTGGGCATGTTTTTCTTCTCTCCTCTGTTATGTGAGGAACCCAATAAACCAAGAGATTACTTCCATCACTCTAGGGAAGACATTTTCTTGGGTATTTTTTATCAGCTTGAATGCACAAGGAATCCCCTCCCACCTTGAACACCACAGTCTTACTCTGTCGCTCTTTCCTCTAGTTCTCATCAAAGAAATCCTAGAGCCTTCTTAAAATTTCTTTGTTTTCAAGTGATTCTTGATACCTTTCTACTCTTTTCTTCCTTTTATCCCTGTCTGCCCTGCACTTCACAAAGGAAGACCAGAACTTTTTGTTTTCAGCCAACTCTTACTCTTATTACAGTTATTTAAAAATAGCATCTCAAATATGCTAATATGAACTATTAGAAACCAGAAGTCCTGAAATAATACTATAATCCTGAAAGCCCTTTACAATGGGGTACCATTTTGAAATTCTCATATGACACAACAATCAACTACATCATCACACATAGGAGCTAATTTCAAAAAAAAAAAAAAAAACCTTCTGCTTAGGAATTCATTTTCATTCTGAAGCAAGAAAATATGTCAAGAAAAGTTTCCAGAAAAAAAATTCTTCATATGGCTAGAAATACTCAAATAACTCTTTTCTTATTTTTCCTTATTTTACATGATGATGTAATCTGTAACAAAAGTGTGAAAGTAATTTCAGTACAAAAAGAAAAATAAATTATTTTTATATAGCTGGGCTTTTTTCCCTAAATATAATGTCGTCACATTGATATGGAAAATTTATTTTAGAGGAACAGTAGAATTTGGAGAAAAACTGTCTGTCAGAAATATTTTGACTGTTGCAGAGCTCCACCAAACAAGCACACCCCTTGCCAGAATCTCTGGGAATGGTGAGTTAGGTACTGTATTGTCTGGCTCTTTTGGAACACAGGATGGAAACACCCATACTTTAACTAACAATAAAAAACTGGTAATGAGCAGAAAAGCACTATGTTTCTCCTTAGAGAAACTGCACAGAACTGAGGTAATTTCTCAAATTAAAAAAAGCAGGAAGCAAATAATTGAATACAACAAAACTGCCCAGAACATGGCAGTATGTCAAGGATGGAAGCCTACAGAAAAGAAATTACTCAAAGAAAGAACAAATGTGCAAATACTTGTTATTTACAAAAATATGTCCAGCTGGACTACAAAAGTCCTTAGTGAATTTCACCCCTGAGCTTTCAGATAAGTGTGTTCCTAATTTTACATGGAAATGCAGATTTTCCAGGATATAATTCAAATAAATTGATTTAACCACTTATTTAACTGCTTAGAGGACTACAGCCCAAGTTTGTGATTTTTTGTGAGCTCAAGGGATTTGTTAGGTCAAACCCTATTTATGGCTTTGTTATCTTTTAAAAAGTTCATCCTAAATATATACTTCAATTAAAACTCAAGTTCTTTTCGAACCTGAGTTCTAAGTAGGAGGTGTGAGAGGCTGAGGGGTTCCCATACTTTGTTGAAACCTCAAAATCAGACAGCTAAACTCTGTCTCCAGAAATGACACAGCAGTAGTGGAAGAACCAGTCTTCCCATGAGAGTTTTTCACTTGGGAATGAAACCAGGAAATGCCAAAGAAGTGGAGGTTTGAGACGACTCAGAAGTGATGCCTGATTTGATCCCATACTCTCTCCAAAAGGATCAAGTATTTGGTCACTTCATCTGTGTTTGTCATCTGCCATCACACCTAAATGCACCTCATCCATATACAGGACAGTATTCCCTCTATGTAGGCATCCATGCCATGTAAAACATTTCCTTGATTCAAACAATTACAAAAATCAGAGGACTTGCTAATCTGATTCTACAGTTTGCCAAATATCTACTCAGCTGCCTAAGGTGGCTTTTCTCTAAAATTTTGCAAAACCAAACCGAACCAAAAAAACCATCCCCAATAATAAAAAGCCTCCACCAGAAACAACAAGAAACCCTACATACCAAAAAAACCCAACAAAAAGCCACAAACAAACAAAAATCCCCCACCACATCAGAGTAATCCTTAAGTGCTTTCATTATGGTAACTTTCCTGGCCAGAGCCTCTGGTCTCTCCTGCAATGGGTTTTTGCTGTAGTTCCAGAGGACATTATAGGTCTCAGCTGAAACCCTGAACAAGCTATGTCCAGCTGCCTGCAACAGCATATAGCTATTTGAATAAATATTTAGCTCTGACAGAAAAACACTTTCATTAATGGGCCCCCACTGGAATTTCCCCTCTGTCACTTGACTGTTGTGATAAAACAAAATTAATTTTACTAAACATCCCATCTGGCAACCGCACAATTTTAAATTATTTTATTACTGTAACACTGAACATTTGAATACCTTCAAACTTTGCTTGTGAAAAATTTAATACAACACAGTATCTGGAAGAGAAATAGTGAGGCTACCAGAGGTAGCAACTCCTGTGTGCCAACAGCCAGGTCTGCCAAGGGTACCCAGCCAGAACCTCAGGACACTAAGAAAATATCTGTGCTGCTGTTTGGAGTTATGTGGGGAAAAAAGGTGTTTGATTAGGCCAGCTTTTAGCTACACATACCAGAGATGAGGAGTGATAGAGAAATATTTCTTTAATTTATTTCTGTCCTAGGTTGAAGCCAGTCTTAAAGAACTGCTTAGGTAAATGACACTTTAACTGCATCTGCCCAGATCTAACTGGGGAGAATCTAGAAGCAGCTAGAAAACTGAAGAAATGCATGTACTTTTCAAAGTCAGACACAGCTATAAAGCAATTTCCTGGTGTATTTTAAGTGGGAGAATAGAACCTGATCGAGATCTCAAGTGAGATTTCTGATTGACTTTGTATATGGAGAAAATCAAAGAAATTGTCCCAGAACTGTGTAGTTAGGGAGGCAATTTGCAGCTTGTGTCCACAGTACAGTATAGAAAGTAATAAATAGTGGGATGGAAAACCCATGGCAAGGGGTGGGAAGAAGAGGAGAAACACACCTGGCAACATTTGAAAGGAATTCCTACAGGGGCCAACCTGCCAGCCAGAACTTTCCCACAAATGGTTTTATTAAATCCTCTGTCTGCCTTGGTCTAAGCTGCCAGGCTGAACAGCATTAGAGGGATAGGGGCTTGATTTCTGCAACTGAGTGAGTGTTGTTTAACAGAAATCATTATCTGCCTGCAATACCCACATCTCAAGGAAACTTTCAATTTTAGCTGACTCAGTGTTAGTTCTGTTCTTCTGTCTACTCTTCCTAAATTCCCTTTACTAACTTCTTCAAAGAAGAAGTTATCATTTATTCCAGACCACAAGAAATAAAAGGCTTAATGGTTAAGTCTGAAAGGCCAACATCTTTTGACAAAGTAACCCCTTAAATCTACAACATGCTTGTTAGGTGAAGCAGCTACTGATATTCCTGATAGAGCTAGCTAGAAAATATCTTTTTGCTGGATAAACTTCAATACATGCTTCCATCTCCTTTTCCTCTTCTGCCAAAATACTTCTGAAATAGATGGGGATGGAGAGTTAAGCAATCAATTTTCCATTCAGATATACTCACTTTTCTATCTTTTTAAAGTAAAAAAGGCCTGACAGTTCTCCCATTTGTCCCACTGGATAGTGCTGCTCAGGCATTGCCACCCAGGTGTGATGGTGCATGCACCTCATCTGGGAGGTCATGGCCCAGGATGACTCAAATGTGCTGGACCTTTGTTGTTTCCATTCAAGCTGCATCATTACTGAGGCTCTGTAGCTTATTGACGAAACCTGCCCTACTATTAGGCAGGGAACCAAGTTTCCTCGGGAACTCAGGAACCATAAATCAGTTTATAACAGCCTTACACCAGTTTTAGATCTCTTTTTTCAGGTCCATATGCTCCAGTGTTTAATTTTACATAGTTCAGTTGGGTTTGTCACACACACACACCCACAAGTCCCCCACAAAAATACCAAAAACTATTGGAGGAAAAAGAGGCTTTGTTTCCTTAATTTCATGGGAACCCCCACAGCTTCCAGTTCCCAGAACATAGCGAAGGCACGACATTGCCTTTGTTGTATGTTAGTATTCTTACTGGAGTGTAAATCCCAAGGGAGTGAATTTCCCTGTGGCAGGGGAACCTTGAAGAGCAGTAGAAATTTCAGCTTTTTCCTCACTTTTTCACAAGTCTGCCCAAACTTTGGTGTTGTAGTAAAAATGGTGAAGCCTCTTTTGTCAGTATTAAGTACCCTCCCATATGATGAGAGAATGATAAGTCATCATTGTTTACTACCTCAAAAGGTAAATCAGTGCTCTCAAAGCTGTAGCTTTGTATTCTTATCCCTGTATCCACAGAAGCAAAACAAATACATCATGAGGCTGACTTCAAAGCAACAAATATTGCAGGGAATTTGTTTCCCACTGTGACTAGTCCATACAAGATGGCAAAATTCAACTTGAGTTGTCAAATCTGGGGAGAGGCTTTCTTAGTTTAAGGACCTGGCTTTTCTGTTCATAGTCTTTGCTGTAACTTTTCTTGATGACTCAGATGATGTCCATTTGCTGGTGAAACTTGCATGCAATTTTAAGGGACACGTGTAGGGATCACTTGGCTGTAATTTGCTCACTTGCATATCAAAAAGTTTGCAAGTGACTTGGCTTTACTTTTAGTTGACTGAGTTTCAAGAAGGCAGAGTTTCATTATTAAGAATCTAAAGAGGTCATAATGCTGAATCTGTAGAAACAGCACTCAAATTATATCATCAATGGGCAGTATCCATTAACCACTCAATTTCAATTAAGTTCTCTTCCCCTTATAAAGACCAAAAGTAACCTCATTCTTAAAGCTTATGCTAAATGTTTGATTTTCAGGCAACTGAACTCATTGGTTTAGAAAACTATTTTTCAGCCTGGGAATGATGATTTTCTAAACCAGAGCATTAACACTAATGATCAGCCAAACTTCTGTGTAAAAACACAGTGAGTTTACTCTTCCCAATAAGCACATACACTGAGATTATACTTTTATGTTCTGAAATAGCTCTATTCAAGCCAGCAGAGTGGTAGCAACATAGTTCAATTCAAAGCACTCAGACCTTAGCTGTGTTATAAAAATTAATGTGGATTTCTCCCTATCCTCACCCTGCTCCTGCAAGCTTTTCTTTGGATAGGTACGGTGTTGGTCACAGGTGAGGCTACTGAGAACCTCACTCCCTGAGTGACTGACTGACACCATCTCAGTGGTGACTTTAGGAACACTCCTAGTGCTGGGCCACCTGTGTGCAGAGAATGCTGGATGTTTTCTATCAGCTTTAACACATTTAGAAAAACTCTTAGTCTTCTTAAGTAACAACAACAAAAAAAAGAATTTATTAGCACTGCTCATCTTCTACATCTTTTTGATAAAAACCTGTTTGGGACATTCCATTACTTCATTTGGAAACCACAGAAACTTCACTGGTCTTTAATTTCTGGGTACTTCTGTGAAGATGCTGAGATAAAACTAATTCTAGTCCTGTGAACATTCCCCAACATGTCAAGTCTTAGGTGGAAAAGGTACAATTTACATTCTTCATTAGGAACTTCATTGATATTTAGATCTGTCCAAATACTTCCTGCACACATGGCATCAGTCAAAGAGGCATAAGAATCATGTACAATTCATTCACCTAGAGCAATGAGATGCTTCTCTCCCCAAAAAGGCTCTCAAGAGGGGACCTACACTTTATGCAGAACTTCTGTATAGATGTAAACCTCCAGCTACACCAGTAATGATGAAATGTGATTTTCCTGACACTACTTTGGAATTCTTTTTCTCAGAGGAAGTGTCACATAATTGCTTCCTTCTACCCATAAAAGGGACCATTAGTGCTTGCAGTGCAATAGCTTAGATAGCACCTACCTGTGTAGGCTTCAGAAAAAAAGTGGTATCTAGCTAGAACAGCTTTGCAACTATATTCATATCTTTTATAGTAGAAAGAGAAAAGTCAGATATGCATAAGAAGAATAGTTAGAGAGATATAATGACTTCATATGAGGAGAGACTAAAGGCTCTAATAGAGACTACAGTTTTAGGATGAGATAAATAAGAAGAGACAGAGCAGATATAATAGCTGGTATTGAGATGGTGAAGCATTCACTGAGGACCACTCTCTCTTATGCAGTTCAGAGCCAAGATGCTTACAGCAGAAATCAACATGTAGGGAGAAGGTACTGCACTCTACAGGTTAATTATGTGAAATTTATTTACTCAAGATATCACCATACCTATATTTTGGGAAAGCTTATAAAAAAAGATGAACATTTTGGTAAGTCTTATTTAGATAAATGATGTCAGCATTTGTATTTAGATTTATTTATATATGTCTTATTAAAAAGACTATAAACCTTTCTTTTCAAAGTCATAAATTAAGGTAACTTCCTCTGTGCTGGTTATTCCCTAATACTGCATGCTTCCCTCCAGCTAATGTGATGCGTTAACATAATTTACTTCTGATCTCTATACACAGGAAGCACTTCCATGTTCCCAGAATTCAAACTGGTCAAATTATTTTAAAAAAAACATTTATTTGAAGGTGCAATCAGTTCTTGTTCCAATCCATTTTGTAATTGACTGTACAATCACAAACCTTAGTGACATTTAGGAAGTCTCGTTTTACAGCCCAGTTTCATATGGCTTTCTGTGGTTATTCAGAGAGATATGCTAAGTTCTAACTAAATTGAATTGTTAATACCCAAAACTTACCCAGCATGAAATTTAGATTTGTTTCCGAGGTCTAAGTGTCTGCCTTTGTTCAATCATGAAAAGAATCCTAGAGTTTTTTTCCTGCTGTCTTGTATATGAGTAGTTTCAAACAGTTGAAAACAGGTTTCTGCCTGGTTTTAGCACAGCTTGTTCAAAGCTTCCCAAAGCAATTAATTACTAGTCTTTGATATTTAAAAAGTTCCTCATACAGTATGTGTCATACCTCGCATCCTTAATATGCTTTCATCTAGGAGATGTGATGGATTTTATAATGTCTGAATCTTCATGCCAGAAGCTGGAAATTATTTTTAGTCTCCTTTTCCTCATATTTCATCTAGTTTTGACCAATATTTTACTAGAAATGCAAAATGAATTTTTTCTTTTATCAATCTGAGACATATAATGGAATACGTCTAAAGAATATAGATGCAATAGAATAAAGGTATTGTAGGCAGCAAATTATACAATTAGTAGTGCCACTTAGGCTACTTGTGAAGCTGGGATTTCCAAGTGCAAGTTTCTTTTAATTTGCCTAGCACTGAGCCACAGGAGATGAAGTATTTTTAAAAGTTCTTACAGAGGATCCACCAAACAAATGCAATACTCAGTGATACCACCTACTTCTGAAAATCCTAGGTGTTAATTGCTGCAGTGTTGATGTGGTGATTTCAGTTTGCTCCAATGTCAGCTTTGAATATGCTTTTTTCATGATGACAGAGTCCTATTTCTGAATGCCACATGTTTATTTGTTGGGGGATGGAGGACAATTTTCAACATTCACGCTTCAAATCCATGATTATCTATGGTTTGTGATAATCTTGATGTTCTATGGATAGAACATCAAGATTATCACAAACCGTGGTTATCATTAACTTATTCTCAGTTGAGAATATGGAATAAAAGCCAAAAGTTAAGAAATAAATAGCCAGTACTTGTCATCTGAAAGCAAGTAATTCTGTTCAGTAAGTATCTGATATCCAAAGTAGGGAAAACACCATGATTAATGGATGTACCTGATGAAACTATGTTTAAAGTTACAAACATAGCATGAGTTTATAGCACAGCATATATAATATGCCACAAATTGGGACTGTCACACTAAGGCAACATTGGTCCATGTTGAACTGCTGATTCTTTCACTAAAAGACATCCAGAAGGAAAAGGTGGAGGAAAACGAGTTCTTGCTGAAATTCATATGAAGGGCTACACAGAATCCTCTAGTGTAGGAGGCAGGTAGGAGATAAAGCAAACTGGGAGTGAGGGTCCGTAGTGACGCAGAGTCCCCAGGCAAGTGCAAAGGAGAGCTGCTTTGTTGCAAAAGCCAGGCTTCTGAAGCAGTCAGGCCTTTATCAGTTGCATAGCTTTAAATAATAACAAACATAATTCAACCAACCACCATACACCACGCTGTGAACACACAATGGTTCCAGAACTCGTTTAGCTACCTCTAGTTTCACTGTCTCACTTTCCCCTAGTCCTTTTCTACTTAGCCAGAGTAAAAGGTCTGAGCTATGGTTTTACAAGGCTTTCCTTTTGTAAGGTTCTACCTCTATGCAACAGCAAACAATGAACTATACCATCATAAATAGCAGATTTTTTATAAAGGAGAAGTTGTGGAGCAGAATAACTGATACAAAACTGCTCAACTGTACGAAAAAATTAATTATCTCTTGGCATTGAGGAATACATCATCAGTAAGGTTTTATTCTTCCCCACAAAAAAACCACAGGAAAACTCTTTTGTAATCATCAGCTACTCATGTAGGTGGCATAGCTATAATTTTTAAGGATTTATAATGTCTTAATTTAGTCATTCACCCTTTAATAATATTACTGTTAGTACTTATAAAAAAAAATAGTCATCAGATTTTTATACTACGGAGGTTAAAAATAAGCTAATACCACACTGAACCTATTCTGGCAATCAATAACCATGGTTATCAGCAAGTCTAAATTGCAAAAGTCTTTATCTACTTACATAAATAAAAAAATTAAATATAAATTAAATACAAATGCAAGCTTATTAATAACTTGTTTGTGCCAAATGCCAACCCTCCCCATCCACTATAAAAGTAACACAAATATTAGGAAAACTACATACCTGAAGGTTATGTAGCGTCAAAGAAGCAGAAAAATTGTATCAAATATTGAAGTTCCAAAACACAGATTGTCCAGACCAATGTATCACCAATAAATAGTTGCAGATGTAAACAGAGAACAAAATGCTAATGAGAAATGCTAATGGTAACAAAGAAAGGGTACAATGTATTTATGCTGGTTTTGTCTGTTGCTGTACAGGCTTGAAGAAAATGAAACTAAAAAGAAATGCCCAAAGGGGTAGAATATTATGCTTCAGGAAAATCATTACAAAACCACAACAGCCACAACTTAATTTACTTGCAGGAGTTCTGGCACATTTTAAGGAGCCACTTATATGAGTGCCACATGACAATAATTTCAAAAACATAGAGCAAAGCACATTCTTCCACAGACAAGATGGCATATGGATTGTGTCTTAGAAAAATCCAGAGCCCAGACAGATGAGCCATAGAATGATTTGGGTTGGAAGGGACTCAAAGATCATCTCATTCCAGCCTCCCTGCCATGGGCATGGACACCGTGCACTAGACAAGGCTGCTCAGAGTCCCATCCAGCCTGGCCTTGAACACTTCCTGGGATGGGTCACCCCAACTCCTCTGGGCAACCTGTGTCTCACCATCCTCCCACTTGCAGCTTTTTCCTAACATCTGATTGAAGCCCATTCTCTTTTAGCTTCAAGCCATACCTTCTTGTCCTGTCACTACATACTCCTGTAGTCTTTTTACATTTTTCTTGTTAGCTCCCTTAAGGTACTGGAAACTCACAGACTGTTTATCACTTCTGTCCTTTCTTTTCTAAAAGTACTAAATGTCAGAGGTTACCTAGTAGCTCAGTGAATCAGAGAGCAGCTCAAGTACAAACTGTTCTGAAGAGTTACATAAAGGATATATTTGGTCTCCATGTATTTGCTTCAGTGATTAAAATATTATGTACTGCAGACAGGAAGAAAAAAAAACATGAGAAATTATAACTCCTGGTAAAGGCATGAACTGATGTAGTTTGCATAGGCAATAAAGAGGTACAAATGCAAATACACTAGCTAAGTCACCAGCTGTGGAACTTGTATCCTTTCTGTAAGCCTCTTGCAACTGGATTTTATCAGATATGGAAAGCCTCATCACCTTGCAAGTCTGGATCAGAGGATCTAGTTTTTCAAATTCTGTTCAGTGGAAAAGGGACAGAGAGAGAGATCATTTCCCTCTTTTGCTATTTCAAAGTCAGTTTACTATATGCATAACTTTGAGTCAATATGATGCAAACACAGTCCGCTGAACAAAGAGAATCCTTCATTTCCCAAGCAGGCAACAAAATGGAAACAGATGAAACAGGAAAGGTGTAACATCAGAAAGGTACCAGACACTTGAGACCCACCAACACTCTCAATCCCTAATCATTAGCAAATTACTCCTCATGAACATTTCAAACCTTCCCGAGACTGCATTACAGAGAAAAAAGAAGAATTCCTATATATGTAACCAACAGACAGCACAAAACCACCAGGTTATTAATTTGTTAATCAGTTCAGCACTGATACTGTAATGCAGTGCTATTTCCTTAGCATATTTTTCTATACATCCATTATTCACTTTCTAAGCGTATAAGGTCCCATATTAAACTGCTATTATTTTTATAATGAGAATAATGAACACTGAAAACTTTTTTGGAAAGGATGTCTGACATTGCTGAGGGAAAGTCTTACTTCTTAACTAACAGATATATAATGTTTCCACCTCAGTGTGGAAAACAATTTTGAAATAGACATCTCTATAAAGAGCAGTAGATATGACGTAAAAGATTGTGCTTTGCTTTGGGATTTGCTAGGCTTCATACTTTTGAGCTTTTATTTTTATTATTGTCTGTGAATTGCTTGGAAGAAAGCATGGATTGCAAGTATTTCAAGTTACATAAAACCAAATATGTAAATACACAATTCCAGTATAACCTGAAGATTACAAAGATGTTCTCCAGCTTGGTCTCTCTTGTTATGATTGTGATCTCTTATACACCTAATTAACAAAAATTTCATAAGAATATTATTTAGCTCTTTATCTATCAAGGTAAAAAAAATGTAAGACTTTCTGTGCTAGGTGGAAAAGCCACTATAATCTACTGTAAGCTGTTACAGTAGGCAGCTCAGCACACTCAGACAAAGCACTAGCCAAAACAAGAGGTGTTCAAAACTCAGTATCACAATTTGGGACAGGTCATCAGCAGCTGTAAATCCTTGTAACTAATTTCAATCAGCTAAGATCTGCATTAGAAACATTGTTCAGTTCATGTTTAAAACCTTTCCCTCTCTCTTTGGGTTATGAAGCAAAGCACAAACTCTAAGCAGCAAAGCAAAATTATGATCAGCAAAGCACCTGTTCTTCACATTATCAGCTACTGATATCAATGGCTTTCATTGGTTGCCATCTAGAAATAAAGCTCAGGATGTGTTCATGTAAAACATATCCTCTCATTTGTCAGTCACAATTCCAATGCTCAGGATTCTAGGAATGAAAGATACACAGTCTATGGGCAGAAAGCTGAGACTTTGCAAACAAGATGCATGTTGAAAGTTTCATTTGAACATAGTTGTAGACAGAAATAAATTGCACTTTCTGAAAAAAGATCCTCATCATAAGTTGCTTAATGTCTGTAGAGCAATTTGAGGTGATAAGACAGCAATACTTTGCAAAGAAAAAAGTTCTTTCTGTTTTTATCATTACTATGAACTTTCCTTCTGAGGCTCTTTGTGTCCTTTATGTCTTTGTCTCTCATTGGTTTTGCCTACTTAAGATTGTAACATCTTCAAGACAGGAACTTAACATTCTGCAGCTTCATTGTTTAACAATCTGTGGTCCTAACAGCTACCTAGAATCTCAAAGGTTACAGATATTCTATGATGTCAAGAATAATTCTCCAAGCAGTTTCTGTTTAAAATAGATGCAAGGATTATTTTTCAGCTAATATAAAATACTTGCTTGCTGGTCTCTTATCACAGATACAGAAACAAAATATTTTGCATTAATCTGTAATTATAAAGCCCAAATTTTATCTGATGAGTATAACTTGCATTTGTCTTAGGGTTCATATTCAGGTAAATTGCTCTTAAGTATAGCTAGAGAGACAGGTAGCTTCTCTATATGGTGGGAAAGATCACAGCATGGCTCCTCTGCTCATTTTGCCATCTGCAAAGCTCCAAAAGAATGTTCATATTTAAGATAACAGGTACTTTGGACTTTAGCACTTCCTACTCCAAGAGCAGTGGTTACTTCTCCACACCAAATTTTTCTCCCCGTAGTAGTGAGAACACTGCATTCAGCTCTTCAGGATGTCTGGACAGGTTTCCCTTTCAGTTCTGGCCTTTCGCTTGCCTGTAACGATGGCACACATGCCCCAGTCTCATAGTAGTCCAACAGTCTTCACTCTGAAATATTTGTCTTTGTTAGCACTGCAGACAAATTTTTGCCAGCCTTGCGACTCCTTAGTTTTCTTCCAAATTTGCTGTCATATCTCAACACCCATAGGTGCAATGACTTACACTGGCAGGGACTGTCAGGTGCCTTTGAAACAGGTCTCCCCATCCTTGAGGAGGACTTGTTGAGCGTGAGTGAACAGGATTTTATGTAACTGTGAATATCTCCTGAAAGCATTAAAATTGAAATAATCTTTCCCTTTTATGCTTTGAAGTTTTTGCTTTTGGCAGTTTAAGTATTTGAATCAAGCCAGATGTTAAATATTCTCAAAGGGAAATAACCACATTACCTTTGGATCTGGATTTTCTGAGAGAAAATATTTAACTGGACCAAGACCATAAAGAGGGAGCTAGAGCTGAACTTCAAACATGAAATATGCAGTAAAGATGCAAATTGTGCTCCAATTCTCAGACAGACTTTGTAATTATGTTAATGATTTGACTGCATTGTTCTAACAAGACTGATTCTGGGTTTGTGAGCAATTGCAGGGCATATTTCACTCAATTCTAACTCTTCCTAGATAAGAGAAAAATTAGAGAAATTCTGGCCTTTATTAAATTGTTCCTTGGATAACATACATAGATGTGACTGAGGAGGAAGATATTAATGAAAAGTCTTTTTACTAGAGGAAAGGAGGTAATTTCTACTAAGTAACAGAAGTGTCAAGCAGCTGAAAAAATTCTCAGATGTACAACATACCTATTTTAGAGGTAGGTAAAGGTATAATGTGACTGCACTACATGTGACATAGTTTCATAGGTGCTCTATACCAACATAAATTTCTTCAATTATATTCAAGAATTTTAAGTTTTCTTTTCCTAAATAACCCTTTCTTCCTACATGGTTTATGGTTTCTCTTTTTTTAAAGCTCTATAAACAAAGCCTGAAGCAAGATAAATAAAATTCACCAATTAATTTATTTCCAGATTTTTCCTTAAAAAATCTAATTAGGAGATAGCTAGAGCATTTGTATATATCTGAATTTAAGTGAAAGCTTACAGTTAAAATGAGTAGAAGCAAAGAATCAGTGCATCACCATGGTTGGAAGGTACCTCTCAATGCTCTCTGGTCCAAACTTCTAGTTCAAAACTTGATCAGCACATTACTGAGGACCAAGTACATAATCAGATTGTTTGATAACTGTTTAGTTGTAGTTACTTGAAAGTCTTGGTTAACAACAGACTAGAATTTACAGCTAAAAAGTTGAGCTTTTTTAAAAAGTAAAATCCTGAAATTAAAACATGGATACTGAAAATAGGAATTTGTTTTACTTTTAATAGTCACCATGTTCTTAAATGGAATACATGAGTGTTCAAGAAGTACTAACTGGAAAGCACAAAGTAAATAGTCAAGATTCCTTGCATTTTAAAATTAGGTTTCCATATTAAAAACAGCTTTTAATGCGGCCATGATTTTGCTTTACCAAACACGTGAGCCAAGCTTCAAGCTGCAAACAGGAGAGAATCTGTATTTATTTTAATTGCCAGATTATTATACTCATGCCCATGTATTTGCTGACAAAGTAACAGGCAATTCTCACCACAGAGAATTAAGGCTAAATTAAGGCATCCATAGGCTAAATCAATCTATTAATCCACAACATATTGCTCTTCTTTAATTGGATCACATTCACACACATTTTCTATGTCAAAACCCAGGGACTTTGTTGTGTTTGGTAGCACATACACCCAGGCTATGGCAATAGCAGGAGTGCTGTACTTGTGCACAGAGCACTCTCCATGCACTACTGAAACAGCAAGCATTACTTACAGCAGCTGGTCAATACAGCCATGGAGGAGCAGGAAGACTGTTTCTAATTTTAAAGATGAAATTTGGAGCTAGAAACAACAAATGCAACAAATCTGGCCAACTCCTTGATTAAGAGAGGCTATGTCATTTAGACAGAACATACACTTGGATCAGATGCTGCTCAGGAAGAGAGGAGTCATCCCATTCCAATTTAATTCCTGTACTAATCTTAAGTAATAACAGCCATGTAAGATCAGGATATACAGACAATCTTCCATTCTCTCCAGTGAACAATATATGTAAGTTCTAAATAATAAGGCCTCAAAATAGCCTTGCTTTGAATGTGCTATATGTTTTGATACAAGGAGCTGACATCATACACTGCTAAAAGAAGGCTAATCTGATTTCCAGCACAGCACAAAGGCTGTGTCAGGTTGGAGCTGCTACAGACTCTAATGATATTCTGGAACATCTACTGTAAAATCTGTTTTCATCTACAGCAAAATAATTTTATGCTGTCACAGTTCTACTGGAAAAAGGAAAAAAAAATAAAAAGGACTGCAAGTGCAGCCATATGAAATCATGCTATTTAGGAAGAAACAGGATGGAAACCTCTAGAGATGTAGCTGGATGTGTAGGGGTTTGTACTGTAAGAAAGTGAATTGAATCTTCTTATACAGCCTGCTCTTCACTGAACTCAGAATAAGTCAGCTTGTTCTGAGGGTCTGGGCCAAATTATCAAAATGCAATTTGGTCTTTTGCATACTCTTCTTTGTTGATCACTTCCTATAAATAAAGTGATCAGCACTTTTCCTTCAGTAAAAGGGAAACACCCTCTTGCCTACAACTAGTATTTTCTTTCACTAGTTTTCCCATTCACATTTCACCTCCTGTTTTGCAAGGAGATTAATTGTGTAAAAATATTGTGTTAAAGAAAAAGAGAGTCACAGAATACCTGTGTCTGGCATTGCTTTGCTTCCAGCAGTAAAAACAATAACCATGATTCTCTGTAACACATTACAACAGGAGTGTAGTCATTACATCATTTCATTATTCCATATCCAGTGGTATCTGATAAAGAATGATTTTACCCAGTCTATGATTTAAATATTGATTTCATTCAGAAGAATTTGTTCATGTTTGCATGCTTGTTTAAACAGAACAACAGCATAACAATTGTTTATCTTTGCAACATTTGTTCAAGAGAACAATGGTCTTGGAGGTAATGCATTATCTATCTAACTTGGTTATACTGCAGGGAGCACTAAAAAGGAAAGTAACTGTTGGAGTCTGATGAAGGAGATAGTATATTGACATAATGTTTCATATTGACATAATGTTTCTTTTGTTTCCTTACTTCCCTGCTAATTCAATTAGAATGTAAACCTTCCCTAGTAATAAACTAGCATAGGCTCCAGTGCCAACAGCAAGTCTGGCTTTTTGAAGATACCAGGTTATCAAATATTCAGAAGAACTGAGTATTTCAAACAGGCATTCAATCAAAAAGGATGTTGCTATCCTTATCTGTAAAACTAAAGATACTAAAATGATTCAATTTTGCTGAAGGTTTAATCCCTTTGGAATTAGTTTTCATACTGAGATAGGAACCTTATATCTTTTCTTAGTGCTAAAAGGAAACATCTAAGTTTGTTACTCACCTAAGAAATATTGATTCTCTTCTCTTTTTGAGAAGTTTCCTTACAACCACAAAGTTGTCCTTTCCATTTTAATAAAACCCATTGGAAATGTTATTGTGGCAATGCTGTTGTACCACTACACATAAGAATTTTCCTGTGCTAGTGTTCTGAACCTCTGGGATTAACAGATCAATTATAAACATTTGTTGTTCAACCCCACAATCCTTAAAGTGGCTAAATAACTATTGGATGTTGTCTGTTTGTGTGCTGGAGTTCAGTGCATTCAGAAAGTCTGGAAGGTTGACAATGGATGAATGTATGAGCGTGTCTCCTTTTGGGAACAAAACTAAACAACTCAAGTAGACTCAGGCTCAGAGGGATCAGAGGTCACCACTTTGTATCTGTATAACTGGAGCAACATCTTTATCATGCAGCAAACATAAAGTATTTTCATACAGTAAAGTTCTTCAATTATTTAAAAACACTTTTGTCCCTTAGAATCTAAAGTAGAAACTGTCCTGTTCAGGACCATTGTGAGACTTTTGCATGATCTTCCTGCAACCGACTGAGCCAATTTCATTGACATTGTAAGCTTCTATGAATTGCAATACTTCACCTTTCTTCTTTACTATATTTTTCCATTGTTCTTACATTGTTGCCATATGGTCGTAAACTCCATAATGTGATGGCATGTACTGTGTTCTTTCCTACCTCTATAATCCAATGGGTTTTATTTTGATTTCTGTAGCTGTTTTTAACTTGGGCTGTTTCCACTGCTCTTCTAATATGGCAGTGTTCTTTGAATGCATATTAATTATGATAATTTCATCACTTATACCTATACATTTGCAATGCAACCAAACATTACACATTCCTTTAATGTTGCTGAATTGTTTGATTTTGATTAGAAAAATCTATTCTAAAGCAGAGAGACAGGAATTTGTGATATGTACATATAGGTACATATGTCTGTGGCCTCTTTGTCTGTTCTGACTAACTATCTACTCCTCAGGGAACCACAGAGGTAATCAACTCTAGACTGGTCTGCTGAAAGATTAATAGTCTTGTAGTAATACAGTGAGAAAGCAAAAAGACATTATTCTAGAACACCTAAGTATCACTCAACAAAAAAAACTCAATGATTTTTATTGACTGATCCAGTCAGATACATTTTAATCCGGCAATTCCTTGAAGTTACTAATGCTTTACATCTTTTTCCCTGTAAAATGTTGTGCTTTAGTAGATGCCAGGTAGCAGAATGTTTTCTAAAGTCAGATGAAGTTGAGATAACTCATTAGTTCACAGAACTAATCTTTAAGCCAGAGCTTACCCTAAACTTGTGATTCCTGCATTCAGCCTTTGACTGTGAATTTTAGAAAATGAAATATTTTCCTGTTTCTGGAAAACCAGGATGTGATTCATAAACAACAAAAGTGCATAATTTTCTCTCCCCATGTGATGGCTAAGAACTGTACTTGGGCTCTCCAGTTTCACATACAATGAACAGAACCCAAAGCCAAACATCGTGCTTGGATCCATATACTCAGCAAGCCACTGAAAACCTTTCCAGAATGTAATGTTGCTCCTTGCAGACTCTATGACAAAATTAAAGTTGATCTATACAGCAGTTTTGCTATCCCCATGCAGCAGTTTGAGTACAGGATTTAAATCTTATTTTACAGCTACTTCTGCCCAGCTATGAACTGAAAAAGTAAAACAGCTGTTCTGTAGCATTTTCTAAAAGAGAATGGTTTCCAAAACAAAGATACTGTAAACTCCCTGAGAACAGTGTGATATAGTCAAATTACATTTGAATCCAGCTTTTCCATTACAAATCCCATAGGAAATTATAGTTTGCAGATGGAAATTAAATGTCTCAATGAGATGTGATCTAAGTGGTCCAGAGAGGGGTTTTTTATAAAAAGAGCAACTAAAAAAAATAACAAAGTTATTATTGATTTTCTCTTCATTCCTGTTTCTCTCTCACACTCATTCCAAATCTTGCTCTTATTCATGAAGCAATCATTACTTTCCAGGGATGTTTTAATTACTATTTTACAAAAGAAATACAGTATTTTTTTATTAACATGATATCCTTTGGACATACCAAATAATATGTTTCATTTAATAAACCAAAATCCAGATGTGGGATGAATCTTTTTCAAAGATTGCTCTACTGCTGTCTTCACAGATTCAGAGAAATCATATTTTTCTGTTGGAGAATTCATTGCACCAGTTACAGTAGTCAGCCAAGTCATGTGCTAGAATCCCAATTAAGTTGTCAAGCACTTACATCAAAAATATGTCAGAAAATGGAAAATATGGAAAAGCACTTACATGGAAAATATGTCAGAAATAAGTAGAAGACCTCAGATCCCTGCAAAGATCTGCTTTATTCAAAGTCCTCTAAATGCTTTTGCTCATGAATACCCAAATTTACTTCAGTTTGGTACCACCAGTGATGAGAGGTAACAACAGCTCCACTTTTCTTCACTATTCTCTTCAACTTTATAATTTCTCAAACCATAAGCTCATCTTCAATAATAAATTGTTGTAATATATCTCCAAAGTTTCCAAACAAGGACTCGTCTCTGCTGAATCAGCATTTCGAGAAATGTGTATATCACTGCCCTGTCTTTGTTCATCACTCAGCTTTTCTTGATTATTGCAGCAATTTCCTGCAGATGAACTAGGTACAGGAGACTTACTGGTTTATTCACTTTGGGGGGCATAGAGCAAGTGCATGTTTCTCCGTGCAATTACTCATGGTTATAATTCAAGCACCATCCTGGGTATGTAACATAGATACATTCATGAGCTCTCCAAGGAGAAAAAAAAATAGATCAGGCCAATACAGATAAAGAATTCATCTCAGAAAGTGTTAGACCTGACACGTCCTTATTACAGAAAGTCTCCTGCCTTGCTTTTATGCAAGAGGAGGTAAGCACATGAAATTCTGTAACATGGAGTAACCCATCAGTACACAGCATACTATATTCTCAGTCCCCTACCCAGGGTTTATCTGGAGCAAAAAAAAAATCACAGTTTGCATCAAGCCAAATAGATTTTTCCAAAGTCCAAATAAATTTTGGATTATATGTCTTTAGTGATGTAGAACCTGACGATGTCTGTGTCCTTGTCAGGAAAAGGCCTGCAACCCGAAACTCTCCCCCCAGGGAAGACAAAATTCAGTTCTGCTGCAGACTGCAAACTGTGAATATCAGGATTCTGCACCACACACAAGTACAGAATGCCAAAGGATGGATTTCTCTACAGGAAACTAAAATACTGGAAAGAACTGGAACATGAAAATCTTCAGCATGCAACAGAAGGGGGCATATTGTAGCCTAAAGATTAATACAAGAACAGGATGTATGCCCTGTTTGACTTACATTTTTAATTTTTTACACAAGACACTAATATTTTTCCCTGCACAGCTGGCAACATAAATGTGGATGTTAGCAGTTCTGTGTAGAGCATGGAAAATATCCATTGAATTGTCCATCCAAGGCAGCATAACTGTTGTTATCTGTACACAACACTTGTCATTAATTATCTGGCACTATTAGCTTGACTTAAGTTGTCATACCTTTACTGATTCCCAGAAGAGAACATTAGTGAAGTAAGACATATCACGGGGTTCTTCCTCATATATGGCTATGGCAAAGAAGACAATGTTTCATTAAAATCATGAAAATATTACTTTTTTTCTTTTAATAATGTAGCACTGTTTGTTAACAATCCAAGGGAATTTTTATGTTCCTTACATAACTGAATCCATACAGCCAACTAGTAAAGTACAGCTGTCCTCATTTGGGGGACCACCTCAGTAGACAGGCCTACAAAATGACAGTGTACTCTTTGGGTAAGCAAAGCAGAAGCCAAAAGAGTGTTTCAGTTATTAGAAACATAAAGTCAGCAAGAGTCAACTGTCTTAAGTTTATTTGCAAAATAAAATTAGTTTTCCAGTTGAAAGCTAATTCACAAGAGGAAGCTGAATTAGAATGTAAAGAACATGTCTGTATCCAAGAGGGAATGAAGGCATTGGAGGAAGTACAATAGGGTAAAAATATGCAGAGTTAAAAAATTAATTAGAATACATAATGAACAGCCAAGGAGAGATGGTCCAGGGGACAGAGCACTAGAGCTAAATTAAGAGTACTTGATTCTACCATTAGCCTTAAAGGATCCTGGTTTTAGGAAGTACTGAGTGTCCAGACTCTGAGAGGTTGGCCAGTTTAAGGTGGAAGGAAATCACCTCAGTTGATTCTGGAAGTTCCCTCTTTGCTTATGAGAACAAAGTATACTCAGGATATAGTTCTGAATTTATTAAAGTATAATCCCTTCTCTGAATTTATTAAAGTATAATCCTAGCTCTGCTCCATGTACCTCTTTCCCAAAAGATGTATTAATTTATTTCCAAAGGGATCCTGAGAGATCCAGGAACATCAACAACAGTACTGCAAAGCAAATAATTAACTGAGCTATCCAATCCAACTCCCTACACTCTAATGTTTTTCTTTTAACTGCTGCCAGGTTTGCATTTTTACATTCACAGAAAGTAGGTTTCCCCACATAATGACTCTGTGAAGAGCAAACTTTATTTACTATATAATTTTTATATTCAGAAAATTTTGAAAACACCCAAACATAATTCATCACCTCTAATCTTTTTTTCAGAGTTGCTCAGTCAAATCAGTGGATTTACTGCAGAATAAAACTGGAATATTGTGATGATGAATCAAACTCTTAGCCTTTGATAATTTCAGGTTATTTGCGGCCAGCGAAATGGCAACTGCTTACAAAATCGCTGTAGCAATCAATTTTTGACCTTGGTTTCCCCAAAATTTGCGTCATGATTTAGAAGAAAAATCACAAGGAAATTTCGGCTGGTATTAATCTAACAGGAAATGAGGATCAGGTAGATTAGGTTATGTAAGCAAGCCTGTGACCAGGCAGCAAAGAAACAATCCTCACAATTCATGACCAAAAAACAAGAAAAAAAATCAGTTGCCTTACTGAAAAGTTTTGAAAATGGCAAATAAGAAGCTTAAAATGAAAGTCAATACCTGATCCACAGTCAGTGTTTGTATTCTTCTAAATTATGTTACTTTTGTAAACATTGTTTCACATAATATCAGCATAAATATCTTGGGGAATTTGGGAATCTGTTTAAACCATTGCAGTCCAGGAACATAAATACCAAATCATCAAACTACTTGATTCACAAAAAAAAAAAACCCAAAAAAAAACCAAAAAAAAATAAAACCAACAAAAACAACAACAAAAAAAAAACCGCCAGAAGAGACATAGAAACATAGAATCACAGGATGATTTGGGTTGGAAGGGGCCATCAAAGATCATCTAGTGCCATTATCCTGCCAGGTGAAGGCGTATCTCACACTACATTCAGTTTCTCAAAGCCCCATCCAGCCAGACGCTGAAAACTTCCAATGATGGTGCACACAAAATTCCTCTGGGCAACCTGTTCCAGGATCCCACCACTCTCACCACAAAAAAATCTCTTCCTTATATCCAATCTAAACCAACTTGCCTTACATATAATTTCAAGTCCTCTCAAAGACCAAAATACATTTTGCTTGCAGAGAACAAAGCATATTGCTTAATGCAGGAAGTGCTTCAGATTTACAGATCTAAGTGAGCACGAGCTACCTGACACCAGGGCCATCCCATTCCCATTCTAAGATTGCTGGCACATCACATACACTGCAAACATGTAAAGTGTTTCTTGAAATTAGCTCACTTGTAACCTGCTGGTTCTGTAAGAATAAGCATTAAATGTCTGGCAAAGCAGAGTTACACTAAAATACCTCAGCCAGCTACTTCACAGCCAGACAAGGCTTGGAGTGTCCAGATTTTTATTTTATTGTTTTTTTACTGTCAGTAGCTTTTCTTTTGGAAAAGCAGGGGAATGTTTGAGGCTGTATTTGTTAAGAACTCTTTTCCCCTTCTCTAATCCTTCCTTTGACCCTCACAGAAATCTGCTATGGCCAAGGAGCTTAAAGAGCTCCTTTAGGGAAAATTTCACTTCAGTTTCAGATATTTTCCTCTAGACTTAATGACAGTTTATTACTCTCTTCTCAGAGGTCATACTCAGGAAAGCTAGTACTTCTCCTTCTTAAGTACCTTCTCAATCTCCATCAGTCAATATATTTATTTGATGAGGTAAAAGAACCCAAAAATATTGTGTATTAAAAAGACCAAATGAAAGTTGAAAGTTATACATGATTTACAAGAAGCATTCACACAATTATGTGACTTTGACTTCAAAGTCACTCTCTGCATTATATATAATTTTTTAGTTTAGATTTTGAAGCAGAAACCTACATGGACTCCAAAATTTCCACTGACTCCTGTATGCCTTGGTAACTTTAATATTGCTGATTGCCATACAATCAGTCAGTTTGGTTTTTGCTGCTATCTATCTGAACAAATTCCTGGGCCAGTAAGTTCCACAGTTTAATCATATTTTGTGTGAAGAAGCTCACTAGATTAGAATTTTGTACCTATTTAATCTATTTAATATTTCCAGAGCCTATGTTATGCACCAGGGAAAATGTGGTTAATAGAAAAAGCTAATCAGAAAACTGAAGACTCTTCACAGCATCTACTTCATTTCATTCAAAATCTATGATGTATTCTTTGGCACCACTCTGTCATCAGTGGTTTAAAAAAACTTGGGCAGGAACATGAATGGAGATTTTTTTTTCTTCCAACAATATGAATATACTTCCTTCTAACTGAAAATAACTTCATTTTGAACAAAATCAAGCAAATTATGACTAATTACTGCCAAATCTAATGTGTGCTTTTGATCCATTTAGCTAAGCTTAGTGATCTGTGACATCCTCATAACTCATAAAGGCTAATTCCCAAAGACTGTGTAATTCTCATCTTTTGATCACCAATTAACATTCCCCAGAAAAAAAAAAAACAAAACAAAACAAACAAAAAAAAAAAAAAAACACCAAAAATTTTATGTCAGTGTCATTGTACTGTGCCATGTCTGTTAATATTGCTTATGTATTTGGTAAGTGGCAAGTTACATCTGCAGACTTTTATTTTAAAATAATTTTCATAGACAAACAAATAATTAATTTATTATTTTAGGAGGTTTTGGTGCAAATTTCCATCCCCTTAGAGCTGTGTTTCATTAATGGATTATCTTGGTTCATCTCAAAATTCTTCAGTATTCATAACTGTGAGATTGTTGCACACACACATGTACACACACATATAGCACATGTGGACTCTACTACTCTAATTTTTGGCCATGGTTTTCAGCTAAATAATAGTAGTTCATGCTTTGCAGCTGCCATACCAGTTTACATGCATGATGTGAAAGCAGGTAAGCATGATCAATGTTCTGTGGCCACTTTTCTTCTCTTTCCCTTCTGTAAGAAATTATTTTGGAAGAGTATATAACCAGGGATAGAACCAGTTATCTTCCCAGAGCAACCAAGAGAATGTGTGTGGCTCTAGTAAGATATGTACAGATAGAGGACTCCCACTGCCCAGACCTATAAAGCCAATAGAAAGGGGCAGGCTCCTCTATTCTAATAATTTGCAGTGGGTTTATAACCTGATGCCACCCCTCATGTCCTTGACACTGACTGCATTGACAGAGATCCAAAGCGTGGTACCTTACAGAGAAAGGATCAAATCACACCCCGGAACTCAACAGTTACATTACACACCTTAAAGCAAAATGGTTTTCAGGCACCACAGTGAATAAAGGGTCCAACATACCCACCAGCCAGTCTTCCATCCCAGTCCACATGGACAAACTAGTGCATGGGAAATCTGGAGTGTGCCTGGTTTGCACTCAAAAATCACTGCAAAGAATCCACACCAAGGAAAGACACTTACATTAAATATTAGTGGAGTCTCTTATGCATGATATGGTCAGATTGAACTTGCCTGGGATTCTTCTTCTTCTTTGGAACCTCCCCCAAAATACAAGCCAATTGAAATAAAATTTTCAATTTTCTTCTGAATTACATTATAAGCCAGCTGCAGTAAAAGTGACCCTATGCCATCATGTAGGCTTTTTATGAACTGCATTGTCCTTGTCAAATGCTTGACTTCTTGTCAATCTAATCCCTGTCTCAAAGAAGGACTATAAATAGAGAGCAGTTACTGCACACTTCCACTGCAGCAGCCAGGAACCCTGCAGTTTCTTAAGAGAGAAACACACAACACAAAGCTATAAATATTTCTATTTTCTTTTTTCTCAGGCACTCTTTTCACCTCAGAGAGTGGAAATAAAACTGAGGAAGCTGATCATATGACCCTAGGAGAACTGAAGTGATTGCTCGGATATGAACAGTCTTTGGTAGGATCCTAAGGAACAGTATGCACTGGTGACATTAGCAGCAGTCATTACCTTTTGGGCTTGATCATCAGTCCCAGGAAATCTGTGGCTTACAGCAGGCCTCATATTTACTGCTGCTGGTCTAATATTTGGTTTACCACGACAAGCAATCTTCCATTTTGAAAAGCTTGTGGCTGTCTTAGATATATCATGTTTAGTGGGAAAATTTAACAAGAACTTATACTCAGTTTTCAAAAAAATTAGAAATGTTTGACACAGATTTCTGTGATTTCAGGAGCATTTTCTGTAACATTCTGTAAAGCTGTAAGACTAGATATTGTAAGGGACAATATAGTTTTGGTTATTTTTTTTCTTTTTTAACTATTACTTTTAAATTTCATGTAGTTTTTTCCTTCAAAACCAAAACTTTTTAACAGATTAGTGTTTACATAATGACTACCAGCACACAGACTAATAATTTCCACAGCAACTGATGACTAATGCAAGAAGAAGGTATCTGGTTTCTTCTGCAGCTGGAAACATTCTCTTGCCTTTTAATTCCCTTCAGTCACCAAAAAGGGCAAAATTTCCTCACAGTATTTGGGGCTGAATTTGTGATGGCACTCAAGAGACCAAGTTGGGGTTACTAATTTTGAATCAAAAATTCAACATCAGTCAAAGTCAAACCTCATTTTGGCATTGCTCTTTCTCTTCCATCAGTTTCAGAGCTGGATCCAAATTTTGCTCTATGCATGTCATAGTTCTGGCATGATCCAGCCAAAGGCAGGTCAGCAGACCAACTCAACTGACTTCACTGGTGATTGAATAGATTCTGAAGTCATTTAAGAACAAGTCAGGAAAGAACCATGGAAATGTACAAGCTTACAAGCAACTGAATCCATCAAAGAGACTAAAAGTTTGAGCAAAAATAAATAACTTCTCCCATCAGGGATTATATTCCACCCTAGGAGTACTGACTGGTGGTTTGCATTGTAATAGATTGCACTTTCATGCAAGTTTGCCTTCTGGCTTCTGTTCAATTAAAACACTCCCAGGTTAACCAGGCAATTTAGCTCTACTGCTCTTATTACCATTAACTTATAAACATTAAGTGACATTCGCCCTGGGGACAGCTCTTATGTTATATGCTGCTAATGCATTCTTTCACTCAGATTTGTAGGGGTTTATTTCATGGAATGGAAGGGGACAGAAGCCTCTCACTGTGTACAATAAGTTAATCAGTGTTTCCCTGGTGTCCAGATGTCAGGGAGCATGGGCAAGGCAGTGCACCCTCATCTCTGTGGCACATAACGGGATGTGATGGCAGGGACCCGCCAGGCTGCAGGGACATGACTGGAATGTGACCTGGCTGGCAAGCTGTGGTGTCAGGAAAGATGTTCTAGAGAAAACTTTGCTCTTAATGTCATACTTGGTTTTCATCAAGGATGTATATTCTCTAGCTGGCTATCAGTGAAAGGTGATACTTCCCAGAAGTCATATTTAAAAAATTACTTGGAAAACCTAGTGCATGAGTTACAAGTGATAACCTTCTACCCTAAGAAGCAGATTCATTCTCCATAAATAAAGTGCATTGCACAAGTGTAAAACAGAGCCAACTTTTGTTGGTTGCTCATCACACTGTATTGTCTGGCCATTTTCAAATTCCACCAGACAGACATCAATTCCCTTGCCTATATCCTTGAACATTGAAATAATGCTTCAAAAGAGACACCATAAACTGCATTTTTTTTTAGTTATTTTATTCCAAGACTTTTACTTTGGATAGTACTTTACAGAAGGGTAAATGGTGCATTCCATTTATAACAAATGTTAGGAAGAACAGTCACATTTTTCTCTTCAACTATGTATTCCCATGAGCAAGAATAGCATATATTCAAAACAGAGAATGATGCTCTATTTTTGTCTGTGAGCTGGGTGGTCCAATTAGTTACTGCATTTGCCTTTCTTCTATGAATACTTTGATTTTAATAATAGCTTTGGACACAACAGAATATGAGTATGACAAATTCATCCTATGTGTCCTGACTTGTGTTACAAAACCTCTGTACAATATACAGTGTACTTTAATATACTAGGGGAATTTAGAAACCAAAGGAAAACATCAGTCTGTAACTTTTGCATAAATTAATTTTACAAATACAATAAAAATTTGAATTAATACTTTCATTGTTTGTATTATTTTTGACACCATACTTGTTACAGGAACTGTAAAATGTCAAGTTTTACAGTTGAAAAATGACAAAAGTGAAAAATGACAAAATCTGGAAATTTTGTCATTTTTCACTTAAGACAATGCATCTGTTACCTTTTACTTCTCCTTATAAACATTTTTCTAACCTATATAGAAGTCAAGATAAAGGGGAATAAGTAATATTCTAAAAGGAATAAAGTTCTAAAGGAATCTTGAATTCTGCTTGATGTATTTCTGAAGGGCAAAAAATTTTAAGACTCTGGACACTGCACTAAGAATGAAAAAGAATTAAGACATGCAGTGGTGGAAATAATGTTTGACTGACATTTGTTTAAAGCCATTGAGCTAAAATGAAGGTTAACCTTATTAAAGGAGACTGTTAAGACAGGCACATGCTGTGGTCCAAAAGGAAAGTTCTTCTTCTTTGAATTCTCTTCTCTTCAAAGGAATTTGAGCCTAACAGAAAGGATGCACTGCTCTACTTCTTACCACACTTCTCCCTGAAACTTCTCATCATGGCAGTTGGAGTGATACTAATTGCACAAAAAAAGGACACCTAGTGTCTCCCAATGCAGAGGTGACCCTTTTGGTTACTCCTCTGAGGGCAAGGGAATCCAACTCTGATTTCTTACCATAAAGTATATTGGCAGAAAATTAGCATGTTCATAAAGCTCTATAAATACCATACAATCAGAGAATGTAAAATAGAGTTTGGACCCATACAATTAACCCACTTCTAAGCAAGTGAACTCAAAACTTTCATATTTGCGAGCCTAAAGTGATAAAAAAAGAAAAACTGATGAGCAGTGTGGGGTTTCTAATGCAGAATTGAATGCATTATGGTCTCTGGAATACACATTACTTAAGTTGCACTCTTTTTTAAATTTTACTTGATTAGCTTCATTTCTTCTCTCAAATTTAATGTTCTTAAAACTTCTGGAACCCAGGACAACTAAGCATAGCAATCCACAGCAGGGCAAAAACATTTGACAGACAAATCAAACACTGTTTTCATTTGGGGAACTTCAGCAGCTGACGCAGATTCTGGTCTTTGCTTTTCCAAGCATTCATCTAACTGTATTCCTGCTCATTACCAGGATTTGGGTTTCATTTTTTAATGAAAGGCTCAACTAGCATCATAAAATATCATATTGGACCCTTTATGTAAGCAAATACTATAATGTTGATTTTTCCTCAGCAAAATCCTCCTGTTTAATTAGTACACTTTTGCAGTACTAGAAGTATTTGTGACCTATTGCTGCCCTTGATTTGTATTTCTAAACTGTTAACCTAGAGTATACATTGACAATACTGCATATCACACAAATCAGCATTTCTTTCAGTCTTATAATCTACCAAAGAATGCAGCCAGAGTCAGAAGCATTTTCCTTCACTTTTAAATTAAAATAATTTCATAATTATTTCAGATTATATGCAGCATGCAGATGGAGAGGGTCCAGTGGTCAATTACCACATCTTAAGTCCTGATATTATGTTTAATGGTTTCTTTTCTTGAAAACAGCATAAGAAAATCAAAGCGTCTGTAGTAGATTTATGAGAGTATTTTGTGTTGAGTATTAAGGCTTTAGTTGTTAGAAAGGACTACTAGCTCTGCTACTCTGCTCAAGAAAGTACTCCAAAATCATGTCATTTTTGCTAGCAAAACCAAAATTGTTGAAAGACAGAAAAAAACAGGTAGTCGGCAGATATTCTGCAAATGTGGTTGTCAAATACTGGTGTTTCTCCAAATGTTTTAAGAGGTAGTTTTAATGCCCAGATTAATTCCTAAAAAGGGTAAAAATTACTGGCAGAGCTCTTCAATTTAAAATAAACTGGGACAAATTAGGCAGTCCAAGAGAACTGGGATTCACTTCCTGCTGACAGGAAAATTCATTGCAACCACCTCATAAATGTTATACTGTAAGCAAGTATCTCTCCTTAGAGACTGAAACTCGTGGGAATGGGCTTATTGAAAATCCCAGCATGGGGATCCCAGTGCACAGGTCTCTAAGATGCTGATCCTACAAAGTTTCTATAAACTGTAACCTCAATTGCTAATAGTTGTCCTTAAAAATTATTCCCTTTGTCAAAAGACAGCAAACTCAAGTCTTTCCAAGTGAGGCTTTTCAGTCTGCAGAGTGTCTCCAGACAGCCCCAGGGAGCACTCTACTACTGTGCCCCTCTAGGATTAAGAAGGTTTCATTTATAATCTGACTTGGCTATTCCTTCTGGTCTGCTGGCTCAGTTGTGACCCTGACACAACTGTGTCCAGTATTTTCATCAAAAATAAAACAGAAAGCAAGACAACAGTTGTCTGTATTAATACCTTCATCTCTTTGAAAAAGTATCCATGCTGACCTTAAAGAAAGTAATGTACTGTTATATAAAGTCAAAATTGCAAAATAAATCAGAGCAATAAAAATAAATAATTTATTTAAATAAATTAGCAACATTCTGTATACTTCATAAAATAATTTGGCTTTTTTTTCCCCTTACTCTTCTCCCTTCATTCAGGTTAAAATTAATGCAAAGGGCACAGACCAACTTAAAAATCAAAGTGTTTCTTTGCATGCATTATTTTATCTATAAGTGAATACTTAGTTTAATTAGGTAAACATTACAGCTCACTCAAATCCAAGCCTCATTACAGTCATTTGAAATAAGAATGGCTGAATGTGCTTTCAAATTTAGTTCCTATCCAAGTTCCTAACAAAACAACTTGTATGTTCATTTCTCATCAAATACATATCTTTGCTTTTACAACAATTGACCAATATTATCTATCAAAATCTGAATATTTTGGTGTTACGGAGTCTGATCAGACACAGGTATGCTCCAAGACTGATATCAGTTGGTCTCCCCAAGTGTCTTGGTTCTAATGAAGCTTGGCTCTGTGCTCATGTGTGCCTCCAACGGCTTCTCACACACATAAGCCAGTGGGATCTCCCCTTTACGGTGACAGGCACCCAGATAACATTTTCTTTATGCATCAAATGTTGAGCAGATACACCACTCACACTCAGCCATGGAGTCTCCATAATGTCAGCAATATGGTGATTGATCACTGGATCCTCTCCATCTGCATGCTGTGTATTTATATAGTTGGAAAATTGGAGCACATTTCCCTTGCAGTTATGTTACAGTCCTGTTGAAGAACATGGAGCAATAAGGTACATATTTACATACATAATTATGTTTTCCCCAGTTGTTTTTGAATTACAAACTAAGGTTGTTTTTATGCAATTAAATGTACCGTAATTTCCTAGGATTTAGTGTGATTTTTGTCAGTGGTATTATCTGTGTTCCCACTCACTCTCTCTGCACCTATGCAGCTCCCTGGTATGCTCTCCAAGAATAGTTCAGTTAGCTTCCAAGTCACTCAACATATTTCACTTTTAAGCAGCTATGTGCTAAAAAGCTTCCACTGTTGTCATTCTGAATCTTTAATGGTATTGAAACTGTCAGGCAAAAATTACATTCTCCTGCTGTTCTGAGCAGCAGGAGAATGAAGATGACAGAAGAGCCATGTTAATGGTAATCATAGATGAGAAATACAATGGCATTTTTCAGAAACTTAGGGCTCTGCTTTAACAGGCACAGGCTCCTTATAGCCTATTAATTTTAAAAGTAATAACTGCAAATAAAAAAATATAACAAAGAAAAACAATTAGCCAAATGGACTGAATCAGGAAAATTCTCCCTGCCTGTATTTCCCACTGGTTTTCTAATTGCTGTCATTTTGAATCATTAGATTGTTGTAAGTAGGTTCTACAACTCAATAATCTTTAAGCAACTTGTGATCATTCACTTCCTTATGCTCATAGCATCCTTCCAAGATTATTCCCTACTCAGACGGGGCACTGAAGAAGAGAGTAGTCTAAGGTACCTGGGAGTATGATTAACATCCTCTATAATTTAGATGTCTACCACATTCTAGCTGAGGCTACAGTGAAACTGTCACTAGGATCCATTTAATGATTCTTTGAGAGCATTTCTGACCATTAATCTCATGAAAACCAAGAGTCTCCCTTAGAGCATGATGAAAACAAAGTATGAGACCCTGTTTTCATGCAGATAACTACACCCTAGATATAAAAACTCATAAAGAAAAAAATACCATGAAGGATTTAGACAGAACTCAACTTATATCTGGATGTCAAACCTTAAGGAGTAATTCCAACTATGCTGCTGCCATCCCTGCAAGTTCCAAAAAAACCCCAGTACCCTGGTAGTCTTGTCTGTATACGCACACTCCCAGGAAACTCTACAAAGGCACACCTTCTACAAACTCACTTGAAGCTGTCTCCACTCCAGCAGCCAGGCCATCACGTTAGGACAAAGAAGGCACATCCCTCAAAGCCGAGTACAGCCCCACGTTATGTGTCTCTAGACAATTCTGAGCAGAGCTGGCTCTCACAGCCAGCTCTAAGCAGGGCAGCACCTCAGTACTGCCTGTGACCCCCTGGCTCTGCCTCTACTCCCCAGGTGCTTTGGTACAGTTGGTGTTGACAGATTAAGCCTACTATTCACCATTACTATTTGTATCCTCTCAAAATATTCTGCTGAGAGTTCGGACAAAGACAAGCCTCAATGCTCCCCAGATTTCCTTTTCTTATCAAACCCACAGAGCTATTGGAGGGTCTCAGTTTCTTTTTTCAAACTTCTGTTAGAGTAGCAGAAACACAGACTCTTTAACTAAAATTCAATAGCTTTTTCTCTGCCCACTTCTGAGTATTAAAACAACACTGCATGTATTTCCATCAAAGAAAGCACATAGAGAGCTCCACGATTCTTGTGTTCAGAAGCAATGACAGTCACTAATTTTCCTTATCCTTCCAAACCACCCATGAGCTAAAAAAATACAATGTTTTCTTTTCCCCCTATGGAATTCAGACTTTGAAAATACAGCTCAGGACCTTACATTTTCTGAAATACCCTCATATTTTGAAGAGCAAGGCTTAAGCAAAATAATGTCCAGCACTGCTGCATTACATCTTGCTGCCTTGCAAAATTCATACTTTGCTTCAGTTTCTAAAAGAGCCAGTGTATTGGAACAGGTGGACACCTGCTGCCAGGATCCACACATGACATTTAGGCAGCAAGAGACACCACCTACACCAGTCAAAAAAGAGGCACACCTGCTGAGCATTCCTGTAAATTCATCTGGATGCCTAGTCTGTGTAGAAGGGAATTTAAATATAAATTCATTTAATTGTGGGGATGCCAGAAATGAAAGAGGCGGTTGATTCCCTCCGCATGAATGCTGGACAGATGCAGACAGCATGCAGGATTTCCTCACCATTCCCTACCAATGCCCCAAGAGACATTTGCAACTAACCAGCTTACGGTGAGGTCATACTCCTGGAAGAAAGTACCACATTTTTTTGTGTTCTTGACCATATTTGTCCTTGCCCTGAAAGAACTCTGTTCCCCCCTTGGCCTCCTACTATTTTTCTTGAAAAAGATGACAACCCTCTCTGCCTTTGTCTAGGTGCTGCTAGTCATCATCTTCTTCTTTTAACTTTTTTCTGAAGCTCTTATACCCCATGGAAATATGCACTTTCACAGTTGCTACTGAATGCAAAAAATCCCACAACTCACAGCAATTAGCAATGTCAGCTAGCTGTCACTTCTCTTTTGGCCTAAATATTGCTGGAGATCAACCACCATTCCAGTTCTAGGAAGGATTTTGAACAAGTTATTTCTTTTTGAATATCGTTATTCCTGAGACTCTGTTGTGATATCAAATTAATTTGCAATTAATAAATGAGCCTGATTCTTGGTACCAGTTGTGATTTTCTTGCCAATGGAAATAGGCTTGGGGAAGACATAAAAAGGTCCTAAAATGCACTAACTCTCATCAACACATAGTACAACCTACATCAAAAGATTCAACAATTATCATTCAGGGTCCCTATTAATGTACACAACTGTTAAGAACTAACTACTGCAGTTGCATTTTTCCTAGAAATGCTATAAACATTTCTCAGATTTAAAACACTGAGACAACATTAAATAATCTGTGTTGTTCCCCATGCACTGTTTCAACTTCCCTGCCCTTCTTCAGCCATATAAAAAGTAATAGAAATCACACTTGGGTGAGGAAGACACACAACAATGATTAAATTTTTTCTCCAAAGCACAGACTAGTGTCAGCATCCTCTACCCCTACCCTACAGCACATGTATTAAAATATACTATTTCTGTTCCTTTGAATCTTATATTTTAAAAGACTCTTTGAACTAGAGATTTTAAACATGGCATTCTTTTAAAGACAACAGGACACATCTGGTGATAGGAATTCATCATGCTTTCTTCCTCAGTACCTAGGCCAATCCATTTTATAAATTAAGCTTATGAATTAAGCTGACTGATATCTCTCAGGCGACCTATTCATTAGGTGAACATGATTTCAAATGAGTCAGAAACTGTCCAGAATTTGCCCCAAACATGACAATTAGGTTGAAATGAATGTGGTTTTTTAAAAGTCAAAATTTTTGCTGTGTGGTTTCCAAACCAAAGTTTTGAAACTTGCCTTGAAGCTTGCTGAACTTTAAGTAAATGAGAATTAAAATGAAACCCCATGCAGAATATAAAATTGTTTGGTTTTGGCCACACAAAATGCTTAACCAAACAATATTTTGGATAAAATTAATAGGTTGGGTGTCTTAACTGACTACTAGTTTTGTGGTCCAATGCATTTTAATACAGAAAATTAAAGTTCAATAGAAAATTAAACAGAATTGCTTAATGCATTATTTCATTCTTCTATTTTACAAAGAGCAATTTCTGCTAGCATCTAGAGAATGACGAAGAGTCTTTGGAAAAACACACAGGAAACACTTTCAAAATTGAATCATTCCAACACCAGAGTAACGAATAAACAAGTTGGTGCCGTCAACCCTTGTGAATAGATGTGAAAACAAACCAATATAGCTTATAAGGGTTATTTATTTATCTATACACAATGTATGTAGATAAATAATCTAGTAAATTGAGCACTTCTAATTTGATTCAAGCAAGGAAATGCTTTTCATATTCATAGACCTAAGTCTCAAACATGGAGCCAGAACCTTAAAGGAGAAAATCTAACTATAAAATATATAAAACACAATTACTTGGCCATTCAACTGTATTTTATTTGTGTGCATAAGGTATGGAAAAATGAAAAGTCACTTGTAACAGATGTTGCACTCCTGTCATAGAAGAGCATTGGACTGAAAGGCATGTTGTGAAAAGAAGGTTTGCAACACAGATAAGTTTTTCTGTTTTGAGCATATGATCTTTATTTCAACTATTACATAACTTTACAGAATAAGATTTCTGAGTTGAATTTTTCTCTTTCCTCCTACTACTCTTCCAAGTTTTGATGTTCATACTTTAGTTCCCACACTCTTCACAAGACAAAGAATTATTTATGTACAATACTCTGAAAGGCACCTCAATCAACATGACACCTTCATATTTATTTGTAGTATACCACTTGCACAAATTGGAGTGAGAGTGGGGAGTATACAGTGAACACAAGTCATCAAGAATAATAATTATAAAAGAGGAAAAATAAAGAGTCTGGTGTATGAAAGTTTCTTCATTACTCCTTATTATATTTATAATCATCAAATTTCCTTTCACATTTTCCAGCTCTGTAAAGTAAGACTTGCGTGTCCTCCCTCAAAGCTTGTTTGTAAGACATATAATTCCAAGCAGCCATGCTTAAAGGAATTTTATAAACTATTTTATAATGTGGCAGGATAATTTCCCTGTGCAGAGAGTCACCGGACACAGAAGTTGTTTCTTTGCCAGAATAATACTTCCCAGTTTTGATAATGATGATTTTTATTAGCTTCTGAGAAAAGCTGCCACCTGGTTATATCCATAATCAGTTCCTGTGCTGGGGGTCTCTGCAAGTCACAGGGTTCACAGATGAAAACCTTGAGTGTCCTGCACAAAACCTCAAGAGATATCACTTCCCCCCAAGTCAGTATTACACACATACAGCTTTGCAAAATTTTACCAGCCACCTTTGCCCACAATAAAGTAACTTTACTCTTTTTGCAGTCAAGGGGTCTCTTTGCCTGGAAACTCTCCTGTTTCTGGGAGCTGCCTGTGAATTCCATGCTGATGAGGCTTGATGGAAGTAGAGCTTTCCACCAGCAATACCCATGGTCAAGACAGAAGCAGTGACACAGCAGCAGCAGCAGCAGCAGCAGCAGCTCTTCATTCACAGGAGCATCTCAGTATCTCACTGATTCCATTTCAGCCGATCTGAAATCTTTATGCCGTGTTCCTCTCTTCGTCCTCCTTTCTTAGTGTTTAGGGAAGAAAGAAATGCAGAAAAAGAAAGCCCAGAGGAAGAGCTTACACTAAGATATCACTTCTTTTGCTGCACCATACTACCAGTGTTATCATGGCACATGTCAGCATGACTGGGATCAAGATCAGTGTTATGAGAATTTCATCCGGTGGATCTTCCCAGTGAACCTTTTCTGAAGTACAGTTTGAAAAGAATTGTTTATGAATTCCAGTGATAAAGCCTTCTGCAAGGGGGTTTGGCCAAAAGCAACTTGCATTGTTGGCTTCACGTTCTGTGCACTGGGTAAAGTTGTCATAATACCTGGGAGTAGAAGAAAAATAAGAGAAGTTGAAACAGAATGTATATGCATGTTACACTTGGAGAAAGCTACGGAGGGCGCCATAAGAAATCTCTAAGAGTGTGTCTATCGCGTCGATTTTCTGCTGAAGGACCTCCAGTAGAAGCTTGGCACAGCGAGGCAGAAGGAGAACTGACTCACACGTACTAATGCAACTGAGAGATTCCATGTGAAGTTCTGAGATCCCAGATGTGCAATAATCAAACCACGACTGCAGCCAGGACCTCCTAATGCCATTTAAGTACAGATAGAACTCCCTCACCAGAGACATCTACAGATTCTTTAAAAAGCATGCACACAAATGTGCCAAGAACAGGACATTTTGAACAAAGTATTTCATGCCTCATCTGCCGCTAGACATGATGTTGTCGTGAAAATTATGATGTGGCACTAGGACTGAATCACAACATGCAGTACTGTGTAAAAATTTTGGTTCTGTTGCACTCTGATGTAAGAAAATAATGGGAAAATAAACACACAGAAAGTTATCTTTTGACAAAATTCCTCTTCTTTCCAACTCTAGCAAATGTCCAGCAGGGAATAAATAAAGAAATAAATTCTAATTACATGTTTGCTTATGAAAAGCTGGGAATTCCTTATAATACCTAACATGTGATTTCAAGACTGCATGTGCTAAAATTTACCTGTCCAGGAATAACTTATATTTATGAGAATTGGCTACCCCTCAGGAAAAAGAAAAAAGGCAACAATAAGCCTAAATGAGTTTTGCAGTGTTATTTTAAGCCAAAGAAATTCAGGAAGTGAATGGATATGGGGGAGGAGATCGGAAATTAGGAAGACGAAGAGTGTCTGGTCAGTGCATGAATAGGGCAAGAAATAAGGAAGCTGAATTATTGTCTGTTGCATTTATTTTAGTCCTGCGTGACTCAATAAACTCACTTCAAAGGGGAATTAAAAATAGAAAGGAGAGAGCAAAAGCCCACAACACTTCTAGGGACAGCATCTTATTATAACATCTGAAGACCCTGCTCTCCCTCACACCACATAAATATGGACTCCTGGTGATTGACTCGTTCTGACATTAAGTCCTACAGGGGACTAATGTTGACTAAATGCTCTGCTGTAAACTAAAGGAAAAGAGACATTTCAGAATTTGGGCCAAGACTGAAGTCTGCTGTCTACTGTGTGTCTGTCAGGGGAAATGTCTGCCTGCCCATGCTACAACTACACAGGTTGGGATCACAGCCTGCTGAGCATCTAAATTCTCAGGGCTGTGTTCACAGAAGAAGAAAAAGCATCACAGAAAGGGGCTTCTGCGAGTTCCTTGTAGTTCTCATTTTCAAGGAGCTTGAGCCAATAATGCTTCATTCATAAGCAAACACACTGGACATCTAACAACAAAATCCATCATGAAGTTGCATATACGCACAATATATGTGCATTTTAAACAAAGCAACTAGAAAGGAAGCTTTTGTGACATCAGCAACCACAGGAAAACAACAGGAAGTAAGCTAAAAATAAAATACAAATATCAGCTGTTTGCTATTTTAATTGTGTCATTCTTCTGTGTGACCTGATGGCATCCATTCTTTATGTCCTTGGACTAAATTAGGAACTGGAGATGTCTAATTGAATGTGGGACATATAGTCCCAGAGGACCTGAAGAGCAACCGGTCTGAAGGCAAGGCTACAAGGTTCAGCAGGCTACAATGCAGAGATGGAGGGGCATCCATCTGCCCAGACAGATCAGTGCTCCACCTGGCACAGACACTCCAGAGTGCTGGACTCTGCTCCAGCCTGCTCTGGGCCATGCTCTCATGGGCACCTTTGTGCCATCAATGGCCACTGTTACAGCTGCCTCAATTAAAAAATCAACAATAAATCCAGGTAATGTCACCATAAAAGTACCCTAAGCTCAAAGATTTGTTGATGTATTTTTTTGCCTCCGTGTTTAAAATCCGATAGAAAAGTCAGTGTTCTACAAAGAATTCTGTAGATTTTTTTCTTAAATGTTAGAGGGTGTAAACAAAAATATTTGCCAGTGATTTTTGATTGTAAATACAACACAGCTAGTAGAAGCTGGTTAAGTCTTGCCAAAAGGCCAGATAAAAATAACTTGGGAGATAAATTGTATTTGAAATACTGAATCCCTAAGGGCCAAAGTAGAATAAAAATGTTATTGTAATTGTTGGAGCTGTTGGAGTTGGAGTTCCTTATATTTTTTACTTAAAACCTTCTCTCATGAATAAAAAAGGGAAAAAAATCCTACCTGCACTATAACTCTTAGCTCACACAACTGTGAGAATGTAGATAAAGGAAAATCTCAGCTGCTGGAGAACCGCATGTCTGCCAGAAAAGGTGAAATCACTTCAATATTTATGTAGTTTTGTAATTTAGAGTTTATGCACTGCAACAGAAAGTTCATACAAAAAAAAAAAAAAAGATCCTCTGTGCATGGCACTGCGGAACAGCTGCCTCAGACGGGAGCAACTGCATCCTATTACTACAGCATGGATGCTTTTGTAGTTGACCAATTGGTTTGCAAGTTGGGATTTTTTAAGAAGGAGATGGTGGTTAATAGATATTTAATTTCAGTTGAATTCTCCTATGCCTAATCCTTTCATGTCTTACATAATTCTTTTCAATCAAATGGTAAAGGCTGGAATAGAAAACCTTTCCATTCTGTTTAATAAAATGGCTATGACAAAGATGTCCTGGCCTCTGACTGGAGATATTTCAAGAAGTGCATTAAAGTTCCACAGCTTGTGAAAGGAAAGAACGAGAAATTATAATTTCTACTTGTTCTCCAAACAAATAACTGGAGAGCACATCGGAGCTCAAGCTCCTTCACTTTTCAGATTATAGGAGGGTGTGGGAACATCCTTAATTCTTTGTGCTGAGACACATTTTCATCTCTTTCAAGCTAACTACAAGGGACCTAGGTAGTACTCAGGAAAGGGATATTCACAGGGAGACTGGTCACAAGCTTTGTGACAAATGAGCCAAAAAATTATATGAGTTTCAACTCAGCTAAGTAGTCCAGTACAAAAAACCCAAAATCTAAGCACAGTCTGAGCAGCAAGATTCACATGAAGGTGAATATTGAGCATATCAGGGCAAAGCACCTGATATATCAGGATAACTGAGCATATCAGGTGCTTTGCTCTGATATGCTCAGGATAACTTTAGTTTCTATTGAGGAACCAACTCCTTCGTCATACTGCACAGGATTGAAAATACTTTCAGGGAACACAAAAAATAATTACTTTCAGAGCAATCTTTGAACTATAACACATTTGTCATGAAAGATAATTTTCAATATTCTAGAACAATACCTCATTTTCAGAGCACACAAACTTTTTCTTCTATACCTTACATTTTCACTAAACCAGATAATAACAACCGTGTCACTGGGTAGGTTTTTTTTTTTGTTTAAACTGTGCATTTTGTATTTTACCCATGAGAAAATACATTTTTACATATTACCTATAACTAAGAACCTGGAAACCTGGACAGCTATTATGAGGAATGGTAGTGGACACATTTGCCTTAATGGGACAGAGTTTCATGGGGTGTCCACTCAAACTATTTAAATAGAGAGCTAGGTTTATTGCATCTCATCTATCTCAGGGTACACAGTTGCCTCTCACTCAGGGCACTTCTCAGTCTAAGTGGGGCTTGAATCTCATCCATAGTTTCCCACATTTCCAGGGAGGAACATGGTAAATTCTTGCTCTATCTTCCTCAATATCCCTGCACAGGAAAACTGCAGGGGTGAATGGTTTACAAAAACACAAGTCTCACAACCCCCTCCTCCACATTTTTGTGATACTAAGAAAACAAATAGATTTTTTAACTAAGAGTTTTGACAAATAAGTGTTTTCCACTGCAAAACTGCTATTTCAAAGAATCACAAACACTTATCAAAAAGCTGAATACTATATATATATTACTTAAGACAAACATTTGAGGGCATTTTCTGGCTGCAGCCAGTAGACCCACTATCAGTTCCAACTGGAGAATCTTCCCACCTCTCCAGCACCCATGGACAGACCACCACAGAGACATTCAGCATATAAGCAGTCAGGAATGTTTTGCAGTGGCTTAATGAGGAGGGCCAGGCATTAAAAACCAATACACCACACTTTCACTACCCCATTTAAAATAATTCAGTTTCATGATTCCTGATATAATTAGAGAAGGGTAGTACAAGATATATAATACATTGTGAGTAATTTTTGCTATTTTGAGTCCACTAAGTACTCAGAATACAGTGAAAAATCTCTCTTGAGATAATTGAGTCTTGATGCAAACCAGGTAACAGGTACACCAGGGACACCCACTCCTGCTACTATACAATCCCAGATAGCAACCTAGAGGCACTTTTTCAGGACACTACAAGTCATGTGGTGTATTTTTATAAAAATGCTTTAAAATTATTTGCTTTCCCCCAGATTATTCAACCAAAAATTTCTTTATACACATTCACATATTAAATTGAATTATCATCCTTGTAACTTCCACCCAGACTGGAATACAAAAATCTGAAAAGTAAAAATATTAACAAGAAATATCATATGATGAGAAAGGCTTTTCTTACAGCATTTCTAGACGAAGTGGAGGCAGGAAGTAGCAAAAAACTTCACAAAAATAAAAAGCCTATTCTTATGTAAGATGCAGCCAGACTATATAGAATTTCCATGAGTAACAGCCTGGATGAACTTCAAATAAGGGTCCAAACCTTAAGATGATAATTTCCTGATGTTTCACCACCATGTTAAAAGGACAGCTTCAATTTTATAGTGAGTTAGGAGCCTGTAAATGTGGTGGAATATTTCTGAGATTTTCTCACTCAGTATCTCTCCAAACAGATTGGTGACTGTGTCTCACCATTCCTTTAATCACATATCTTCTGCCAAGATGAGTATTCTCACAGTCACATTTTTACCTCCCTAATCAGATCAGATCTACTGTTGTGCAGCTCCTGTACAGGATTCAGCCTCAAGAAAATAATGTGCTACAAAAACACAGGGAAGGAAATGAATGGGGGTGGGGAGAAACAGGTTTAATGAAAAAATTATAAAGTACAGTTTACTCTCATGCCACTAAATAATGGACGTTGAGACAGATTTACTCACTTGGGTTGAAAATAATAAACAGATTCTGGTATCCTTTGAAGTAATTACAGAGCTCCACCCTTAGTTTCACATCAACAGCTGTCTGGAAAATGCAAAATAAACTGAACTAAAACCCCAAAAATGCACAACTATTACTAAATTGTTGTTAATTCCCTAAAGATACAGACAGAAAATTTAAATATAAAGAGCAACTATAGATGCAAGCAGTTACTTTATACATCTAATAGCCATCTTTAATGAGCAGCAGAAACCACTATATTAAGCAAATGTAGAACAAGGAGGTAAATGTAGCCTGACATAAGGCATTGCATTATTAAGATCAAATATTTAGTAGCACCAGAATTTTACCAAGCCAAAAACTTCAACCCGCAAGCAGGCTTTACCTTCCACCACTCCTGACTAGATTTTAATGATTATTTAGTTGTACACTCAGCCCATTTTTGGAGAACACCCAGTAAGAGGGGAAGTAGTCTCTGAAGCCATCACTAACCACATCATGTCTTCAGAAGCCAATCCCATATCTCCCTTGAATTAGACAAAAATCAAAAGAGTAAGTGAAGGCAAATCCTAATCCCACAAACACTTAAGCATACATATCCAACTTCTTATAAGCACAGTATCTCACAAGTAGCCATCAGAGATGATGTGTGGAAAATGTCCTTAATAGCATGAATAGAATCATTACATATCTGCTTCCCATAGTCAAACACATCAGGCTTGTGATTCTGTCACGAAAATGCAAATTTTAAAACCTCTTATTTGTGGATCAAGTTTCAAAGTTTTTGTCAAGTTGGTCAACTAGTGAAAGCCTTCATTTTTTTGGGCTTCTCACCAAAGGAGACAGCATGTTTCTGGGGACAAGCACTTTTTTTGTGTGCATCAATATTTGAAATTTTACAGCTGAAATTTTAAACCTTGTACTAGAACACATGAACAGAAGCAGGAAGCATTCCAAAATTCAGATCCAAATTATAAGACCATCTTCAGATCTCCAGTAAACACTTCTCAGTGCTCAAAATGGCAGATGCACAATTTCTGCTACCTCATCTGCTTTTTCTCTATTATAGTCAGTTATTTCTCTATTTAATTCAGATTACTTCACAATGACAGGGCAAAGGCAATACCTGACTAAGACTGGGATTTTTTCCTTTCCCATCAGCTGTACATCATGCATCTCCCCTCAGTGTCATTAGGAAAACCATTAGCATTTTCTGGTACATATCCTCTTTCAAAGGCCAAGCATGACAGAGGTGAGAGCCCTGAAAAGCCAATAGCACAATTTGAAGGCAAATTCCTACTATTTATTGTCATATACAATTTCAAATCAAACTTCTGCATGCTTCAAAACCATTTTATGTTGCCTTTACAGTCGATAAAAACACTGGAATAATTGTAAGGCATGATGCACAATACAGCTTCCTTGAAGCTTCCCCTGCCAAGGAAGAGAGCCCAGGACAAGTAGTACTTTGGACAGATGAGTCCCACACCTGCTGTGCCTAGCAAATAAAAAGCCTCATTAAAAGAAAGCCAGCTAGTAGAGAATTACACTCAAATCTGCCACTGTAGTGATGGAGAGACATGCAAGCAGCATGCTATCCTTGTGTCTATCTCAGCTCAACTCCTTCCCAAAAGCACTTCCACCTGAGCCACCAGAGATTGGCACAACCCTCACTGCAGTCAGTGCAAATGCAAGCGCTCCTGGTGCAAGCAGGTGTTTGGGTCAGCCACTGACACAGCCGCCTGCTGAGGTGGTTCTGCTTTCTCCAAACACATCAGTCACTTTGTTCATTCGCCTGGTAAAGTTTGCAACAATTAACAGCTTATTTGTCTCCACTCTTCTCAGAATGTTCCAACCCCATGATAAAACCATAATTCCAGCACTGCTTCCAAAATTAAATGCTCACCCAGCTTCAATCCAATCATCCAACACCAGGGGAGGAGCCAGAGTCAGGAGGGAAGCTGCTGGCCCAGAACTGCTCTGAGCTCATGCCACATTTCAGGAGCTCGAGGCTTTTCTTTCCATCTAGATTAACCAAGCTGGCAGGTGAGCAGAGAAAATGTGGTTTGAATTCAGACTGGTGCTCCACCGCTCGGCCTCCAGACAGCCACTCAAAACAAGCAACCATGAAGATAATAATTTTTCTGACCAACAGGCAAAAACTCACAGAGAAAGAAAACACAGAAGGGCCCTTCTTCTTCATTCCAGCTTACATCTGCAAACAACTGCTCCGTATTCCATTTTTATGAGGATATTAAAGAGTATTAGAGTGTCACCTGCTGAGTGGAAGCTGTTATTAGATTCTACTTACTCCAAAGTAGCACAAGCCTTTTATAATACCACAGCACTATTTCTCCAATTGGAAAGAGGGGAGAGAAATATCTGGTAATATGCAGCTGTGAAAGAGAAGTCATCAGTCAATCAGGCTTACATTTTGAGGAACACCCACTGTAGCATCTCCACAGACTGAATTTTTTTTTAAATTAAAAAAAAAAAAAATCTAAGTTGAACTTCTCATCATCATTTTCATAACCCTCCTCCCATAATTTTTATGAGCATGTAAAGAGTGTATACTTTTCCTGATTATTTATGGAAAATGGGTTTTATATAAACTTTTAAAAATACCTGTAATTTAAAAAGCCACTTGCTTTGGGAGGAGAGTGGCTGTTGTGTTCTGCTCCAAGCAGAGCACAAATAATGAGAGTTAAAAATCAGTTGACTAATTACAGATCTTAAGCTTCAGATTATGTCAGCTGCTGGACTAGTTAAAGAATAAATCCTTTTTGCAGTCTTGCATAATAAATGAATTATGTGAAATTGCAATCTAGGCATGCACAGCTCACAAACGAGACCAAAACTGATGAAAAATTAACCATAAAATCAGAGGAACGGTAGCAATATTAGAAATTGATTTGAAATTAAGCAAAAAAGACTGTTAGGGAAGAAGGCTAATATAGAAAATTTCTGCTTATCTGCAATTCAAATACATCATTATGTTTTAGCATGACTTTGACAGCACAGCATGTTCACCATTGACTGCCTTGACAACCTTTGATTTCCACTCCTTCTATACTCAGCACTTATTTTTGAGAAAATTTTTAATTTTACAAAGCTGCCATATCTCTATTATTTCTATAAGCACTACAGGCATCTCAGAGATTGCCTTCAAGTTTGTCAATGCAGCCAGCAACAAGTGTCTGCCTTTTGCAGATTACACTACAGGCTGAAGAAGGTGACTTATCTGCTGAAGAGTGCAGAAGACTGCATGTCTTGAGACGACTTTCCGACACATAATTACATACTATTCTGTAAAGATAAATAGAAATGCCAGAGCGTTGGCAATTGACCATGTAAAATACTTTTTTAAAAAGTATTGTTACATAATAAACTTCTGTAATTGAAACAAGACCCTGAATACAAAACATAGTAGTATTAATTCATACCTATTGTGTTGTCAACAGTTAACCACATGACTAATACCACATGTAGCCTGGAGCAAGAAAATCTCTTTTTTTGTCTCTGCTGAGTTAATCTCCATTATTGTATGTTCGTGGTTGATCCATTTGAAAACAAGAATGTAGAAATTGTTTTGCAAACTAGAAGAACCAGAAAAGTTTGCATTAACTTTTCCTTTTCATAATACATTTATACATTTGTTTTCACTGCCTCTAAAAATATACTGTCCATTATATATGCATTGCATAATACAAAATAATCAGTCTATCAAGTTATACCATACTATTTTACCACCAAGCAACTTTACACAGAAATCTTATGCAATGGTTTTTATTAAATACAGCCTTTTAAAATAAGCTCCATGAAGACTGTTTTTGATTACTGATCTTACCACAATAAAATTCAAAAAGGTCATGAAAGGTGTTGAAAGGCTGACAGTCCTGAGATTTAACGACAGAACTGCTTTCTAACATCACCTCTAAGTTGCTTACATTATTTTTTCCAAGTGACTTAGAATTATTATATTCTTATATCTTTAACTATTTGTTAGCTGACTTGGAAATATGAGCACTGACATACTGATGCCACCTTGTGAGTGCAAGCTACCACCATTAGTCCAAGGCATCTACTGAAGTACACATCAATCTGACCCACAGCACCCTTCCTAAAATATTGTCACTGGGGTCTTCAGGTGACATCGACTTCACCAATGTTGAAAACTCTTTCCAAACTTCGAGAAAATACTGATATTTATATCACTGACCTCTTGGCAAATGCCAGATTTCATTCCCTCGTTGAAAAAAAAATACTCAGGACAAATAAATGTAACAGGTGTTAAAACTTAATGAAAAAATTCAGCATTCATGAATGTTTTTCACCACCCTTCTGCAGCATGTAAGACAGCCACAGAAAACACCATTTTCTGCTGTAATTCTCCACTAAAGAAAGAAAAAGCATTCAAAACTAATATCCAAAGCCTTTCCAATATCTCACCTGGAGTTATCAAATATAGACTTTATTTTCACAGCCATGTATTATATAAAATGACTGTGCCTCTCCTTTATAACAAAGGTGAAAACTATATTGCACTAAAGAACCATATTTCAGCCTCTGCATCTATCAGGAGGAAAGCAGTTATATGGGAATGATGTATTCCCGCCTCATGTTGAGCCCTGGTGTCTGAATTCAAACTAACCACTTTATTTCTATTCATCAGGACATATTCTTATCTACACAATACAAAACAAAGCCAGTACATTTCATATGAAAGTATGATGTGAAATAGAGATTCTATGTAAGATATTCTTCTACAGCCCCATTAAGTGACCCACCGTGCCTTTGCATTAACCTCACAGCAACTAGGACGGCTGATCCCAAAACAGCACATGATTGTACACATTCTCAGCACAGCCCTGTACCTGAGATTTTATAAACTTTAGGTTTCTTTCATTCCCAATGTTTTAAATAATAGATGGCAAGCACTATTATTTCTGTAATAAAAAATTGCTATTGTCAGCTACCAGCATGATGGCAACACAAGTGCTCAAATACGAAGTTCTTCTCCATTGTTTTACTTCCTCACACCTAATTGATTTATTAGCTCCTTTGCTTTTGTTTTGAAAAGAAAGGCATGAGTCACAGAAGAGAAACAGTATGTTCTTGGGATAACAATTACCAGCCTGGTTTTGCCATTGCTGCCGTGAGTTTTTAGATGGCTTTTTTAGTACAAGACCACTGTAAGTTTTGATAGGTAAAGAGGTGAAAGAAATACATAGGTTAAAAAATATTAAATATCAGCATCATCTTCATTTCACCGAGAGTTTAAAAAAAATCAGCAACTGCATCTGTATGAGAAGCTCAAAGGAAGACAATCCTACCAAAGAAGACCAAATGCTGGCATCTACCACACCAGTCCTTCTCCTATACCCAACTGAACACTAAATGCTAAATCACCTACACTGACCTGAGACCACACAAAGTGCAGGTTTACTCAACCTTCCACCACAGAGACACTGAGATAATAAATAATATTTTCTTCTATAAAATCTGGACTAACAAATCTGGGAAGACTGGTAGCTGGCTAAATAAGGGATTTTGGTCCCCCTTCTCAGTTAGATCTTCAGGGGAAAAGACGACATTACTCTTCATATACATACAGAACTTTAGGCAACAAAATTGCAGAAAATTACCCAGAGACCAGGCAAATGTGCAAGCACATTTGTGATTTGCAGCATTTTCATCATGACTTTGCCCAAGGTAAACTATAACCGATGTAGTTGTCTGTCTACAGGGATATGAATCCCAACACAAATACAGACAGCCCCCTCCTAACATGACACAAATGAGGAAGGGTGGGACTCCCTTTAATCAGTACTGTTCTGGATCTAAAATTATATGTGCTGGTCACTCAAACATCCAGTTTCCAGCAGCCCCAGGCTGCCTTTCATGTGAGAAAATCACATGCAAAAATCCAGAATCAAGACTTTTCTGATTATATTTAAAAGAATGAACCAAAGGTGTCAGATTTCTAATTGTGAGACCAATACCATGGGAACATATTAGCTCAAGTCACTGGTTCACCTCAGCTGCAAAACAAATCCAGTGGTTTGTCTGAGATTTTTACTAGGGATTTGTACTGGGATTTGATACTAGGGAATTTGCTGACCCTATCTGGAAGGAAATAGAAGAGGTAGTTACTCAGGAAATGGGAAGGCTGAGGTCCTCTAATGACCCTTTTGCCTTGATCTTCACTGGCAAATGCTCCAGTCACCTGCAGAAGGCAAGGCAGGAATTTGGAGAATGAAGAACTACCCATGATAGGAGTTCAAAAATATGTAAGGAACCTGAAGGCCCACAGGACCTGATGAAAGGCATTTGAAGGTCCTGAAAGAACTGGCAGAGGGAGGGGCTAAGTCACTATCCATCACATTTGAGAAGTCATTTGAGAAGCAGTTTGGGGAAGTTCCCATTGGAAAAGAGGAAACAACTCCCATTTTTAAAAAGGAAAATTAAAAGGAGCACTCTCTTCTGAAGACAGGCTGAGATGTTTAGGGTTGTTAAGCATGTAGAAGAGGCCTTGTGAAGACCTTAGAGCACCTTGCAGTACATAAAGAGGACTAAAGAGAGGTGAGAGGGACAGTAGTGACAGAACAAGGGGGAATGGCTTTAAATGGAAAGAGAGTAGTTTGGATTAGATTTTAGGAAGTAATTTTTTATTGTCTAAAACAGATTGCTCAGAAAAGCTGTGGATGGTCCATCTCTGGAATTGTTCAGGGACAGGTTGGATGAGGCTTTGAGCAAACTGGTCTAGTGGAGGATGTCCCTGTCCACAGCTTGGAACCAAAGATCTTTAGGATCCCTTCCAACCCAAACCACTCAGAGAGTCTATGGTTTTCACAGTACATTCCTCTTCTGTAGAAGTTTTGTCATTAGCAGCTGGGTGCAGTTGGTGATTGGTGTCTAGATCAGGACTCGTGCAGCAGTCAGTGGGGAAGATGAAAAAACTTAGACAACCAACCAAAAAAATTACTCAGTTTGGAGGGTCCTTACAAACACACTCAGCCAGCAGAGGTTCTTAGCTCCAAGCTTCAGGAAGTGTGGGCGTGTAATTTCATTTTGGGCTGCATATGTTTCTTACAGAGTTTGCCTTCCCATTGATCTTAATGTGATCTGGCTTTCTTTCATGTAATATTTTACTAAGTTTCTTTGAAAACTAGGCACATTTACAGTTAACTTAGTTGGGCCAAATTGTAACAGGCAAAGCTCCCACTGACTTCAAAATTGCACAACAGGATTACTTTTCCAAATTACCTCAAAAGCAGTCATACAGATTTTTTTCCTTAATTCTTTTTTCAAATCCTTGGCATCTGTACAGAACACGGGTGGACTCCCTCATCATCTTCAATGGGACTGAAACTGTTTATAGAGTTAACTTTTCATGTGAAGTGTTGTGGGAAAAACTACACTAAGGCTGCACAGAAAAAAGAATAGTTATTTACAGTGGGCTCAGACCTTGGACCATGCACCCAGTAAAGCAGAGAATTTCATCAGGTACACACATACCTGTGATGAATCTGCTTCAGACCTACAGTTAAAGAAAAAATTTGCCCTCTTCTATTCTGCTGTGAACTGAAATTTAAAACATCTAAAAAATGAGACTTTTAACATTTTCCAGCTACTGTAAAGCAATGTCACAGAGCCACTGTCTCACAGCAAATCTGGGACTCCTAGAGCTGTGAAAAGAAATGTAGAGATTGGAGGAAGAAGTTTGTTACAATCCATTCTTTTTCTCAAACAGAAAATCCAGATCTGACCTGTGTTACATGCACTACTTTGCTAGAAGTGTCTTCCAAAACACAAATTGCTATTTCATCCTTTGACTCTAAACCCAATTCCTCATCTGGTAGACACAGAATGACTGACTGGGGGCTCCCAAAGTAGCAGGTATGCAACTCGTGGGATGAGTGCTGCAATAATAGTATTGGCTTGAAATAAGAGAATGCCTCACCTGTAACAGATTACACAATCTGTTTATAGATGTAATGGATCAATAGCAATCTTTTAGATGAAGAGTTGATGCCTTTTTATAGTATACTCACTCTTACAGGGTTTAGAATAGTGACTACTGGGCAGATTGCGTGGCCTGTATTATGCAACAGTGCAGATATGACCACAGCCATCTCTCTGGCCTCAAAATTACTGAAATGCTGGTAACTACACCCAGAAATATTTGGAAAATGGTGATGCAGAAGAGAGAAAACTAACACTTGGGAGCAGGCCAAAAGCTTAACAAGCCACTGAAAATCTTCTTGAGTACGTTTTGGTCCCACATTTCCATAGGGGTTAGGCCTAGGAGACACACACAGATTTGTTTAGAGACTATTTGTTCTAGCTAAATTGTTTCCAGGATCCAGTCAGAAGTATTTGAAAAACTGTTTCATGAGTTAAGAATAGAAAGCAATCTAAGCAATTACAATGAGGAACATTTTTTCAGGTTCATGTAAGACAGCTCTGGGCACTTCCGTCTTCATCTAGCCACTTGCTTCAGGAATTAGTCATACCTGGCCTCTCAACTGTAGTCCTACACCAGGATTTATCACAGCACACAAAAAAAAAGTCCGACTGTTAATAATGAATTTTGGCTTATGGACAGCAGGTGATTTTACATATTCAGCTGTAATTGCTAAATATTGAGAAGATAATAAAGAAATATAATACATAGTTATTATATGGAATGCAGCACTATTAACATAGATGTTACTATAAGAAGGCATAACAGAAATATTACACATGAAAAATAAAATCTTTCCTGCAATTTCCAGTCTTCTGTCAAATGAAAAGTATATTTGCTTTTGTTAATTCCTCATACAGCTTTTACCCACACTTTAGTCTCTGCTTATTCACCTGCCATGTACCATAACTTTGAGTCTTTTAAACAACCTTGTTGTATTTTCATCTTCAGAGCTCTCTTTTAATAATCTAAAGGCCTCAGCAAAACTGCAACTAGGCAAAATCCTTCTCTTCTGGCAATGAACACCTCTGGCTGTGTATTGAAGGTTTTACCTTTCTTGTAAGCTGTTTGTGGTTAGCCTTCATATTCTGATGTCCAAGCTAGAACCACTGAAACCCACCATGTCTGAATGACTTAAAACATGTTAAAATCACACTGTGATCCCTCATGGTATTTAAGCTTTCAAATACCTTTGGACAATTTGACCCAGAGTACTTGTATCCTAACTAACTGCGAATCCTCACAGAAATACCCAAAAATTAATCGGGAAACTTTCATCTAACAGTGCTTCTGTAAAACTTTACCTGAGAATTTAATGTCTATATGTGATCATCTTACATTTCCAGCTAGAGCAATATCAGCTGTGAAGTCTAAAACTCTCATATTGGTCTGCAGGTACCAGATGCCACACACAGAAGCTTCGTCTATTCAAAATCAGTGAAAAGGCTGCTTTCTAAAGAACACAAGTTTGTTAAGAATATCAGAGATGTCAGAAAATCTTACAGGTTAATCAGGTTACAGCAAATTGGAGCCACTGCAAATTCTCTCACAAATGTTTGGCCAAATGGTGAAGCACTACAGATAATTGCTATTTATAATCCCCTAACCAAAGGACAGCCATTTACACTGAAGAGCTAAAACTCCTCCACGAACCAAGGAATTTAGAAAATTAGCAGATTTCCATTAACTGTTACATTTCCATATGTGTTACAAAGACTTATTTCAAAGTGAAAAGTGCCATGTAGAAATTACTGCATGAAAAAACAGTTTCTTTTACACAAAACTAGCAGTTTTAACCCACTATCTGATCCAGACTGATTAATTGTTACTGCTGGGGGCTAGATATAAAATCAGCACAAACTAGTATTACCAGGTTTAAATATCTGAATTTTAAGTTCTCATGGATAGATATACCAGTTTTTAATTAATTTGTCAGATTTCTCCAAAGAAGGAAGTGTTTCTGTCCCATGTCTCAGGGTTCGTCCAATGAACTGTAATAAATTACCTCTATGTGTCCCTGCTCACAGCAGAGGAGTTGGAACTAGAGGATCTTTACAGTCACTTCCAATCCAGGCCATTCTATGATTCTACATGCTTCTTATAGAATGCATGACATCGAATAACAATGTCTATTCTCAAAAGAGTAAAAATCTTAAAGGTAGATGCACATTTGTTGCTTCTTCAGTGCAATGAACCCTTATGATAAGTTTGTAATCAGAGTTCTAATGCTTGATTAATGCTTGATTCAAGTGACAAATTTCAAAACAAATTCAAAACTGCTACTCTCCTCTAAAGGAGAACTTGAAACATTTAAAAAAAGGTTTTTAGAAAATAGATATTATGTTAAAAATGTAAAAGATTTTTCTTCTCTAAAAGCCTTGAATTCTTCTGTTACTGCTTTTGAGGAAAAATTAGCAAAGCCTCAGACTGACCAACTTCTTCAGAAAAATTTTCTTGTACAGGGAATGAAAACGACAACAAACAGTGAGCACAATTGGAAAGGATAAAATCAAGGTGGATTCTTAACTCTAATTAAAAGTCAGGAAAACGCAGAGACTTCAAAGTCAGCTTCAAACCTTGAAAAATTCTTGCACATTATATGTAAAAGCTTGAATTAATTTTAGCAGAAGTCTCTCAAAAAGCTGTCTGTTCTTCCACCTGCATTAATACAGGTATAGTCTAAAATTTTGTCTTCTGTAAGTCTAATATTTTGGCTCCTATAGGTAGTTTTCACTGCTGCAAGTAATCCCATTAGTTGAGGTCACTTATTGATTCAAGTAAGATATCAGAAAAGAAATCTTGTTATACTAAAACAATTATAATGAAAATAAAATGGAGCAAAATTACAGTGTTTCCTTCAAAATAAATAAAACATCTTGAACCTAGATGAGTTATAAAATAAATTTATTGCTGCTTAACGTACAGATATTTATTAAATAAATTTACCAGCACCAGCACTGCAAGGATTTTTTTTTTTTTTTTTTGCATACCCACACTTCTCTGACAGATTTGACTGCAATTTCTGCAAGCTGGTTTAGAAGAGCTAACCTTCCCCACAGCTGGAGAGAACTGCATGAGTGCATCTTTCACTCCAGTGCCATAAGATTAAGAATCTACCTTTTAACAGATTGCAAGATTTTAAAGTCATCAAGGTGTATGAATACATGTGCTAGGAAGGAATAGCATCTAAATTGATAATATGATATCAGAATATGAAACATTATTAACAGGTGGGGCATTTCAACACAGGTGTTGGTGCTAAGGGAGTCATGGGGAACTGATACAACACAGCACTGCAGTCCAACATTTCATTATCTGTCCAGTCTGTTGGTGATCAGCCAGGTAAAGTCTGCATCACATGACTCAACACTAAACAGGACACAAGACCAATGATCCCACCAGAACACATCTGGGGCTCAATGACACTGTAACAGGTTTGGCGTCAGCTGGCTTGGGGCTACTCTGCCGCCACAGCAGACTCCAGAAACAACACCAGCACAGTTTCAAGTGCAGGAAGTGTAGTGTAGTGTACCAACTCTAGTTCCCTTGAGTCTTGTGTTCTGAAGTGCTGAACACCTGCAGCTTCTTCTAATTTCAGTTGGAGTTGAGGGTACTCTGCACTTCCGATAACCAGGCATTATGCATGAGCAGACATGGTCTTAAGAAGCAGATGCTCCACAAAGCCAAAAATGCCACCGATTTCACAAACCCTGTGAGCTTTTTCCAGATCAGAATTTGAAGTGTGCAGCTTAACAGAGAGATGTTTAAATACCTCCCGTAACTATGGAACAGGAAAAGAGATTAGAGAACAATAATGCCACCCTCACTACTGCCAGTCTTGCAGTATTTTAGACATCCAAACAGAATGGGTGGTGCTCGTTCTCCATGCTAGCTGGCAGGCAAAGAAGTGTATGACAGCAGGTTCAATAGGACAAATCACTTTAAATTTGAATAGGGCAATTTCACATGAGGTGAATTACTGAAACAGTGTCATCTTACTGAAGAAAAGGAAATCAGAGGAGGGAACTGCATGCCTGTCGAGAGAACAGCATGATTCTAAAAGCATTACTGCTTTAGTGGTTTCACAGAAAAGAGATTAGTTATGGAACATTTGCTTAAAAGGCACAGAAATATAGATTAAATGTAAACACAACTGTCTGAGGTAACGTAATAGCAGCTAGTATTAAACAGCCCATTGGTTAGTTTTCATTAAAGTGGGCTATTTTGCACACTGTTTGAGTTAAGAGCCAGGTGTCTCTGTATGCACATGGCCTTACTGCTGAGCTTAAGAACTATAGCTTAGCCCCCTGCAAGTGGCAGCAAAATACAGAGGGTTTTCTATATTCTGGAGCATAAATATTTTATATGCATTAGGGGAGAACTATTAAAAACAAAACTCTTACATGATAAATTCTGTAAGGTTGCACCACTTTTTTGAGTCCACTTTCTTCATCATCTCTTCAAAGAATTTTCCACAGGCAGGCAACTTTTCTAACATGAGAGATTCATTGCAGAGCTCAGTCTGCTGACGTGCACCTAGGAAATATCAGATGCACCTTTAATCACAAACACTGAAATAGAAGCACAAACACATCACTCAAATTTGTTCACACAGTCCAACATGCCACTTCCATTCTCACAAGCTTAACATTTAATTTTCTAAGCAAATTTAGAAAATAGACAAAACACATATTTACCTAAATATGTTAAAAACATAACTTTGTATAAAAAACTAAAGGTTACCTTATATAGTACTGCCTTTTAAACCTAGCATAGAGGAACCTACCTAATCACTTTTCTAATCTTACTTAGCTACTCCTCATACTAACTCATTACCATCCATTTGCTTTTTTACTTTAAAGCTAACTGGATCTCACAATCCCACATTTCAGTGTAGAAAGTACTTTTCAAGCTTACACATAGGCAACACATTCAACTACCTATATTACTGTGAAATTACTCTAACGTTGGAAATATTTGTATGTCTTACCAGCTAAAGGGTGTGAATTTCCACAACCAAAGCTTTTTCTTTGGTATAGCCACTAAAGGAATTGTCTAGAGATCAAGTCCTGTGAGGAGCAGCTGAAGGACCTTGGGATTGTTAAGTGTGGAGAAAAGGAGGTTAGGGGGAAACCTTATTGCTCGCTACAACTTCCTGAATGGATGCTGTAGCCAGGCTGGGTTTGGTCTCTTCTCCCAAATAACAAGCCTCAGAACAGCTCAAAGTGCCAATTGAGGTTTAAATTAGATAGTAGGAAAAATCTCTTCACCAAAAGGGGTGGAACAGGCTACCCTGGGAAGTGGTTGAGCCACCACCTGGGGAAGTATTTAAAAGATGTGTGGATGCAGAACTTAGGGACAAATTTTAGTGGTGGAGTTGGCGCTGTTGGAATAACAGTTGGACTCAATGATCATGAGGTCTTAGTTAACAGTTAACAGTTAAGTTAACCTTGACTTGAGCAAGCCTGTAACTTTTTCAACCTATAATGGCAGCTCCAGTATATTTAATCAGTCAAACGTTTTTCTCACCCAGCACATGCTGCATTGGAGCACAAAGGTAATATTTTAATATTTGTTATAAAATAGAAATTCTGAAAAAATCTCTTCAGACCAATGTGTTTGATTTTGATAAGCCTGAAACATTTTGTTTTGATCAAGCCATTAAATGTCTTTCTTTATCTCTATGACTGCCACTATTTTGACCATATATAAAAAATACATTAACATTGAAAATTACCTGTAAACATGTGTACATTAACATCTTTAATACAAATGCCTACATTAAATTAGTCAGAAAAAAAACCTGTGTAATTTTTTTTCCCTTCACAGCAGCTCAAATCCAAGAAATGTGTTTGCCTGAACAAAACTGCAACCCTAACAAAATGGTATATCAGGGAATCCCCCTGAGAATTCTGAAGGAACAGCTTTTTTTTAAGAATACAGCTAAGGAGAACAGACTATTTACTCCTAAAAAAAAAATTTCACTGAGAACATATTTACACTAGGGAGAGGAGGTATTTCTTTTGCTTCTATTAGCTACTTTGAAAGCAGGATACTATCACTGCTGAAAAGAGTCGGTAGTTCTAATTTTGTGTGGTAACAGCCAAACACACTGCCTGAGGCCAACTGAGGGCAAAATCAGGCAGGACTTTGCTTGGTAAGAAGAGAAGTCCTCATGGCCCCATTCCTTACCAGCTAGTAAAGAAAACCCCAAACTCTAAGGCAAAATGACTGGTCTCAAGCTTCACATCATAACCCAGCCATCAGATACTTTGAGTATCTCCACTAGAAATGAGGCATGTGATTGTGAAACAGGCTTGAGTGAACAATCATTTTGCCCAGGAAGGAGCTGGGTCCTTTGGAGCCTGGGCAGGACCACCTTGTGATTTCACTCCAGGTATCACAGTTGACTCCTTAGGTGGTGGTCACTCTCTCTGTGATGCTGTATGACAAATGACAACCATCTCAACTGGCCAAATAAACACCTTTCTTTCACATACTTGCCAAGAGCAGCAGGCCCACAACAGGACAGCTTGTGCTGCACCTGAAACCATAAGTCTACAACTTCCTACAGACCACAAACCTCTCCAGGTGTACAGCTCACTCACTGGGACCTAATCCTTGCTGCTCCATCATATCTGACTGTCAGTGCTCTTAAAGCCGTCACAAAGCCTTCATCCATGTTGGCAAAAAGTCAGAACTACAATTATTCACCAGTGATAGAAATGGTGAAAATTACCACCCAAGGGCGGCATAATTTTATCCATGAGAAGTTAATAAGATAACATGGATCCTGCCAGCTTAAGTGTTCCTGTTGATTCACCAGGCAGCTACAGCAGTCACCAGTTACACTTTCCACAGACAGACCTGCAGATGAATGCTAAAGCTGTGCAGAATTCAAAACCACGTATGCAAATTGCATAGCTCGCAACTTAAATCCTGCATGATGCTTTGACAGAAGTTATGCAAAGCTGTTTTTTCTGGCAGGGCATTCTAAACAGCCAGCTACCATATGATTTATAACCAAATCCAACACAGGGCAATTTTTTTCTTCCACTATGTCACGTGTGCTGACAATTTACTCCAGACCCTTCCCAGAAGGATGTTTGAATGGATTTTCCATGCCATGGGTATATTTGCTTTTCTATATTTAAAATTTCAATATTTTGCAGGGTCATAGGAAAAAAACACCTCCATCAGAGTTATTTGAGCCCAGTTTGATGACACAAGAATTTCTGTCTAAATCCCAGACCAAAAGAGTTCAAAATCATGGATAACCCTCAATTTCGCCATCACTGTAAGGTTCCACCTTTAAACAAACATGTTTGAAGAATAATTCTGAAATCTTGTGTAAATATACTGAGAATTACCTTTACAAAACACTACACCCTCTTGCATACAGCCAAGGGATAAGACCAGTTGTAAAAAATGCATGACAATTGACTAATTGCTATGAGAGAGGATGGAAGGGTTTCTCAAATGTTAACCATTAGCAAAACAGAAACAGAAGCTTGAATTTTTGAGGTAAGACTCACCTGTGAATCCGAGCGCCATTAGACCATTAACTAGGAAGGGGAAAAAAAAAGAGATGAGTTAGATACCTCCACACTCTTATATAAAAGGATTTGTGCAAGCCAAGTAGAGGATAACTACATTTCAACAGAATATTCAAAATGCTTATTCAAACATTAGTTTGTTTTCTTAAAGAGTATGTCTGAAAGAAATAATGAACACTTAGAGAACTTTTTTTTTTTTAATTCCTTTTTATTTATCCTTTAAATGGCTGAGTCAGACTTGTTATGGGTCTCTATATATCACTTCTTCCTCTAGTTTCTAATATTAAGGATTAGGGACAGGGCAATTTTTACTTCAAGCTTCTTAAGAAGCTTGGGTGAAAAAGTTCAAGAAGATAACACACACACTCAAAACATAGGTGTACTGCACATTCTAACATGTAGAGAAAAAAAAAATCCTTTCATTTTTAAGTAAACACAACCATAAGTAAGTGTGTACTCTTCTTCTCAAAAGCATGTTGCTGTGTTTAACTCTCCAGCTTTTGCACAGTGAAGTCACACATTTTGAAAAACATTATCATCAAAACCTGTAAGTTTCTAATGCAGAAGTTAGGCTTAAACAGGTATATTGGAAGAGCAACCAAATGGAAACAGACTATACCAACAGAAGAAACCTTCTGATTACTGATTTGCAGTATATCCAGATGGATTAAATTAACAGAAGCCCACTGTGTTTGCACAACTCCAGCCACACCCAGGATTTTGTAATAGCTAAGAGGGACATGGCTTCAATTATTTTTGATATCCCACTGAAAAATAAAATTGCTGACAAATCTTTATAGTGTTAGCTTCACATCAGAAATTAAATTAATGATTTCACACAGATGGGTGCCTCCCTGTTTGTACAATACGTGGCACCCCAGTAAAACTAATCAAGATATACGTAAGCAGAGTATCAGTACCAATCATTAATCTGGACCGTGGTCACTGGGATGTGCCAAGCTGTCAACTAACTGAAAATTATTGTGTACATGCATAAGAGAAGAATTTAGATCCTTCTAAGGAACATATTTTTCTTTCAGAAAAGCATTAATCTCTGTCTTAGTTACTAATGAGCCAGAATGTACTGTGAAGAGCAGGAATCCACACATTGGAAAATTGTCATGCATCCAAAGACACAGAGATGAAACTCTATAATACACTCTGATGGCTGTATCTCTTTCACAAATAGAGCACTTCTCTTTCCAGGCTATTAGCAGATGGACTAATAAAGAGACTTGATTCCCTGTGTAGGTTTTTCTTGGATCCTCATTTGAAAATGTGCCTTACTGACCACAGAAGACTGAAGATCACATTAAAAGTAAATATTTTACAATTAACCCAAACCCACCCATTCTGGGTAAACAGAGAAGGGTGCACATAGATACCCCAGGTATTCCTCCTGGCAGATCCCAGACTGCACCCCCAATTCTTATTCTGTCAATTCGTATCACTGTGCTCTAGATCTTTTTTGGTTATGGCTGCAGTAACGCTCACAAGACCACAGCAATACAAGAGAGGGTTTACAGCTAGAAAGAACCAGACTGCCCCAAGCATCAGTGAGGAAAGCGTGAAAAACTAAATACTGAATAAAGGCTTACAGGTCAGTGCTCAAAAATCCTCCTGCCCACAACAAAATGTGCATTTTGCATTATTTGATCTGCTCATAACAAAGTAACAGAGGATGTGTTTCACCTATTCTTAACCAAAAAGATTCTGGATACCTTCAGAAAAGGGTAAAACAGCCATTCAGATTACCATGCACCACTCCTCTATTTTCTTTGCTCTGAGATACTCAACAAAGATTTAATCAGGAGACTACAGCATGCTGGCCTTGATAGTCTACACAAAAAGTTTCCAGTAGCTCTTTTAAGATGGGGCAAGCTCAGCTTTTTTCTTGAAAGGCTGATGCCATGACATCTCTCATTAGAAGATTCACAGAAGAAGCAAAATGGGTCAGTGTTGAAAGGCGTTACCAAGACCCCAAAATAAAACAGTTGGCATACATTCCCACCTAAACTAACATTTAGGGAGATAAAAGGAGGTTCAGTTTAACTGTACTAGCTGCCTGAAGTAGCTGCTTACTTTTTTTCTCTCCATACATGGTAGCAGCATGTGTGATCATCCCTAGCATCAGCTGAATCAGATGGGAAGGGACCAACCCAGTTAGAGCCAGAGCAAGGGGTGAAGCTAGTATCACCAAATGAAGGATGAGGAAAAGTAGGTTTGAAAGGCTTTTGGAAAGAACATGAGAAGATAAACAAAGTAGGAGAGAGTAATGGAAAATAAGAAAACTGAGGGAAAAAAACCACAATTTTTTTAATCACAACCTTCTTCAAGATATTGTATGTGAAAAATCTCATCCTAGACCTTCACTAGAACCTCTTGTTATCTGCTCTCTACTCTCTTTTTACAGCTTTCCTTTTTGTAAAAGGAGAGTAGAGAGCATATAATAAGAGGTTCTAGTGAAGATCTAGGATGAGATTTTTCTCCTTTTTTGTCATTCTAAAAAAGAAGATTCAAAATGAGATTTACAGCCATACATAAATTCACAACTGGGATACATGACAGGGTAACTGTCCTGTAATTTTGTCAAGTATATAAGCTTTTTCCGTGAAATGGAAAAATATTTCTCAATGTTTATTTTTCTTCTATACTGTTATTATTCATTGATATTTTTCCCAGAGTCTTTAAAAAAGCACTGAATATCTGTCTTGCAACTACTTCAATAAATCTGAAGCAGCATATGAATTGCTATGTGTTCTCCCTACTCCACCTTTCTCCAAATATGTTTTAAGAACAATTCTGAAAATCTTGTTTAAGTATATGAGTGTAATGTTACAATTTTCCCTTGACTGAATGTTTCTTCAAGATGCTGTTACTGACAGCATATAGTAAGATATTTTGAGTGGCTCCCATAATTTCTCAGAAAAATTATTATTTTAAGTGATAAAACTACTGTATGCACCTTTTAACCAGCAATTACAACAGTGTAATACTGTGCATATTCTTCAAAATTTGTGATGTTTATTCAAAACCTCATTTTTCTCAATCATAACTTTTATAACCAAAAAGAATGTATAAGGACCTCAAGTTAAACCTCATGTCAAGAGCCTACCTCTGTATCTCTTTTTAAGACAATCCTGCCAATTACCATCATCTAATATTTATCTACATCAGGATAGATGTCCATTGGAAGTTATGTACTAACCAAACAGCTGCCTCCCTGCAGAACTTGACATTTCACTGATAGCAGCACATAACTGTGCAAGAACTGCCCTGACATAGGGTTCACAAAAGCAAGTAAAACCAGAGTTTGAAATGGGAACTGCTGCTCTGCAATCATGCACATATGATCTGCTGGAAACATAAGTAAGAGATTAATACTCTATTATTAATATTATTTTTATTTTATATATATATATATATATATATATATATATGTATATACATGTATAATTTGTCATACTGATCAAATCTCAATTTGTCATACTGATAAAATCTCAATCTTCACATTTTCTTATAAACCTGATTTGAAATACCAAACAAGCTAATCTTACAGCAGTCTAGGGTTTCTCCAGGTTAATGTTGAATAAAGCTACCTGTGGCACAGGTATGACCAAAGATCATGTTAAATTCAATAATTTTTTATGTAAATCCCAAGTCATACCATTACAGGTGTTCTAGCAGGAATGCAGACAATTCAGGGTATCTAATGCAAAAAAATTACCTGTGGAAATTACTTCTCCTGTGCTCTCACACAATGTCAAGAGGCATCTTACTACATAAAAAAAAATTGGTTACAATTGGCATAGGTTTTTTCTATTATCTGTTTCCTGGATATTCATAATTTTAAGAGATTCATCTCATTAGGTTCTGTCTGAATAAAGAAGGACAAGATCAGCTAACACAAGCATCACATGGTTGCTTTCCAAAGCCTTTTCTAAAACTCCTCTTTTGGGGTCAAGTCAAACGACCATGGCCAAAACATGACACACTCTGAAAAGGCTAAGAAATCCTACAACTTGACGGGAAAGCCCAGAGCCCACTATAAAAGTGGGAGGAAAGGAAAAATAATGCTATTGGTACAAAAACTAAACCACCTGTCACTCTTTAAATAACTGTCTGCACAATACACATGGCTCAGAAGGTCATCTTTTGTTCTCAGCTACCAAGTGCCCTTTTGACACTTCATAAGAGGAATGGGATGGGGAGAGGGGAACAGGACACAAGAGCAACATCACATAGTGTGAGAGCAACCAAGGAAGTGAGGCAGCTGAAGTTCACAGAGACAGGCAATGACAGGAACTCAACACAAAGGAAGGATGCCAGGAATAAACAGAAGCTTGCAATAAATATAGTACTTGACAGAAGTGTTACACTTGCATTCAAAATTGGCCCAGAAAAAAATGTGTCTCAGCATATGGAGTGGCAGGAGCAAGGTAAATCTGTTGGCAGGGTGCACTGACCTGTCTCTGGGTTCAAGAAGTTTTCTTGAGAGCTAGCATAACATAGAACTCAGCTTTGCATTATCTCCAGCTTTGAATGCTGAAGCTCTTTTTAATGCTCTTTTTATCCCCTTGTGTCAATGGTACAGAAGATGCATATATAGCCATAGAAATACAATATACAAAACTAAAAGGGCAGCTCAATCCTTACTTTATCACAGTTTGAAGCACTACATTATTGTTTTTAAATTGCAAAGGTAATTTCAGACTGTTAACTATTTTGAACATTAGAGTCTTCTTCCTGCAGAGCAAGAAAAGCATGAGAGGAAGCAAATTATGCCTTTTCATCAGTAGAAATCAACAGGGAATGCATCACAGGGTATCAACTGTTCCGACCCATGCTGGTACAGAGCTCCCCAGGTTTCCTGTGACTGCAAGGCAATGTGACCATTACTCTGAACTCATGCTTCAACTGAAAATCTTTCAGAGTAGCAATACAAATTATTGTCCTTTACATTGTTTTTTGAAGTCCTTAAATCACTGCTGACAGTATATTAAGAATGACGCACAATTTCTGAACAGATTGTCTACTTCCAGAACTGTTGGAAGGGTTTTATACTACTTTGAAACTGGTATGGTCTATTTAAATAAATATATAACCAGTATTTTAATAAAATATTTCTTACTTTAAAAATAATTAATAATCTATCAAATGAATAACTAAATTAAACATACCAGTTCAACAGCTAATATGTGAAGGGATTTCTCAGCTGTACAGTAAGATCTGCATTGTGCTGGAAATGGCTCAACCTGAAATGTAATAATGTTTTCTTCAAGCCCTTTCTGTCCCATTATGTTTTTAATGAAACAATATGTAACTGAAATGCAAAATAGTTTTTATTACAGCCACTGACTTTCAGACAGTGAATAAACTAAATACTCCAAGAGCAGAAGCAATTGCTTGAAGTAAACTTCTTTCACACTTTTACAGAAGTGGAATACACAAATGTGATCCTTGACTCGAGATCCATCCTTCCAGAAAGTAAAACTGAGAAAGGGTAAGATGAGTGCATTTGTTTCTACACTAGAAAGAAATCTGTGGCATTAGAAACAGTTTAAAGATGACATTTAGCAACAAGCACAGCATCACCAGCCGGTCCCGGGGGTGATTGTCCCACCGTACTCTGTGCTGCTGTGGCCCCACCTCAAGTCCTGTGTGTAGCCTGGGGCACCACAACACAAAAAATACATTAAGCTATTAGAAAGCATCCAAAGGAAGGATGAAAAGATCACAGGATCAGTCAGATTGGGAAAGACTCTGAGATTATCAAGTCCAACCTATGACCTCGTCAATTGGACCAGAGCACTAAGTGCCACATCCAATCTTTCCCTAAACTCTTCCAGGGACAGTGACTCCACCACCTCCCTGAGCAGCCCATTCCAACATGAAACCACCCTTTCTGTGAAAAAATTCTTGCTAACACCCAGAAATTCGAACCTAAACCTCCCTGGCACAGCTGAAGACTGTATCCTCTCGTCCTGCCACTGGTTGCCTGGGAGAAGAGACAAACCCCCTCTGGCTATACCCTCCTTTCAGGCAGCTGTAGAGAGTGATAAGGTCTCCCTGAGCCTTCCTTTCTCCAGGCTAAACACCCCAGCTCCTTCACCCATTCCTCACAGGAGTCCTCTAGACCCTTCATCAGCTCCACTGCCGTTCTCTGGACTCATTCTAGCACTTCAATGTCCTTGAAGTGAGAGGCCCAAAACTGCAGGCAGAACTCAAGGTGTGGCCTTAACAGTGCTGAATACAAGGAGAGAATCAATTCCCTACTCCTGCTGGCCACACTACTTCTAATATAGGCCACGATTCCACTGGCCTTCTCGGCCATCCTGGCTCATGTCCAGCTGCTGACCAGCATCCTCAGGTTATTTTCTGCCAGACAGGTTTCTAACCACTCTGCCCCCACCCTACAGCACTGCATGAGATTGCTGTGGCCAAGGTGTAGGACCTGGCACTTGGCCTTGTGAAACCTCAGACCTATTGATCCAGCCTGTCCAGATCCCTCTGCAGAGCCTTTCTATCCTCCACCAGACTGACATTTGCATCCAGCTTGGTGTCATCCACAAATTCACTAAGTGTAGAGTGGATCCCCTCACCCAGATCATCAATAAAGGTATTAAACTGGGTGCAACACTGATCCCTGGGGAATCCCACTAGAGACAGACACCAACTGGCTGCAACACCATTCACCACATCTCCCTGAGCCCAGCCATCCAGCCAGTTCTTATCCCAGCACAGACTGCACCTGTCCAAGCTGTAGGCTGCCAGCTTCTCCAGGAGCATGCAATAGGAGTCAGTGCCAAAGGCTCTGCTGAAGTCCAGATGGTGAAAGGGGGAAGCCATACAAAGGAGCTGGTTGGGTCGCTTGGCTTGTTCAGCCAAGTGGAGGAGACTGAGGAGAGACCTCATTGTGGTCTACAACTTCCTCATGAGTGGAGGCAAAAGGCCTGGCACTGATCTCTTCTCTGAGGTGCCCAGTGACAGGACCTGAGGGAATGGCCTGAAGCTGTGTTAGGCAAGGTTTAGGTTGGTTATTAGGAAAAGGTTCTTTACCTAGAGGGTGGGCACTGAAACAGCCTCCCCCAGGAAGTGGTCATAGCACCGAGCCTAAAGGAGTTCAAGAAACATTTGAACAATACCCTCAGGTACACGGTGTGATTCTTGGGGCTGTCTTGTGCAAGGCCAGGAGCTGGACTTCAATGATTCTTGTGAGTCCCTTCCAACTCAGGTTATTCTATGATACAAGGTGGAAGGAAGAGATTTCCAGGTGATTACACACGTCAGGAGGTGCCTACAGTCAGCAGAGGCAAGCACAACATTCCTAACAAACCCAAATCCACGGAATTAACTTCTGTGTGTGTTACCTAGGATGTAAGGCAAAGACTTATTCACCATGTATCTATGGGCCTGCCAAAGGCTTTGGGCTCCTGGTTTCATCTAACCTCTGCCTGCAAGACCTGGTCTCCTAAGTCTCAGCATCCAGTAGTTGCTACATAAGTGTGTAACATCTAGAGCAACGAGACCATAGCTCTCCGTGATTTATGACTACAGATAAATACACTTCTCGCAAATGGAAGTGGAAAATCTCTTTTTTTCACCCCCTAAACATCTCTAATTCCTCAGGTTCACTACAGCCTTTTGAGGTACTGCTTCTGAGGTCTCCATTTTATGTGAGCTATGGAAGTAATGACAGAACTAGTAAGAAGTTTGTCTAAGGTCACAAGCAGAAGGCAGCATCAGTCATAACTGCACTTTGAGCCAGCAGCAGTCTGGTGCCAGTACCTATTTCACCACTATCTCCTCTCAGAAAATGTGACCAAAGCAACTGAAGAACATGATCTCTCTGCCCAAAAGATAATTGTGAAATGTGTCAGCTGTGCAATTTAAGAAAAAGGTACATCAGCTAATGAAACAGCATAATTCTGATTCGCTGCCCTCAGCGGTGAGATAGCTTGCAAACACACCCCAGAGCACATGAGAGCAGTGACAGCCCCTGAAGCTGGCCATCTGCATCCAGGAACACAGCTTGACCACATGATCACGTGATCACCTGGATGCACAGACTGGATCTAAAGGCTGCTCATTATTTCAATCCAGATGCCTATCATTAGTCAAAAAGGCAGGAAAACACAGAAGAAAATGTGATATGATGTAAGGTTTCCCTATAATAAGGGAAAAAAGTCAGCACAATACAGACTTTATTCCGTACCTAACACCTGTGGAAGAGTGTGAAACACCAGTCCCTCAAGGCCAATAGAGACCCCAGTTTGCTCCTGTGAGGTAGCCTGAAAGAGAAGTCAAGCAATCTTTTTTTTTTTTTTTTTTTTAATAACTTTGGGAAAGGGAAATGACCCATGAAGAGTTCACAGACAAGGGTCACCGTACACTCCCTCCTGAGGAAGTGTTTAAAACCATGGAATACTTGAAGACATTTAAAGTTCCTTCTTCCCTTGACAGGCAGAACATTTAAATCAAGATACTATGATTAGTAGAAGGCCTGGGAAAATTACTTTTTCCTTTTCTGACCAGATGACAAAAATTCCCTGCACATCCCCCTTCTGATGCTGCATGTACTCCTCTCACAGATTCTGAATGCTGTTACATGTTACCATGTTTAGGCATTACATCCAACACGATTCCAGTGAAGTCATGTTTTCTTTCAATTCTATGCCTACTATGAAATATTAAGATGGCCTGACCATCCAAATGTGGGCTATTTCTCTTCAGCAGTCCAGCTTGACCACCAGGGTTCCAGAGCCCTGGATACTCACCTACAGGATCACAGAATCTTTTAAATTACATGCTGCCATGAAGAACTCATAAGAACAATGAAACACTAACAAAATTTCAGAGCTTCACATGCCTACTTATACATGTACATGCTCATAGTAGGTGTGAGTGGCTTTTCACAACAACACCCTTGCTCCAAGGAATAAACACTGAAAACGGATCCTTGCATGGCAGCATGATCCCTCTACATCATAATTTTTCCTAGGTGTGTACAGGTATATAGGAAACTGCAAAGCAACAGATTCTGGCATAGGAAATTACTTAGGCCAATCTACTGGAATAAATCATTCCACCAGGTGCCTATCAAGCCACTCTACTACAGCCCTCCTCAGCTGGACAGGAGGAGACAAAATATAATGAAAAGCTCATGGGTCAAGGAGGGGGAGAAATCACTTAACAGCTAGCATCATGGGCAAGAGACTCAACATGGTAAAATAAATTTAATTTATTGCCAATTAAAATCAGAGTAGGGTAATGAGAAATAAAAATCAATTCTTAAAATATCTTCCCTCTACCTCTCTCTTTTTTCCCAAGCTTAATTTCACTTCTAATTTTTCTACCTCCTCCTCCTCCTGGAGCAGTGCAGGGGGATGGGGAATGGGGGCAGCAGCCAGTTCATCACACATTGTCTCTGTCACTCCTCCCTCCTCAGGAGGATGACTCCTCACACTCTACCCCTTCTCCAGTGCTGTGTCACTTCCACAGGAGACAACCCTCCACAAACTTCTCCAATATGAGTCGTCCCCACATGTGGAGGGGAGTTCTTCAACTGCTCCAGCATGGGTCCTTCTACTGGGTCTCAGGTCCTGCCAGGAGCCTGCAAACTTCCCACAAGGTCACAGCCTCCTTTGGGCACCCACATGTTTGGGAATGGGGCCCTCCAGAGGCTGTAGGTGTGATCCTCCATGGGCTGCAGGGGCACAGCTGCCTCACCCTGGTCTTCAGCACAGGCTGCAGGGGAATTTCAGCTCTGGCTCCTGCAATACCTCCTCCCCCTCCTTTTGCACTCACCAGAGTTGCTTCTCTCACCTGTTCTCACTCCACACTTTCGCCTGCTGTTCTGCAGCAGTTTTCTTCCCCACCATAACTACGTAATCCCAGAAGTGCTCCCACTGCCACTGATGGGCTTGGCCTTGGCAAACAGCAGATTGAACTAAACAATACTGGTTATTCTCTATTTTCACCTATAGATCAGGGTTTGTTTAGCTCCAACACTACCAGTGGACCTGCAAAACAGTTGACCTAAATCTGCCTGCTTTCACAGTCCTAGAGATGTTCTAAGGTTAATAATTTCTGTGGCTTTGCTCCCATATGGCAAGCAAACTTTTTCACCTAAAGCCTGAGGGAAATCCTCCTAAGGATTTTGAAGTCATGCAAGAAATAACTAGAAAGGAGAGTACATAAGAATGAGTACTCCCTTCCCTCTAGTTTTGCAAATGTGTCAACAATACTTTTACTCATGAAGTTACAAAGAGCTGAATTTATTTATACAGCTGTGGAGTAGTACACTCTGACACCAGAAGGAATCCCTCACGTCTTCCAGATCTTTTGTAGAAGAAGGTGAAGAAGGTCTTACAATAATTTATAGACTAAGCCTAGAACATCTACTCCAAGACAAATATTCTTCATAAAGACTTCCAGTGTACATTTCAAGACTACAAGAATCCCCCATTTCCTACAAGAGGTGTTTATTTTACATTGTTCCTACTGGCACTTTTTATTGCTTTGACAAGTTTTTGTTTTCTAAATCACTGCATGATAAAGTATGAAGTAGCTGGGAGGAAAATAAAACCTAAATATTGCACAGGCATATTTGGCATGGAACTGCATGAGCCATATAGCAACAAGCATCCTTATGGTCTTGCAGTGCACATTCCACATGTTCTATACTGCTCCATCAGAAAGGTAAGACAAAACTTACCTAAAACTCGCTGAAAATAAGTCTAAAATGTCACATTACTTCACAGAGAGAGATTCCTCTCCCAATTTTTAAAAATATTTAAATCCAAGAAAAGAGCACTAACATTTCTTTCCAAAATATCTTCACGTACAGAAAGAAAACAAGTATTTTGAGGAGTTTAATTTTCTTTTGTCTTTTACTTCGCAATGCTCGGACTATTTTGCTGTTTCTGGTTTACACTGGAGCCAGTTAAATAGAAACTGGACCAATGGCTATTCCAACAATATTATCTCTACTTCATTGTGCATCACTAAGTGTTTCGTGGTAAAAAATTCCCACCCCAAACATAGCCCTGCAATTATGTTCAGCAGCCACATTTCCTAATGGCAAAGGTTACCATTCCTGAATGCAAATTTACCTAGGTCCACTGTCAAAAGTAAGAGATTTACATTAATTTTTAACACAACACAGTAAGTTCTGACTTTGCATGAAATACAGACATAGCTTATAATAAAACTAAATATTGATCTGCTAGGTAAAAATAAAACAGGAATAGAGGCAATTTCACACGTACTGAATGACAATTGACAACTCCATGGAAATAAAGGCTTTGAGCACCTCTTCACTGGAGAAGAAAAATTTTTTTTTCCTATTTCACTTGAAAACATAAGCTTAATGCTTTATCAGTTAGTCTACAATACACATGGCTATATACATTTAAAGAAGACTCTTCTAATATTTAATTGGACAAGTTATGTTCTTGGTACATGGAGATCCTTGAGGAGTAAAGCTGGAATAGCTCATGAACTCAAGAGATGTAGAGAGACAGCATTACACTTGCAGTCACTTGTCAAAAACAAGCATGAAGAGAAACTCTGTTCCACAGCCCCATGTGGCTACCAGACAGCAAAACCCTGATGTGAAGGCTGAGATCCCCTTCAAGCAAAGGCCACCTCCACACCAAAGCTGTAGAACACGTGTCTGGGAAGCCCAGAGACAGCCACAGCTCCTCAGACAGCACCAACTGCAAACAGCGGCGTGAACAAGAGAGATTACAGATCAAAGCTTAAGTCCAAGTGCTGAAGTCTCAGAAGAAACCTGAGCTTTGTGTCCTATTGATGACCACTTGAATGACTTCTCTGAGGCTCCATTTCCCTTTCCAGTATCTCCCTATCTCTTCACATTTTACAGCTGTGACATTTCTTCCCCTTTCTGCTAAAGGCAGGAGGGCCACCCAGAAAAAAGGCTGCACACCCTGTCATACTTCAAACTACGTATTTTGACACAACAACAACAATGCAATAATATTTTATAAATATTAGAGTCTCTAGCATGAATCTCTCTGGACACAAAAGGATGCAAAAGTGATCTGTCACTTGTGACATTTGGAAAAAAAATGATTTCACACAGTAAGTGACAGTCATTACAGGGCAATGTTAATTACACTACTTATTCTGACACTGACCACAGATAATGCTCTGCAAAATAAAGGCAAATTAGTCACACTTATTAGAGTGAAAAAATCTTAAGACAGATGCTTTATTGTAGGGCCCAGTGCTTCGGCACAGTCCTTTGCTCACCCAGCTTAATCAGGTTAGATGCAAACAAGATGCCCTTCCATCAGCGTGGTGCACTGCTAGGGTCTCAGCAGCACCTACCACATCTTCCTCTTCAGGTGAGAGTGACCCTGGCTCAGATCATAGGGGAGCAAGTGACACCCATTTGCAGAAGGCCATAGATCTGTCTCCATAAGGGCAGAATCCTGTATTCCTGGAGACAAACTGAGGCCAAGGGCTGTTATGCAGGCATGTCCCTCATCCAAGACAATATGGTAGATCATGTTGAGCTTCTCTGAAGAGAACAAGGAATCCTCTCCACCCTTTGGACCATTTCTAACAGTGCCACTGCATTTTCTTTTGAGGTTTTTAGCAAGGAAAAAAGCTGTCTTCTCTTTTCAGGCTGGTTTCAAGGAAGCCAACATATGGAGGGAGATTAAGACTAAAAACTTCTGAAAGGGCACCTTTCTCCTATTCCACTTTGCTACTCCTTCCTTTCCTCGTACTTGCACATTTTCACAAGTAGAGCCCCTCAATCGGCTTTCAGGTTGCTCTACATATATGTTGCATTAAAATAATGTGATTTTTTTTCCATTTATATTTTCCAGTTTATTTCAATGAAAGCCTGGCTGTGAAGAGATTCTTATTTTAGAAAAGACAGGCTGTTTCCATAAAACATGAAATAATACACTTCTAAATTTCGGTTCTGAAATAAAATGGTTCATGTAACAGCTTTCACTAAACTAAAAGAGTGTGAATTAAAACAGGTTTCATTATACTTGTGAAAATTAATCTCTCTGAGCCCCAAATGAAAGCACAGTTTGCTTTTTTCATGTGTCTCTCAAGTAGTAACTTCAATAGCCAAAACACAGATGGTAGCAAATGGTGTTTTGTAAGGGACCCCTCACTGCATTTTTTTCCTTGGTAAGGTAAACTGGAAATTGATTCATTTGCCAGCAACTCAAAACATGAATCATCTCAGTTACCAGTAGATAGGTGGGAGAAACTGAAACACAAACGGTACAAAAAACTACCGATGGTGCAACGCTTAAACACAACCCAACTGACAAAACCTCCCATAGTTCCCCTGAGCTCAGCTCAAGATCCTTTTCTTCATATCATGCAGTTTGTGTGTATCTGCACCTGAGCAGTACCTGTCTATCTCAGTGTAGAAGTCAATCTCCACTTCGTAGTCTCTTGTGATTTGCCTCATAGGCAAAACAAACCTACAGGCAAAGCCCTGAGACACCAAAGGTATTTAAAACATTAACAAGAATGTAGATAGCAAGATCTTACTAATTTAGGAGCAAGAGTTTGCATTAGCTAAATGGTCTCACTGACTGGATCTCACTGGGTTAAATCAGGGTTTAAAAGCCTGGAGTTACCTTCAAAAATGGAGTGCCATTCCTCCTGAGGGCTGGGACCAAGCCAGATGGAGATAGCCTTTGATGTTCTGTGCAGCCCACCTGCCACCACAGGGACAGTCCTGCCATTCACCCTCTTAAGGGAACTGGTGTGAACCTATCCCCTGTTGCACATGTAGATCTTGGGAAAGAAGCAACACCTTACCAAATAGAAGAATTAGGAGACACAAACAAGGTGAAGGGTGATGGGAAGAATGCCTGGATCCAACAGCAAATTGGAACACAGGCTGCATTTAAACCAGATGCTTTGCTTTCAGGATGGATGTTGGTGGGGTCTGCTGCCTGTCTTCCTGCTTGCCTAGTGTGGAAAATCACATCTTTAGAATATGAAGCATCATTTTGGTAGAGAAGTGTTTTTGTTAGAACTCTGTGGTCAGTCTCAGAATAAGATGTTCCATTTTGCAAAGGTTTATTTGTTTTACACACACACACTCTCGCCTGGGTCTACTAAATTCAGAACTCCTACAATGGTATTCCCTTTCTTTGTTCTGCCCTTTGCAGCTGCAGAACAGCATGATATTTATAAAAAAAATAATGGGAAAAAAACCCCTTGATTTGGTTTTCAAACTTTAACCCGCTAAATTGTTTCCTGTTGGAATCCAAACTCTTCAGGACTTACATATGCCATGCTTCACACAAGGGGAGCTGAGGACCTTACAGAATTTGGACTTTTATACACAGCTTTTTCATTATTGCTTGCAGATGAGGTATAGTCTTTAAAACAGAAAGTAACCACACTGGGACCAGGCTGTTTCCAACTGTCCAGCTGCTCACCTGTGACTAAAGCACTAACCTTGACTAACCCCTGTGAAAACAGAATTATGAAACGCAAAAACCTACTGACTATCTTTGAAATCTGCATACAAGAACTGCTCCAGATAAGGATCACACCACCTCTCTTGATATGGATTTATACAAATATATTGAGAAAGATTACTCTAGAATTTAAAAAATACCCAGCTTTACTCTGGTAATCTTTTAACTCGAATACTGTGGCAGCAGCTCTCTGGCCACAGAGAGCAAGGCACAACTTCCCCAGGCATTTTCCTGGGGAAGGCTGTGAGAAGATCAGAGAAAATAATGAGAAACAATTCTTATCTCCACTTGGTGTGCCTGTTGTTGTGCATACGTGGAATGTGTTATGGAGATTTGTTTGCCAAAGGGTGTTTTATTAATTGGCCACTGTATGGTGTTTGGATAGATTGACCAATTAGGTCAAAGCCATACCAGACTGTCTGTAAGGGTTACAAGCTTCTTAATAAGTATAGTATAGGATGAGATTGTAGAATAAAGTGACTGATCAGCCTTCTGGAATCGTGGAGTCAGTGCTAATTATTACCCAGCCTGGGGCCTGCAGCGACAAAATACAAATAGTACCACTGAAATGCAGGTGTTACATAGAGAATGAAGGAGAAACATTTGGGCAGGGATTCCAAAACAATGACCTGTGCAAAAAAAACCACTTTGTTAAAAGACCTGGTCAAGCCCTTATGTTTCTTCTTCCCTCAGTTTCCACGCACAGAGTATAGTAAGAGAATTTGGTATGATGGTAAATACAACACTGTTTCTTAAATTATTTGTTAGGTGCTTAGATTTCACAGTTAGTAGGTGTCTTCTAAGTATCTACAGCTCTGCTGAGCAAATCAGAGATTTCACCTGACAGCAGGTGTTTCCAGCTCTGCCCCGTTCTGGATGCCATTGCACTTTGTAGAACTGATGGCATGCCTGTGTACCAAGTACCTCAGCTGACGCATTCTTTCCCCTCCACACTCAGCAAGTCCAACTTCTCCCACAATCACTGAACACACTGCATTTTTTGCCATCCTCACTAAGGATGGACAACACAACAAGTAATTATGCATAGAGATAACGTGTCTAGGCAGAAAGATACAGAAAGGAGTCGCATGAGGTTACAGAAGTACAGCCCCACACCCCACCCAGATGGGCTTCCCGCTGCCTTCAGTGAGCCTAACACTGAGGAATGGTGGTTTCACCTAAAGGGCAGAGGTCACAGCTTTCTGCTTAATCCAAAGAAGCTATTATGATCATTCAATTAAAGTAAAAATTCTTCCAAAATAACTAGTTTTAAAACTGTATTTGTATTCCCAAAGAAGAAATTTAATTTTCTACCTCTTTAGGCCTTTCTTAATACAAATCATTGATTTCAAATCCTAGCACTCTTAAGGTTTTTCTACTAGGAGATCAGTCTCATTTCATTAGTCTTGATTATATCTACCCTTTCCAATTCCAAGCAAAAGTAATGTATTATCAGTTAAGAGATAGTCTAAAAATCTTTTTTGTGTGTGTTATTCTATTAGGAATGGAACTAGCCCAGTTTAAAATGTCTAGCACAATTGATTTATCTGTGCCTCTCTGGTGAAAAATGTCCTTCTGTAGCTTCCTGAGCCACAGGGACACTGTCCTTCGCTCTAGCAAATCTCTGAAAATATATCTCCAGTGGGTAATTCTGCTTTGCAAAAATCACAGTAACATCAAGAAGTCTCCCCAGACAAAAAGATTATTGCCTAGTTCCCTGAATTCAAGATTGCATAAATCTTTCACATGTCAAGCCAAGTGTTGGCCATCTTTTTATTCCTTTTCAGCTGAGGAGTAACAGAAATCTGAGCAACTAAGGTAAGATTTTAGAAGTCCTCAAGCCACAGAGAATCAGAAACTTGTGCATGTGACATGTCATTCTTTTGACAGACCAGCTAAGGATGATGCTACTGAACACTGTTGATACTGTCCAATTTTTTGTGGGTATTTTCATATAAATACGTGCAGTGTTTACCAGTTTTGTACTTTGGAAGGGGTCTAAAAAAGCAAACAAATTCTGAAGTCCTCAAATACATCTTCTAAAGATACCAGGCTGGAATTTTTGTCCCTTAAGTGTGACTGTATCTCTTAGTTTAGTGTTGAGTGAAGATGATCAGAGCCGACTTCTGGCAACTTTAGATGACTGCAAGACATTAAATCTGAGAGCTCTAAAACAATCTACCTGACAAGGAGCAATCAAATAGTTTTTATAGCAGCCGAGGCACTCTAAGTGAAATATTTGAAGGATACCTGCACTTGATAACTACGTGCTTGGAACTCAACTACTCTAACAGAACGACCCCTTCAGTCTGCAGGAAAAAACCTTCCCCAACAGCCAAACGCACCTCCCCAGAATCCAAGTGGGATCCAAGACGGAAAGCCTAACTAAGGCGAGAATTTTGAGATGGTTTTCCCGGGACGCCCTGTTCGAGGACCCCTGATGTCGGCGATGTCGGCGCGATGCTGAAGGGGACCAGCGGCCCTGACGCTACGTCCGGACCCGCTGCCCGCCCGGCACGGCCGGAACGCTCTTGCGGCGAAGCCGCCGCTCTGCTCGGGATGGAGAGCCCCGGAGGGAAAGCGATCCCGTCTCCGTCCCGACCCGCCGGCAAGGGACGCCCGGAGAACCCTTCCCAAAGCGATGCTCTACCCACAGCGGGGCGCTCCCACCTTCCCCGAACTTCAACCCCACGCCCGGCTTGAAGCCCTGCCCTCGGGGATCGCGCACACGGGAGGATGCTCAGCCGGTCCCGCTGCAGCAGTCCCGGGGCGGTAGCGGCGAGCCCCCCTCACGCTGCCGGGACGCCCCCGGCCAGCCCCGCTAGGCACTTACCCCAGAGCAGCAGGACGGAGAGGTGCCGCCGGCGGCTGCCCTGCGCCTCCATCCCGGCGCGGGCGGCAGCGGCGGCGAGCGGCCGCGGGGGACGGAGCCCGCATGGGGCGGCCGGTCCGCAGCCGCAGAGGGCCCGAACCCGCCTCAGCCCGCCCGCCGGGGAGGCTCCTCTTCATGCCTCGGCGTCCAGCCCCGGGCGGCGGCGGCAGCGGGGGCGGGAGCGCAGGGGAGCAGCTCCCCCGCCCCCGGGTGCTCCCAGCGCAGGCGGGGCGGACCCCGCCGCCGGGCCGGGCCGGGCTGAGGCAGGGACAGGGTCAGGGACGTGTGAGTGAGCTCTGTGCACGGCCACAGAAGCGCGGCCGTGCCTCCCGCTCTTCCAACAGCCACGGCAGGAGCGATGCCGCTCCCAACCCATCGGTCTGTGTGGCTGCCTAGGGGAAAGGTACCTACACCGCACGGGGAAGGTTCTGGTCGTAAGTGTCCGAGGGATGCAGGGACTCTTCACGCCTTTCCCTGGGAGCCAGAGCAGCTGCTCTCCTCTTATCACAGCACAACATCCTGGCGGTGGGGGTGAAGGCATGAGGAGCTGGAGGGCCGCCTGTGTGAGTCCGCCTGTGTTAGTCCACCTGCAGCCCTTGCATGGCACCGACGTGTTGGCGTGCTCAATATTTACAGCTGAACATGGGCAGCGAGGTGGCCTGACCCCACACAGACCCAGAGCAGCCTGGAGTTCTAAGATGCTAAGTGTATTTTTATGTTGCAATTTCATCTTTGCCTGTCTCTTTTCAGAGATGGTACAGCTCCTGATTTTCATCAATATTTAAAGGCTGTGTTCCTGGAGCTCTCTGTCTAGGAAATTAGCATCTCCATCAAGAAACACCAGACTGGGAAGCTGCTAAAGGCAACATTTCTTACCTAAAAATAGCAGTATTGCTCAGTAACAAAGACCCAGACTGTTCCTCTGGATACATGGACACTCCACCTCAATAATGGCCTTTTAGTAGAACATTAAATCGCTGCCATTATTAAAGGTCAAATGTACCATAAAATTTCAAATTTCAAAAATATTTTCCAGCCACACACAAGAACGAAGGGTACTTTTAGGTATCAGTCAGGTTGCTAACATTGACTTTGTGTGCTTGCCTAGCACAGTGCTCCAAACACTTTTGGAGAGTGGGACCCCAACACAGGAGCAGAATTATGCAACATGTGCCTTTGTGACCACTGTTTTCAGTACACAACCTTTGTCTGATTTATGCTGAAGGAAATGGAAAACTTTGGAAACCCCAGAGAAGGCTGGGAATCCAGTGTTGAAACGACTCTGCAGACATTTAAGTGTGTCACTTAGAATGAACCTCCTATCACTTGTGTGCCACTTCTTCCACTTGGCTGGAAGCAAATCTTGTAAAATACCATAAACCATAAATAAACCATAGTTCAGGGAGATCATCCTTCAGCAGAGGGGCTGCCATTTCTGCTTTGTAAGGAGCGTTTGCAAGCTGCCCCTACCAGAAGGAGCTGCAGTGAAGTGACAAGCGTGAAGGCACCTACACCACAGACTTGTAATACCATCCATAGCATCCTTCCTAACAGTAAGATCTTGAGTTCCATCAGAAATTCCATTTCTTGCAAATCTGAAAATGCAGTTAGTATTTTCAATAATTTAGATTGATTTCCAGGAGGTTAAACATCATACTTTATATGCAATATTATATGTTTTAAAAGTACAGTATATTATACAGTATAAAGGCAATATTTTTTTAACACATGGAGATAATGCTGCCAGGTCTTTTTACATCAATTGCATTTGTTTTCTTTGCCTGTTTCAGATGAAAAACTAGCAAAGTGAGTGTTACTTCTTCCAATTCTCAAGACTCAGCAAGCATTTCCCATTTTGTGCTTGCAGCACATAGTTTGAAGGTGCAAACAGTACCTCTGAGGCAGAACAAATGGACAGAATTTATAGGTAAATGCACTAATGCAGCATGTTGCATTGGATCACAGGCCAGCTATGCTAGGTGATATCTCCATCAATGTAGACTAAAATGAGTAAGTCTGATTCACACTTGAACAAAACAGTGACAGCATTAGAACTGTTAGCAAGATCATTCAAAAAACTTCGGCAGTGTGCAGTTTTTCAGTAAGACTGCCCACTCTCCCCAACCCCCTTTGTAGTGCAGTAATGCAAACAGATTCACCCCAGAATGACTGCAAACAACCTTTTCTGTTCTGCAAATCTGCCTTGGTAGCATCATGTACCTATACCAGCAGCAGAAATCCAATTCACCTTCAAATAAGAAATACTATAAATGCCCTTTGCTGTACAGAGCTCTGAATCCCATCCCCGACACACACACTAACAGTGACCTCAGAACCATAGCCTGTTTTAATTTCCAGGCATACAGCCTCCAGAGATCACACTGACACCTTCTTAGGTACCCTGAAGACAGTGCTGCAATCCCATTACTTCAGGTATTTTCTAAAATGCTTAATTCTGCTAACAAGATACTGAGTAAAAGAAAATATAGCAACAGACATGCAGGTAGTTGTTTCAGTATAGCAAGTTCCTGGGGAGTCTGTGGTAAGATGGAATGGAAGTCAAGCTGCCCTGTCAAGGACAGGTATTATTGCCAGCACTACAGGGTTCAGAATCCTGCAGGATAAGGTAATAAACTTTCTTGCTCCAGAGTTTAACTGATTCAACAGAAACTGAAAAAATAATAAAATCAATTAAGAAAAAGCTGAAGATGTTACACTACAGAAAACAACATTCCCTTTCCTTGTCACGTCACAAATTGGCCCCGAGAGAGAGGCTGCTTGCCCGTATGGAGGGACTTTACCCAATGTCAGATGAAAGCTTTCTTCACCTCTTCCTAGCACAGCAATTTTGTATAAAAGGCACATTAAGATTTCAAGACCACGTTTTAATGCGATTGCTTGTTAGACTGAAGTTTGAAAAAGTAGGTTCAGTTCGCCTGTGGTTTTAAACTAAAGTAGGTCATCCTTCCTATTTAGTGCTCCTAGAAGCATGCCATTCCTGCTCCAGAAATCTAAAAAAAAAAAAAAAAAAAAAAGATCTGCAGGTTATTAAAATAATTCCTCTCTTTTTACCATCAATATAGGAATGTAAAAAATGATAGAACACGTTCCCCAGTTAAAAAACAATTTCTTCCTGTGACTCAAAGGCCCCACTGTGGTATATTGACTGCACAGAATACCCAAATTTGAGCTGAAACTCTTTATGCCTATATTGCATGAAGTGAAGGAGGAGAAAAAAGAACAATTTTTTAATGTAAAGATCTAAGACTTTTTTACATAAGAGAAGTCATGGAATACAGAAGCACACAAATATTTTGCAAGCCTTCTAAAGCTTAAATTTTAAGTCATGTATGGATTTGCTCTGTGATTTCAGCAGGGTTTCTAAGCTCAGAGCAAAGCATCTAGGGAGTGTTCACATATTCCAGACGGCACTCTACTTCAAAAGTGCTGAGCTGTGAGTATTTAGCACCTCTAAGACCTCTGAACACCTCTTATTTTATATACCTAGCTCTGACATGACAGCCTTCCCACAGTACAGCAGGTGGACTTTGTTTGAAGGAAGTGGAATATGCAATTACTTTGTTTCCATACTAGTTTCTAGTAGAGTTAATTGTCTTGATTAAATAAAAAAAAAAAAAAAATCAGAAAACAAGGTACTTCTGTACCCTATGCCATCAACACTAACACCTACCAAATAAAAATTAAAAATTCCACCAGTGTCTTGATGCAGGTCAAGAGAAAGCAGACAGGTTTTGTGGAATGATGCCAAATGCCTCTTCTCTCTCCTCTGGAGAGAAGCTCCACAGTCAAGGGTCCTCCACCGAGGCACCTACCCCTTGTTTTACAGACAGCAGTGCAAAACGCTCCCATCAAAGGACCCAAGGGAAAATATGTAGGTACGTCTTGCTCATTCCTATCTGTTGTTCTTTTGCCAAAAAGAGTATCCCAAGACCACTGGTGACTGTATGTCATGTACATCGTAATTGTCTCTTCCTGTTGTACACAACTATTCTTTGTCAACATGAGCCAGAAGCTTTGTTATAACAGAAAATCTTTGTAATTTGGTTCAGGGATGGGAAATAAGTCATGCCTTCATTTTAATGTAAATGTAAGCATAAGCAAAAGGCACACAATGCTCCATTCCTCCTAGACTAAGTAAAGCCAAAACTAATTTTAAAGGTTTTAAACCTTTAAAACTGTCAGTTATGTTCTAGAGGCACTGACTTTCTACTCAGAAATTAATTTTGTTTTTTGTGACAGGCTCGCTGAGCAGTTTGGAAAATGCCGGGAAAGAATATGTATATATATATATACCATGTCTCCCATACATGGTTATGTCTGAGAAATAACTCAGCTTGGAAAATCAGGGAGAAAGATACAAGAAGCAAAGTGGAACAAACACTGTTGGGTTGGGTTTTCTTTTCCTTTTAGAAACAGTAACACTGTTAGAGTTTATTTTCATACAAAGTCTTACAGAGATGAATGCTGAGACATATCTGAAGGAACATTCAAGGACCATTTTATAACCATCAGAACTCAGCTGACTCCACAGAGATTGGTGAGACAGCAACATAAACCTACTGCAAGAGAAAGCAGCAAAGCCTATTCGAGTTCACCCTGAGCACAGGATTTCTGATTCCACATGTGGGCTCTGATCAGTGCAGTTCTGAACCAGCATCCCCTTATATGAAAACAGACTAATTGTATCTCTTAGGTGCATTAATGGCTTTCGGGCTGGGCAAGACAGATCCTAGAACACTTCTTAAATGAGAAATTCCATAAACCTCCACTCCATGGAAAAATGCAGCACTATATAAAATGGAAGATGTTACTATAGTAAATAGAATGGTATTTGGTGGCACAAAACAAGTGCAATACATAGCATTTCTAATTATCCAATCCTAATCCTTAGTATAAGTGTCCTTTTAAAGTAAAATAGAAAATAAAAAATAAATCATAACATGTTTTCATTAAGGCTGAATTCAACCTGCTATTGCATTCACACATATTTCTATTATAATAAATCATCCTATTTTAATCTTGTCATCTTTACAGCCCCAAGGCAACCCCAGTTCATGCACAGAACACTCACACCTCTTTCACTGACACATTTGCTGCAGCATTTGCTACAAATTGCATAAAATGTGAAAGCAGACACAGATATCGCCTCATGCCGTTCTACTTGATCAATTTCCCTCCGAGTGCCACGGTGCAGAGCCCCAGCTTCCATTGCTTGAGGAGAAGACCCAGAGAGCTTCCCCTTCATCATGCATTCACTTATTAGAACTACCTCCCTTACTCCTGACTTGGAAGGAATGCACAATAAATACTTTCACTTATTAATGAGAAATTTGGAGAAAGTTTGTAGGCAGTGTGCCTGAAGAACATCACTGATTGTCACTGCCATTCAAAAGGGGAAGGGAGGAAAGAGAGGTGGTGTTTCAGAGACACCATTGGTTGTGTTTTCCATCCCTTTCATAATTTGTCCAGGATTGCAAATGCCTCCATTCACAAGGGCTCTTTCACTATTTGACCACATACTTTCAAGTGTTGGGATTCCCTTCAAATGATCTGAGTAAAGGAGGCCAATTATTTCCCCCACATAAGAATGAAACTACTGTTTGCATTTACAAGTGCATCAATTAAAGGTTTAATTGTGTTTATTGCACTTGCAGAAAGGAGAGCATCTGCTCAGGTTCTGCTGCCCTCAAATGACAGAGAGTATCTCAGTGTGACAAATTACCATAGCTCTCCTTTGAAAAATGATGTTTCTCAAACATCTGGGGCAGCACAAAAATAAGGACACAGGTGGGAACAATGGGTTACAGATTTATCCTGGTAGCACTCACTATATTTGCCCTATGTCAAACAGCAGTGTAGGCTGCTGGGACTGGTGTGCCAAATCTCTGATTCAGAGAAACAACGTAAACTTCAAGGAAGTTTCTATTATTAAGAAAAGTATGTATTTATGCATTAGTTAACTTGAAATAATATCAATCCTCAAATGAAAGTATAAATGATAGAAGAAAGGAAATATTATCTTTTCAAATGTTTACTTTTTATGAAAGGCTTTGTTCATCAAAAATTTCACTTTACAGAATATGTAGCCCTTCATATTTAATTGAATTGCTATGAACATCTCTCACTATTTTTGACTCTTATAGTAGAATGATTTGCATCTTATGGAAGTATCAGTTAAATCTTACTCAGGATTTCTTCTTATCATCACTTCTTTTCGCTTTAAATTTAGAAAAGATTTTTTAAAAGCGAGATAACAATAGTTCTCATAACAAATTTACTACATACTAAATTTTTCCATGTGAGGGAAGTGAACAAATAATATAGATGAGTAAAAGTGCTTTAAATAATCTAGATTAACTGACATAGGCAGCTATTTTGTTGGTAGACAGAGATATAAAATATTACAAAGATGAGCTATCTTTGTCATTGTCTCCAGAGATTTCTAAATCAGAGGAAGGATGTGAGTAAGTGGACTACAGGCACACCAGGTTTTGTACCACTGGCCCACATGCACACTTGATATTTCCAGCTACTATATCAGCTACCGAGTTGCAACTAAATGATTTCAGGTGGAATTTGCTGCTTGATCCTGGCAGGCATATTACAATGCTGCGCTAGAGGAAGGGACACCTATCAGAAAATATGAAATCTCCCCCAGCCCAAAAGTCAGACCAAGATTTCAAGTTCATAGTAAAGTCAGTGTTGAACACATCGAAGGTAGGGGGTTTTTTGCACTGCTATTGCATTGGTGGAATTTGCTTTAATCATACGCTAGAGCTTCAAATAAATGTGAGATTCAAAACCATCTCCAAACGGAATAACCAAGAACAAAAATAATAATAATAATATTGCATAATTATAATTCCCTTAAAGTGCCTAAAGCACATGTTGGGGGGAAAAAGAATCCTAAGTATTTAACCAAGAAATCAAAACCTCTTCACACTGTAAATTAGGCAACTACTTTTAAAAGAAAATACCTATGTCCCAACTCTTCATCTATCAGAACCATCACTGTTAACTTTTTATCTACTCTTCAGAACACTGGTATTCCAATTCTGAATAAAGTAAAGGCCTGTGACTGAGCTTGTGATGAAAGCTGGGTTCATCATTTGAGACAGAAAGTTAATTTCTTAAATGAATAAATTTTCTATAACAGATTCCTTGTCATATTTCTTCCTTTCTGGAAGAAATAAATAAAAGGATCTGTCCTGGTTTCAGCTGGGATAGAGTTCATTTTTTCTCAGCTGGTACAGTGTGATGTTTTGAATTCGGTGTGAGACTGATGTTGCTAACACACCGGTGGCTCAGCTGTTGCTCAGCAGGGCTCACCCTGAGCCAGGGGCTTTTCAGGTTCCTGTGCTCTGCCAGTGAGGAGCTGCACAAGGACCTGGGAGGGAGCGTGGCCAGATCAGCTGACCCAAACTGACCAAATGTTATTCCAGACCATAGGGCACTGTGTCCAGTATATAAACCTGGGAGAGCTGGCTGGGAGGGGCAGATCACTGCTGGGAGATGGGCTGGGAATCAGTCAGTGGGTGGCGAGAAATAGTGCTGTGCATCACTTGTTTCTATTGGGTTTTATTGCTCCTTGCCTCTATTTTCAATTACAATTGTCAGTAGAAGCAGTAGTATATTTTATTTTGTTTGAGCTATTAAACTGTTCTCATCTCAACCCAGGATCTTTGCCTCTTCTTTCCAATTCTCTTTCCACTGGGGTGAGGGTAGCGAGGTAGCAGCTACATGGCTCTTGCTGGCTGGGGTTAAACCACAACAGACATTTTCGGTAATACCTGGAGGATTGAGATAACAACAAATCTGATCAGAGCTTGTTAAAACAAATTACTTTTAAGGAACCGTTGAATTGGTTTAATCATTGCTGGTCACCATGTTGTTTCATTTGTTCCCTGCATGTGTGCTCACAGGCGCATCATAGAACACAGTTCTTGATGCACATGTTCCCTCTGGTGATGCTGATCATCGATGGGGCGTGGGCTGAAGTTACAACTCTGTTGCTCTTTGCACGGGTTTATGACCTGATGAAATAGCCGGTCATGAACCAAATCCTGCGTGCTTGGCGCTGCATCACCTCTGAACCTCGGGAGCCATCTGGTGGAAACTATTAACAATCACACCTTTTAGCTGCTGCTCCTGGCGTCAAATGGACCTTAATTTCCTGAACATTTCTTTAATTTGTCCGTTTTGCTAAGTATGAATATAACAGTTTGGGAGCTGAGCTCAGAAAGCCCAAGTGGGACATTTTTCTTCAGGCAAACACTCACAATGATTTACATTAAATCTGTACGTGTAAGAGGTGGGCAAGGATGTTTTCTGAAATAATAACACATAGATTAACTTTTCTCAAATGTTTTTTTCTGGAACCTAAAAAATGATAGTTACTTGATAGTAGAGCTTCCATTAAACTCCAAAGATGCTGATCTTAAGAAACTATGGAATAATGTGCTGTTCAAACAGTAAGTTTGAACTTAAGAAGAATTTTGCTTTAGAAGACTTAAGCAGGAAAGCATTAATATTATCTAGACATCCTATTAATGAATTTCCTTAATCAAAGAAATCCTTTGAAGATAATTTTCTTCACCAGATAAGAGAAAGTAATTATCGGCGGGGAGGGGATGTGGGTCACAGCTGAAAGGATGCCATGCTGTATCAGGGAGAGACACCCCGTGGCAGCAGCCTGAACTGCCATTCCAGCAATCGCCTGCAAAGAAACAGCAGAATTAATTATATACAGGGATTAAACTATTACTTATAAAGCCACCTCTTTTAATAATACAGGTAACAACAGGACAGATATGATGTAAAGGTGACAATTTCGGTTTCCAAACTGTCACTCATAAGCTTAAGCTCATTTTTAAGCTCACAAATCAGTGTTGATCTTTTTCGTGCCTTCCTCTCCCTTTTCCTGAGGTGTGACTGTCCATGCAGCTAGAGCTCTCATTCTGTCACATCCTCTATTAACTCAATTCCCAATAAACACTTTTGCCATCAGTGCTAGGCACCCCCTCCATCTCATTACATTAAGAAAATCCTACAGTTGTTTTTTTTCTCAAATTTCTTGTCTTCACTTAAAAGATCCTTCAGAGCCCTCCCCGACTCTGCCTTTTGCTGACACCTTTGTACACTTATATTTGTACACTAGAACCCCTAATTCCCAGACAAAAGGATATGGAGGGAAATCAAGGCTTTTCTGACTGTAAGAGCCAAAAGAACCCACGGCCTCAGAGGTCACTGCAGCTTTGGTCAGGTGTGGTATCATTGATCGTATCAGGATAAATTGTTTCTAAAATCGTGGGATATTCAGGGCGATAGGAAAGAAAGGTTGGGCCTGGTAGGCCCTGGGAAAATGTTAGGCTTTACTGGATCATGCGAAACTGCACCTGTATTATCATTTAATGACTATGATAAACAATGTGATTGTTATAGGATAAATGATATGATTGTTAAATGCGATGATTGTTTGGTAATTGGATATAATTATTGTTTAATTGTAACAAGAATCATGAAAAACGATGTTTGGAGGGTTTGATGGAAATTACAAAAATCCATGCTTGGATGAAATCAATGTATACAACAGAACAATATAAGTTTAATAATTAATATATAGTTATATAATGATAAGGGTATAAAAACGTGTTCATCCTGAACCCATGTCAGAGTCAGCTTTGGGTCTGTGCCCCTGACACCCAGAGCTCTTCAATAAAAGCACCTGCATACAATCATCCCGTGATTATGTGTTCCTGAACACCAGCATCATGATGTACCCAAGCTGCCTGATGAGGTCTCCTCAGCTCCTCTGCTCTACTCTGCTGCTCCCACTCAGGAGAGGCCATGAAGCAGATGCATCCCAAGAGGCAGCATGTTAACTGGCCCCCTCTCTACAATTAAGAAAGCAGCTGGGCCCCAGCCAAATTTCTCAAAAGAAGTTCTGCCCTCAGCCAAGTAGAGGTGCTGCTCCATGTTTCTCTGCAGGTGTTCAGAGATGCCCCAGAAATAGGAGGATCAAGTAGGGCTTGATCCTTCAAGGTAGGTGATTTTTCTAATACAGTCAAAGGACAGTGAGGAAAATGGGGCATTTTATTCTTCAGAGGGTTTCCAGATGATTCCCATGTGTGTTGGAAATAAACACTGATTGAGGAATTTTTCACTGGATGTGCAGGGTGCCTGTAGCTCTGGGAAGGCAAAAGATAACACTGGTTTGTATTTTCTTCCAAATCTACCAGGCCAGCTAAACATGCAGCCACTCCCCTGCCTGGTTTTATCAAAATGGGCTTAGCATAAATAGTTTAATCTAATGGAGATAGGAGAAGGCTAACCTGGATTGTGTTCACAAAATCAGGCTCAAGGACCAGTACATGTGCCTTTATATTGGGAGCTCCATTGGACTGAATCTCAGGCTCAACTGAAACCAATTTGATGGCAACTGAAATACAAAGATAAAGAAAACCTCAACACTTAAAGAATCTGGAAAGAATATGTAATTTTCAAAGTATTATAAAGGTAACTGAAAGGTAACTGAAATATATATATTTAAATTTTTCCATTAAATTAGTATTTCTGAACATAAATAGCATCAAGGTAAGTTGTAGTGTAATAAAATCAGATCAAAGCATGTGGTTGAGGAGCCTCTGCTGTATTATATTCTACATGGTAGTGCTTCCAGGTAAGACCATTAACACCACCGACTTAAAATCATCCGACTCATTTAACTTAGTGGCTTGGAATAAATGTCCATCATCTTCCTGAACTACAATGCTAAAACCTCATGAATATATAAGCTTTCAGCTTTCTCTCTACTATGCAAACATAAAAATAAAAAAAAAAAAGTAAATAATGTAAGGACATACTTACAATGTAAGGTCACACTTTCAACACGTTAATTTTTGTTTCCCCCTTGTTGAGGAGCTAGGTTTTGAGCTTGTTCTCTTCTGATACCCAGGAATCAGGCATTATGAACCCAATCTTGAATTATCTTAGAGCACAATATCCCAATAGAGGAAGTAGCCAAGCCTCACTGCATATTCCTTTAAAAACTCAGTAGAATGCACTGGACTTAAATATTTAAAGAACTTCAGGCAGCAGTCACACTGTGATGAGGCCACATCAATGTGCTTCAATGTACAAGTTGCACTGGTGAACAGCTGCCCCCATACACACCATACCAAAATATCAAACTCCTGCAGAAAACAGCTCCAAAATCACTTTGAAATACACAAAGTATTCCGAGTGGAAACAGAACCTTATGTTGGTTTATGAAAGAGAATGAGAACTTAAAAGAATGAATGAGGATTGATACCAACCACACACAAAAGAAGTGTATGGTGCCATGAGGCATTTTCCAAAGTAGGTCATGCATCAATGACAAGCACACATTTTGCATTCCAAAATGTGCTCTGCCACTGGGTATCTTGGCCAGTGATGCATGAAAAGCACTCTAGTGCTTGCCCTGCACTTGTATTGGACACAGGGAGAGCTGGGAAGCAGCAGCAGTAAACTGTGCAGCAAGTTGGGAGTCCTTCCAAGTCCTTCCTCTTTTGCTCAAGGAAGAACCTCTGGGGAAATGGAGCCAAGGGAATTGCAGAGCTTGCTTCCATTCCAAGCTTGCAATGGGCAAGAGAGCCAAAATATCAAACCACTGCAGAAAACAAAAAGACACAAACAAACAAAAAGAAATCCGGGTTTTATTACGCATTAATAAAGCTTATAGTCCTTCTTCATTAGGAGCATGTTAGCTGGTGCTCAAAATAAAAAGTAAAATAATGATAAGCGCAGCCAAGGTTGTCTTTCAGTTTGTGAAACCTTCTACAGCAAACAAATAAAACTCTAACAAGTAAAACCAATGTTGTATGGTGGATCTGAGGCTAAGAGAAACCTTCAGCCCAGTGAAGAAAAGCATGGAAAAGGAAAAAGCAACAGCTCAGTACATGATTTCCCACAGTTCACAGCAGAAGCAATAAGAAAAAAAAATCACTTCTGACTGAAAGATTGAGAAGGAAAAAAAAAATTACCTCCATCTTCATTATGAATTCTCAGAACAGATATGTGTTTTAGATGTTTGAATATTCTCAGTTATGGAATTTAAAATATTTTAAAGTTGAGAACAAGGTGGAGAGTTGATCATCTTCCAGAGAGAGAAATAATTTTTCTTTTTTCTGGACAGACAAGTCCTGTTCCCATTAAAATCCTGTGATCCTATGCTGCATAAAGTCTGCACATTCTACTTGAGATTAAAACTATCTTTAGGACTATTTTGTAAAAATTTCTTGGGTAAAATTAAGCAATTTTAATGCAGCTATACCTTAGACAGCAAACAATCTTTAACCTTAGTACCTGAAAGAATGATAGTGAAGGTCATGCTGGATGCTATTTAAAGACATTTAAAAGTAATGCAATCATCAGTCACAGTCAACGTGTTTTCTTCAAAAGTAAAGCTTCTTTGTCTAGGTATAAGACTAGTTAAAAAATCCCTACAAAATAGCGATTACACTTGCTGCTTTTAGGATTAACCAGAGGCAGCTTTGAATCTCTGGCCACACATTCATTGAAACAGGTGTTACATTTACATCATAAATTATTATCCTAGACACAATAATTTTCACACAGGGTACTTTTACTTGAAGGCAGTTTGTGGAGAGCATTAGGTATAATGTTCCTTCCCTTATTTCTTTGCAAGGTGGTTCATACAGTCCTGCTCTGTTGTTGACAGATGCATATTTTAAGGACAGAAAGAGGAGCTTTGTAAGCAAAGGTCATATGCATTCAGAAGAATTGACCCATAGCCCATAACTTTTGAGTTTAAGAATATTAATTTAAAAGGTGCAGGATTATATTGGGGAGCTTGTTTCAGTTTCATGTATGACAACTTTCCTGCAACAGTAGTGTTTATTTGCCTTTTTCTATTGATAGGCTTTTATGTTGTTGAGATAGCTGTCTCCAAGTATAGAGCTGCTGTGCTGCTTCTTCCACAGTAAAAATCTTACTGTCATCTTTCTTCCTGTTGCTTTTTTCAATTGCTCTATGTGTGGCCGAAACATAATATGACTTAAATTATGAAAAGATCAGATGTAACAAAGGTCATTTATAAAGATTTTTTGCCCGTTCTTCAGTTTCAAGAAGTTTGTCAAAGGAGAATATTTATTTCCTATGTACTAGGTATTTCACCGAATTCAGTACATTACTGAACAGAGGAGTTTAGCAATTTCAGCAGCAGAAAGCTCTTCTGGCAATTCTTACCCTGCAAAAGAGAAAGATTTGCAAGCAACTGCTGCTGAACAAAACATGTCCAAGCAAATGAAATTAAAATATGCTAATGAATAAAAAAGTACAATATGGTAAATAAAACATGGTACTGAATAAAGCATGGTGAATAAAATAAAAATTTAGCAGTCTCTTTCTTTATATTGGTACTAAAAATTTAGCCTTTAGCTTCTCTGTGGTACTCATTATTGCATTTTGTGTTAAGAACATTTGTTTGAATATGCTGAGAATGATTTTGATTTTATCCTGGTTTTGTTTTTCAGGGTTTTTTTCATACATGCATCTCTTCTGTGTGTTTCACAAATAAACCTCAAGCAGCTTTGAGTGTTCTTCTTCAGACACTTAAAGGAACATCATGAGCAGATGTGGTAGGAGGGAATTGAATTCAACTCCATTCACAACACATTGGACATCTTCACTCCATTGACAGCTGTGTGGTTTCAGTGTTGTGGTAACTCCTGTCCTGTCTCTGTCTGGGCAGCCTTAACTGGAGCTTAGAAGACTGTCTCCCCTCAAGGTGGTATGTAGTTAAGGTTTTAGACAGGTTTCTGGAGACACAGTACAAATGAACTTGGATTCACTCCAGTCTGAACCCAGTGAAGCTGACAACAGTCTCATAAGGAAGAAAAGGGAGCACCAATCAGTATCTGTCTGTACTTGCAAAGTATAAGGTAACTTTATATGGTTAGGTCATCGTAGCATTAATCCTTCTTCTCTAATAGCTGCATTCCAAGTCCCACACACATGGAAGAAGGAAGAAAGAGCAGGTCCAAACCAAAATCACACTGCTGGGGCAGAAGATGTAAAGGAACCCTTCTGAGAGAGGACAGAAATCCTTGTTGCAGTAAATCAGGCAAACACCAAAATGCTAAAGCTTGATCTGTATTTAAAACCAATAATAACAAGGGCTTAAACCTAAAATCAACATAATTAAGAAAGAAACTAAAGGGAAAAAGGTGGGATATCTGAGAGCTAATAGTGATGATTGTCACTTTGCACCAAAACAAAAGCTACATACTTCTGCTGGCCCGGGATATAGACATGAGACTGAAAATGGAAGAAAGGCAGGAGTTTGCGGGGCTCAGAAAAAAGAAGGAAATAAAGTAAAGGGGTGAACCATGGCAAGAAGAAACCAGAAAGAAAGCTACAGAGGCAGCAGACTTTATAAGGCATCTAATTACTCTGAAATAAGAGCTGTCTATTTTGTGTGTAGCGAAAAAGGCAAGGACTGACTGTCATACCACAGCATGTTCCAAAACGGCCAGCCTTCACCTCCAGGTACAACCTGTTAGATTGGAGGGGGGAAGAGTGTACTATAGCACTTTACAGCTATAGTACAGTGTCCTTTCCCAGCAAAAGCACCACTACTCATCCCAAAGAGGTAGACATTTGGCATAGGAAAATTCAAGTAACTTAAATCTGACTGACAAGTCATGGGTGAAGTCTGAAAGGGAAAGAATGGTGAGGTTGGAGGGAAGAAAAGGTACAGTAGAGGCAAGGATAAAGGAGCATGTGGAATTCTGTCAAAGTATAAGCAAGGTCATATGGGACCCAATTCTTTCATTTACTATTCACAACTCCTAAGCTTAGCAACTTAGATTACCTTTTTATTTTTCAAGGGCTCTGTAAACATAAACAGGTCATGACCATTCACTTTCAATTTTATCATCATTTGTTTAATCAATAAAACATATTAGAATGTGAGCTGACATCAAAAAAATAATTTAAATGCATGTTGTGGAACATGTAAGTTCTGCTTAGTACTCGGTCCATTAATTTTTTGTTTGTTTTGGGTTTTTTTTAAATAAATTAGGTTAAGAGTTGCTTGCATATTCCTGCTGTGGATAAACAGAAAGCTTAACAAATCAGCACTGCCTAAATAAAGAAAGTTTTTTCCTTACCCTCAGATGATGAGGCTCAGTATTATTTCAAGTAAACTGTCCTGGTTATCTTAATGATGATCCTCAATACTACAGTGACATTTCAGCTCCTGCTACAAACATTCACTTTCAGTCCTGTTTGAACAAGTTTTCATGAACTATTAAAGTATATTTATTATATATATTTTTTAAATATTATTCTATTTATTTTTAATTACCTAGAGCTAACCAAGTCTCTAGTTTTACAGGTGAGAAGCTGAGTAGCACTTGTTTACCACTCAGGCCCCAATTATACTACTCTCTCCAGATGTATGTCTTGTGGCCCTTAATGTCCTGACATCCAGTTGGCCCCTTTACCTATGCTCCAATGCTGTGTGTGTGGACTCTGAAATACTGTTTACTCTGTCATTCTAATACTTTCCTTGCACTAAAGTTAGACAAATAAATGCAATTTTTCCTGATACTGGTTGCAAGTCTGTAGAGAACACACAGTCCTGACAGAAAGCCAGTAGTGTTTTACACAGATGAACTTCTAGTTACTCAGCAACCGGCCTTGTCTCTTTTCCACATTTTTTAAATTGACATTGGAATAAAATTTTTTGCATGTCTTTTCAACACTAGTCTTTTTTCAGTACTACTGAGTCACAGACTTTCTTTAAAACAGCTAAAAGGAGCAGGGTACATTCTACCAGCCAAGAAGCTAATTCCAGGAAGGGAGTATCTTGAGGCACTGACCTGCTGACATGAGAGGCATGGCTGTGCAGCACTGTCCTGGTCCGCCTTTCTAAAATACACATTGCAAGAACATCAGCAGAGTCCCCACAGACTGCTTAATATTGCTGCGTAAGTGGGATGAGATCCCCTGCTGTCAGCCAACCATTTGGTTTGCTGCCTCCTCAGTATGGAATTTTACTCCTCACCAAAGGCAGTGTATCAGACAAATTCTGTTTATTGCACTTGCCTCTGCGGAAGAAAGAGGCACAGGGATATGGAGACTGTTACACATTCTCCATTATTTGGAATATACTACCTAAAACAGAGATTGGTAAATTCAGGTCATGAGCAGGAAAAAAAAAAATCAGTTTAGGGAGCCACAGGTGAGGATATGTGCACAATCTTTTGACCATCCTGCTGGACTTGGAAAGGACCTCCCTGTTTTTTCTGCAGGGCTACCAGACTAGCTGACAAATCTAAGGGAACCTGTATAAGAAATCAGCCAAGCTTAAACACCTATCTGATTTACTGAGAAAAAGTGCATTTGTATAAAATAATGCATCATTAAGTGTCCTCTCCTCTTTTGTGAGCAAGTAGTGCTTGTTTAAGGAGTATGCAATAGATATAGCATAAGTTACAGTACCTCGAGTGATTAGAGGCTATTCAAATAGTAAATTCAGCTGAAAAATTAAAGAAAATTCACAACTGATGATTGAAGGTGCAGATCTAGAAAAGACTAAGTTCTGGTTTGGCAGATCATCTCATCACTACTTTACAATTTTACAAATTTAACTCATTTTGTTAAATGAAGAAGTGAACTTCTCTAAAGTCTCTTTGAAGGACTTGATCAAGTAAGCTCCCAGTTCATTGTTTGTCTCCTGAACAGCTGCGTCATAACTCCCAAAGAGTGGTGTTGAAGCCTTCACATCGTCTCTGTTTGCTTGGAGTAAAATCAGGTTAAGCTCCTCTGCTACCCTTTCATATTTTTGGTGATCAAATCTGCAAACACTGGCATCATCAATGGGGTAGGTGATGCCAATAGGGTAGCAGTCCTTTGGAACTGGGAACTCCACATTTTTCAGCATTGGCAATTCACAGAGAAATGTGAAAAGGTGTCTAAGTGCTTGGGATGACAGTGGGTTTCCAATAAACTTGAACTCCTGTAGTTTCTGGCAAGGGCTTAAACCTAAAATCAACATGTTGACATGAGTGTCTTGGATATTACAGTCCTCTAGGGTAAGACTCCTGAGCACTGAAGAGCAATGGCTGAGGAGCTTAAAGAATGTTGATGGGTAAAGCTCAGGTATATCGTGACCACTGAGGTCCAGGGCTTCCAAGTGATTGGCATGGAAGCTATTGGCTAAAAAGGCCATATCAGCATGGTTCAAGGAGCAGTTGGAAACATCCAGCATCTTCAGTGGAGTTTTTAGTGGGCTGCAAATTTAAAGAGAAAAAACGATTTATGGTACAAAATGTTGAAAAGCTACCTTTACAAAATTTCATGCATCTAGCCACATTATGAATGCAGCTATCTACCACATTATTTTTTTTCTAACCTCTCTTGAAAATAGAAGCATGTGCCAACAATAGCAAGTATATTTTCTTCCTGAAATTAGTTCCATTAATTACCTCCTTCTATGCATGACTCCTCTGTGCTATTTTAATGGGGATTAATTTATTAACATTCTATGTATCTATTTTTTAACCAGTTATATATTGTAAAGTGTCTGTCACTTGCTGGCTTTAACAGCAGATCACTACTACCATAAGAGCATTGGTAGCTGCTTCTTGTAGAAAGCTGCAGTAATTCCAGAGATTTAGATAATTTCCATTAGGGAAGGATTAATTCCAATATGAAATCAGTATTCTGACAGGATATCTGCTTTTGTTTCTAGCTGGTGTTTTTCTGCTACAATTTTTAATGCCCAAGAGGTTTATACATTGTAGTGTTCTGGAGTTGCAAAGAGACATTCTGATGAAGAAGGCTGGAAGAAGTGTAACTGAGATTATACTCAGATATTCACATTAAATATAAAATAGTTCTGACAAATGAAAAGCAAGAGATCACTTTCATACTTACTACATCCTAGTGAGACTTCTGCCACAGGGCTCAGCTGGATCAAGCTTAGAAACTTCAATTCATTTCAATTGTATCAATCAATATATGCAGTATGCTACTCATAAATTTTAAATTAAATGGCTTCTTGTATAGGAAAAATTTTAGACCAAGGTCATTTGTCTGGATAAAACTTACATCTGCTTTTTTTTTTTTTTTTTACATGCTCTGAAAAGCTTACAGTTAACTTATTTCCTGTTCCAATATGAGTACTGCTCACTGGTAGTTTGCTAGCTTTTTGAAAATTGCCAATTTTCCAGTGGAATTCATAATGAATATTCACATATCAGCTTAATTTGCAGTACAAAAAAGCCATCAAATCTCTCCTGTCTTGACATCAAGAGACACAACAAATAATTCAAATCAAAGTCTCAAATGAAAATCAGCTATTCCACTTAAATACAGTATCTGTGGAAAAGCATATTTACTGACTGTTCTTTAGAGGTCAAACATTCACTAGATACTCTAAAAAACACTAGGAATACAACTCAGGACTTGCACCAAAGGCCAGCGCAAGCTGATTAATACATAAGTTCTAATAAAAAATGTCTGGGTATACCAGTCTCTTCTGTGGTAGCCAAAAGTATATTCTCACCAGATGGACTCTGGAAAATTAATCAAAATAGTCAGTTTTTCAAAGTGTATTAGGTATACATTGGCTGCCCATTCTCCCCAACACATAATCTTTCCTAGCTTCCTGCTGCCCCATCCCACATACACCCCAAGATACACTCCCTTCCCATACTCTCAGAGATTCCCAGCTTGCTGGTGGCACAAAGTGCTCTTTTTTACAGCGTGACTGAAAGCAGGATGACCACATTACCTGAGAAGTTTCTGTATTCTTCCAGTGAGTATAGAAAATGACATACTCAGCTCAGTAAGCTGTGTCATTTCACCCATCTTTTCGCCTATGTTAGTAAGCGTCTGCTCATCTGTAGCCGTGAACCTCCGCACATTAAATGTTCGTGCTGGCAAGGTCAAGGACATCAACAGAGGGAAGTGGATATTGTTGAAGAGCATTTCCAAGTGTTCCATTTCCAAGTGAACATTATGAACTATTTCCAGTTTGCGCAACAAGGAGGGATCAGTGAGCTTTATGATATAGAAGAATTTCTCCAAGGTCAGGTTGTCAGATCTGAATGCCACACAGCAGATTTTCAGCGGACAACTGCATTTCTTCAACAGGGCCTGAACGACCAGCTCAAAGTTCCGCTCTGTAACAAACAAGTCAATTAGCACACTGATGCTGACTTCAAAGGTACCTGGATTGCACTGTGCTTGTTGCAGGTAAACCAGGAGGTCTGAACAAAGCTTACAGAGCAGCTGTGTCCTGGCCCACCTGCCCATCGTCTTCTTGCACTTACAATACTGAACTTCAACATCTTTTATACCCGTCAGGTCGACCACTTTCAACTTTTTCATGTAGGGAGAAGACTGATTCAGCACATAGTCTCTCAGCCCTGTCAGACAGCTTTCCAAGCACACTGAGCATGTTCTATGGCTCAGGTCTTCCTCGTAGTCCAGAGTAGCTCCCAAAAGTTTTCCCATGTTAAAATCAAAAAGTGGCCAGTTCTCTACCAAGTCGTGAATCACTTCCCCTTGCTCCAGTAAATAGCTGGCTTTAAAAAGAAGCGGAAAAAGATCATGGGCAACAGCTCCGAGACTCTTCCTGGCAAACTCTGCATTTGACACGAATGCTTCGGCACTAATGAATCGGAGAGACTTCATTGTTGTCCTGGACTCCTTACTGTCATGGAGAGTGACTTCTATATTTAACTAAAGATCCTGGTTGCTTACAACCTTCTATTTTTATCTGCTGTTTGCTGCTAGCGGGAGCCTGGGAAGCCAGAGTGAAGAGTCACATGCTGCTTTCTATTTTAGAGCTGCACTGTGAGTCTGCAGTAATCATCTGTGAGATCTTTAGTCAGAGAGCTTTTATGCCCTCACATTTATATTTAAGATAACTCAAGTAAATATAGACTGCCACCCAGCAGGAACAGTTAGATCAGTGCAGCACACATACATGAGAATACTGCTGTATCTTTTTTCTGCCATATAAAAAAGCACTCAGAGTTCCACTTAAACAAATAACATGATCTGTATTACACTTTTTTCCCATGAAAGATGCTATGCTGGGGATTCACATGCTGATTTCAATGGGGATGATTTCCCAGAGCTAGCACTGAGCTTCTCCTAAAAACTACAGCCGTAAGGAAAGACTGAGGAACTACAGTCATGGAACTACAACAATGCCCCTCCATTTTGCCCAGGCTGTCAGCAAGGAATAGCTGATACAGTTGCTGCAGTGGAAAAGACAAAAGACTCCAGAAGAGCTCAGAGCCCTGGTGACCAGGACACTTGCTTGTGGTGAGACTGAACGTTGATTGCAAGACAAGCTGAACAAAACAGACCGCTGTTAAAACTCTCTCATAACTTCCCAGGCAAGCGTCTTAGTGCTCTTGCTTTGAGCAACAGAGGGTCTTTTCTTTCCTGTTATTTAAGAAATTATGGCTCCATTGTGATACTGAATGGGAAAACATTCAAAATCTCTCCAGGCTAGGAGAAAAACCTCTGTGACCCACCTATCACAAGAGCAGAGATGATGTTTCTGTCAATCTGGCACTTCCTCCCAGGGGAAGCAATCATGGACACCTCCCTTACCTCTCATGCATTTTGCTAGGCAGCTAGCGGGAGGGAGACTTCCTTCAAACCGTGCTGATCCTGCTTTTCCAGATAATTCCACATCTGTTTTGCTGTGAAAAATTCACACCACACTTCAAAGCTTCAGGGTTTTTTTTCTTTTCAAGCAAACTCCTTGTGGAATATTTGAATATTTTCTCGAAAGCAAAAGAAAAATCCCAAATATGCTTTAAATTACAGGGAAGGGACATCTCTATTAGATTGTGTCATTCTGAGGAAGCTTGTAATTTTTGCAGACTTTTGGTTTGCGTTGTTTTAATTTTGCCTTCAAATAGATGAGTGGTAAAAAGCATGCAAGGTGAAACAGATAGAACTTGACAAGCTATTAAGTATTTTCCTTTGTTTTTCAACTCCACTTCATGTGTATCAGATGATAATGAGGTAGGTATTACAGTATTTTGTGCAACTAAATAAATGCTGAAAATGCCCACTTATAACTGATCCCTGTATGACAAGAAAAATGCACAAATTGATTGAAACTTTTGTCAGTTTAGTTTTATTGCCTTTCTAAATAGAATAAGCTAGTCATAAAGTTTTTATCTATTTACCTAGTACATCTGGACCTCTTTATCTGCTTACCTGCTATATCTGGACTAGTGGTCCAAAAGTTCCAAGATAAAGTATTCTACTATTGTCCCAGATTTTTATTAAAATACAGCAATAGGAATGCTGCCTGATTGTGTAGGGGTAGGGTCAGAAAGGCCAAGGCTAGGCTGGAGCTGGACCTGGCAAGGGAAAGAACAATAAGAAAAGCTTCTCTAGGTATTTCAGCCAAAAAAGAGAGGTCAAAGAAAGTGTACTCCCCTGCTAAACACAACTGGGAAACTGATAATAACAAACTAGGAGAAGGCTGAGGTATTATTGTTTTGCCTCACTGACAAATCTCTCTTCCCACACCTCTCAAGGCAGGGACTGGGGGAGCAAAGTTCTTCCCACTGTAAAAGATTGGGCTTGTGACCACCTAAGGAACCTGAATGTCCAGAAGTCCATGGAACCTGATGAAATGAATGCCAGACTCCTGAGGGAATTGGCTGATGCAGTTGACAAGCTACTCTCCATGATACTTGAAAGTTCATACCAGTTAGGTGAAGTCCCAAGTGACTTGGGAAAAGGGGAAACATCTTTAAAAAGGGTAGAGAAGACAACCATGGGAGCTACCAGCCTGTCAGCCTCACCTTTGTGCCTGGGAAGATCCTGGAACACGTCCTCCTAGGAGCTGTGCTAAGGCACATGGAGAACAGGGAGCTGATTTAGGACAGCAAGCACAGCTTTACCAAGGGCAAGTCCCACCTGACCAACCCAGTGGACTTCTATAGTGGAGTGACTGCACAAGTGGAAAAGGGAAGGACTGTGGCTGTCATTTGTCAGGACTTCTGTAAGGCCTGTTTGGTGGATAAGGAATTGGCTGGACAGCTGTATCCAGAAAGTGTTGGTCAAGAGCTGAATGGAGATCAGCGAGAAGTGGTGTCCCTCAGGGGTCCATATTGAGACAACGACTGTCTCAACCAACGACACTGTGGTAACCAGGGCACCCTCAGCAAATTTGCAGATGACATCAAGCTGAGCGTTACAGCTGACATGTGCAAGGGATGAGATGTCACCAAGAAGGACCTGGAAAAGCTTGGAAGTGGCCTCGTGGGAACCTCATAAGGTTCAACAAGACCAAATGTGAGGTGCTGCACCTGGGCTGGGGCAACTCCCTGTACCAACACGGGCATGAGAGGATTGAGAGCAGCCCTGAAGGGAAGAACTTGGAGTGCTGGTGGAGATGAGCCAGCAAGGTGCACTCACAGCCCAAAAAGCCAACCATTATCCCAGGTTCCATCAAAAGCAGTGAAGCCAGCAGAGCAAAGGAGAAGATTCTCTCCTCTGGAGAGATCTGACCTGGAGTCTAGACTTTCAGTATTTACCTGTCTAGGAGCCTTTACATCTTTATCCAGGCATTTCTATATGAAAAACTATTCAGCTTCAGCAGTCTGTCTAACCCTGTGTTGTGGTTTAAATAGAGATGGCAACTAACTCCCATGTGGCTGCTCACTCTCTCCCCGCTCCCCAGGGGGATGGAAAAGAGAATTGTAAAATGCATGGGTCAAGATAAGAACAGTTTATTAACTGAAATAAAGTAAAAAAAGGGGGGGGGGGGGGGGGGGGGGAGGGAAGGCAATTAAAAGCAAACCAAAAGATTAAAAAAAAAACCCACCTCTAAACAAGACCTGAACCACATTCACGGCTCCTAGCAATAGGACCGTGCTGGTTTCAGCATCCCAAGAGTATTCAAATCTTTCAAAATCCCCAAATGCCTCTGTAATTAGCCAGAGAAGCAGAAGATGTGGGATAATATAGGTGTGATTGTTAATAGTTCCCAGCAGATGGCTCCCAAGGTTCAGAGGTGTTGCAGTGCCAAGCAGGCAGACAGGATGAGGTTCATGACCAGCGGTTCTATTAGCTCACAAGCCATTAATACAAAGTACAACAAAATCATAACCTCAGCCTAGGCACCAAAGGTGATAAACACCACATCAGGGAACACATACTGCAATAAGCTATGACATACCACAACTCTGAGAACGAGGGTAATAGCCCTGCAACCAAATTAGGCTTACATTTGCAAGTAAATAAGCAATATTGCTAATCTCTTTCCTAAGAGTGTTTATTGTGAAGCTCAGATCTCTGCTACTTTCTACAGAAAATTTCTGACTTGCCAAGCTATCATGAAAAATTTGAAAAGTCATTTCAAATTTTTTTGTGGTCTTAGAATCAGATCTGTGTGGATGAGATTTTACATCAGCTTTATCTGCAAAGAGCTAAGGAAGTTAATTTATTATGAAAGGCACAGTTGCACAGGAAAAGTAATGCTAATGATTGAAAAAAAAATCATAGCTTTTACAGAGTATAACATGAACATCACAGCAACTATTTTACACGAGAATGAAGTAAAATAATGGTTTTCACTACAAAAATTGCAATTAAACTTATTACAAAGAAAAAAAAAAAGGAGCAATGAAGTACCACACAGTCACTTATACAAATTGATTTTTTTCAGCTCAGCCTTCCTCCTCTCTGTCAGAATGATTATGTTACTCAGGTATTTACCAGGTATTTGTTAAGGATTTGATCTTTTTCTTCCATATTTAATGAACAATTGTCTGGCACTGATTGCACTCCTTTCTTGTAATATTGATATTAGGGGAGAAAAAGAAGAAAAAAATCCAAACCATATTTTTGTGCATCTAGTTTTTAAAATAGTGTTCTGTTGTGCTGAGTTTTTTAGTTTGGATTTGGGTGGGTGTAGAAGGAAAGAGAACATCACCTTTGCCTTGTCAGTCAAAACCTGGAAATCTTGCAGCTTTCTCACTTTCTCCAATGAAAGTCCTCCTTGATCTAAAGAGCCAAGATATTTCTCTTGCTCATTTACAAACTACAGTTTGTAAATCTGCATAAAAATGCAAAAAAATTTGTCTCCCCATTCAGCAAATCAATCATACACTATTCACAGACATAGGGCATAGAAATGAGATGGTTCGTTGAAGTAAATTAATATACTTAATATATTACTTCATATATTTCTCTCTTAAGAAATTCTATGTCCTTATATTACAATTTAATTGGGCCAGCTTGACACATTGACCTGATGACAATACTTTGTTTTGCATGCTTATGAATTGCTCATATTAATATTAGTAGCACTGCACACATAATTGTCTCTGAAGCACTACGTGATAAAGAGTGATATATATATAACATCAGATAAATTCAGCTATTTAAACAGAGAAAAAGATATTTAAGACTGTAGTTTGTTTAATAAATTCCGTAAAAGTAATGATGACCTGGTCACTATCTTCCTCCAATTTTCATGCTTCTCCAAGACTCCCCAGCTGCCAAAGGCATTTATTGGGCAACAGCAACATTCCATAGACTTCCTCCTCTACTTGATTATACAATTTGGTAACAAATTCCATGGTATCTCTTTTAAATGGGGAGGAAAGATCAACAGAATTTATCTGATGTGGACCTTGTCCGAGAGTAAACTACATCCTTCAGGATGCATCAATCCCTATTTTTTTAATGAATGTCACTGCAAACAAGCCAGTAACAACAAAATATATTACTTTATTCAAATTGTCCAATTAAAAAGTACCTCCTCAGAACTACATTCATTACTATGTATAGTACATTCATCACTACGAATATCACACTCTCATTTGTTAAGATGCAACAGAAGGAAGTTCCCCTGTTTAATTGTCACTCAGAATAAAATCAAGAAAGCGACTTAGTTCCCCTAAAACATCTTGGTCTATTCAGGACATCACGTCAGCCCATAAATTTCAGGTAAATTCCAGGATGCTAAAAAAAATCCTACTAGAATTAATGCCCACTTATGAAAGTAAATTTAAGTTTTACATAAATTAATTTATTCTAAAACATAATTACCACTTATTATTTCAAAGTACCTTAGAATATCTCCTCTTACAAATAAAAAATAATAACTACAATCTCTTCATGCACCTTTAGCTGAATTTAAATACTAGTTAACCACATGAAAAAATGTCATATTAAGAACTACAGATGTCTTTTAAGATGCATCTTACTTATGACTATTACTACTATTTTTAATACTAGTTTTCTGTAAACACCACTGTTACTGACATCTTAATAAGTACTTTACTTTTCTTGAAATAACAGATACTAATAACCAACACTTCCACCCAGTCCTACATACATTTAATAACACAGGGATGCCATATAATGCAATTAGTAATACAAAAGATGTTAAAAATTGTTCAACAAGACATGCAGCAATTCTTCTCTGAGTATATCATGTTTGGGTTCTTTCAATGTCATACAATCCCATACTGTGATGTGAAAAGCTATACTGAATATTTGCAGTACCCAGTGTTCAAAAGAATATTTAAAAAGCCACTCTTGGGTTTCAAAAATAAGTATTTTACTAAAATGCAAAATTTAAAATAAAGATTGTAAACTAATAATTTAATGGATATCTCCAAGATCTTATTTCTCTTTTCACCTATCAATTTTATAACCATCTGGACACAGCCCTGAGTAATGTGCTCTAGGGGAACCTGTTTGAGCAAGGAAGTTGGACTAGATGACTTCCAGAGCTCCCTTTTAACCTTACCCAGTCAGTCATTCTGGGATTCTGTAATGTAGTTACATATTCACCTATTCCTACTAGTTGCTTTAGAGCTAATTTATGCATTAGACTATGATCTATGCTTATGCAATGGCACAAGAACAGACAAATTCCATTTCAGATCAGGAGAAAATGCTCTTTCCTGTTTAAAAAAGAAAAGGAAAAAAGGTGTAAATTAAGGAATTTCACTTTGCATATTAACAATAAGACTCCATTTAATTAATGTTATTCATCTCAACAACAATTACTAGTTTATTTCAAATGTTTTTGATTCTGTAAGCATTCTAAGCTTATATAAGTCTCCTCACATACCAGTTGTATAAATCAGTGAAGAGTCTCTGAAAGTCTGTTGCTCTGACGTTGATCCAGCCACACATTAACTAGTGGGAAGTCGGGGGCATGGAGTTTACTGCTTAGGAGACTTAAACTGTTGACCTGAGGCTTTGTTTTTTTTTGTTTCCATGTACTGCCTCTTCATTTGGCCTGACCATCTACTGAGAATTTTACTGGTTGTTTTCACAATGTCACTCATCACTGATGCAACAGCCTTCCAGAAGAAACATGCTGAAGTCTCTGCGAGCTTCAAAATCTATCCTTCTGCAAGTGCACCAGCATCCTCCTTTCTTACCAGGCTAAATCAATAGTTTCTAGATCCTGTATCAATCTTGATGTCCCTGTTGCAATAGATACTAACACTAGAGGGTGACAGCTACATGTAGCATAATAGAAGACAATGCTGGCCACTCCAAGCAGACTATGATGACACCAAGGCATTTGTAAAGCAAATAAGCTAGTGAAGAAGGATGAGGAGAATATTCTGTAAAAAAAGGTTATATTCTATCATCAAGAGAAGCCCCTTTTTGATCTCTGAATACAGGGAAACAAAGTTAACCAAGTTTTCAAAGAGAAGGAAGAGACTGAAATCTGCCTGCAGCTCTGCAGTTCTAAAATCAGTATCTCAGAGTAAGGCAGTAAATACTTCAGATTGCACAGACAACATACAACTCCCACCATAGCTGAGGAATCCTGCTATGTTTCTGCAGCCAAGAGACAGATTATCTAAAATACATGATAGAAGCAGCACCTGTAAAAAGCCAGGCCAAAGAATGTCTGTATCCTTTGTGGAAATCTTGGCAAAGATAACAGTGTACAAGGAAAACACTTTCCCATTAACCTGAAATACCAAAGAAGAAATAATGGCACTTCATACTGTGTCCATCTATAGAGAGAAACAATGAAAACTGAATAGCTAGAAAGAATCTTAACTCCTAATGAAGCCTTGCTCCTACTGTTTATGCTGGCTAACCACAGCTCTGAAAAAACCTAAAAGCTGGGCAAAAATAAGATATCTAGTCAGGTCTCACAAAGATGTCACATTTCTGAACATTTTCATTCCAACAATTGTCTCTTATGCACTAAGTAGAGCCAAAAACTAGATCTGCAGTACTTTACTTCATCTCTTTTTCTTGTTTTCAATAACGACTCATCCCTGTTACATCTCTGTATTCGTTAACTAATCTTTTCCCCTAACATTTATTTAACTTGGTTGATTTGGCTTACCTGCACAATAGGATGTGGTTCCCTTACAGTAAGAGTACTGACAGAGAGAGAACTCATCTTTCCTGATCTACAGCTGTGTATTTTAGCTGGCACAGGAATGTTTGAGTGGGTGTGGTTTTCAAACTCAAGAAAAAATGCTTTTTCATATTCAGTGGCCATAGTAACTTCTCCAAGCAGTGCACAGGGCTCCATTTCCAAGTTACTAAAAGTCTGGGGTGCTGCTTCGGTCCCAGGCAGCAGAGCAGCTATATTTACTGGTACTCCACAGTCTTATTCTCATATTCATGGTACATTTCAGAGATCAGTCTTCTGTAAAAAGGGGAAGCTTGGCATAGCAGTCTGTAAATCTTCAAAGAGTCTCAATAATGTATTACGTTGACCACTATCTCCTCTCCTGCTTTGAGCTTACATGACAATGTGCACTTCCACATCCTACTTTTTTTTGGATCATGCATTAGAGGCAAAAGAACACTAAACCAGGGACACTGAGCAACAGAGGACAGGTGAAGGACTGAAACAGTTTTTCCTGGAAATGTTATTAGGCAAAGCAAAGAACACAAAGAATCATAGTTCTTCCCTGATTGCAATATTTTGCTGTCTCTGGGGTTTTTTGGGAACCTATAGAAGGAACTGTCTTCTCATCTAGGCAGTGGGACAGACATTGAATAATCTGATACACTGGCTGATTACCTTGAACTAATTTGGCCAGAAAAACTTGTTCCATTTCATGTTCCAAGGATCAAAGAGAGAATGAAAAGATGGGCTGTGCAGGCTCACAAGATTCCAGGCTCAGAGCTGGTGGCAAGACCAAAAACAAATGCTGAAATAATTTGCAAGGGAAAAAACTCAGAAAGTTTTAAAGTAGTTCATCAACCATGTCTTTTATTTTATCTGAAATCATATAGTCTAGGCTTAGGCTGTTAATAAATGTTTATAGCCACTAAGTCTCACCACCAACTTACCAAAAAAGCTATATTCCCACTTAAACTGTCAGCAAAAGACATCCAATGACATGTCAAGTTTAAAAAGTTCTTTTCAGCCAGATTCTGCTTTTAAAGGTAACACCTGTGTATGGCTTTGTTCTGCATGACAAATAATACACACTTCAAATAGTTCCACACAACTTTCCTAATGTAATTTATGTATTAACATACCCATTATTTTTCCTCTCATTTGACATACACGTGATTTTTAACACCTATTTCCAATTACTTTATTGCTTCATCATACTGAGGAATTAATCTTAAGTAAATCCAAATGACATAATACTTTATCCAGAGAGTTTAAAGTTTGATTGTAATGTTGCACATTTATGGCATCTCCTAATGCTCTTTGTATTCAAGTGAGAGCAATGACTCACAGTATACAGAATGATTAGGAGTGGACAGGACCAGAGGACTAAGTGCCATGGTCCAGCTGTTTCTTGAACACCTCCAGGGATGGTGACTCCACCACCTCCCTAGGCAGTCCATTCCAATATTTGGCAACTCTTTCAAGGAATAACTTCCTCCTGATGTCCAACCCAAACCTCCAATGATGCAGCTTGAAGCCTCTTGTCCTGTTGCTGGCTGCCTGGGAGGAAAGAATGACTCCCACCTGGATACAACCTCCTTTCAGGCAGTTATAGAGAGCAGTAAGGTACCCCTGAGCTTCCTTTTCTCCAGACTAAACAATCCAAGCTTCATCAGATGCTCCTTATATGACTTATCCTCCATACCTTCACCAGCTCCACTCTCTTCTCTGGACATGCTCCAGCACCTCAATGGCTTTCATGGAGTGAGGGGCCCAAAACTGCACATAAGATTTGAGATGCAGCCTCACCAGTGCTGAGTACAGGAGGATTATCCCTGTGCTGGTCCTGCTGGCCACATTATTTCTGATACAAGCCACACCCTCTTGACCTTCTTGTCCACTGGGGCACACAGCGGCTCACATTTAGCCTGCTGCCAACCAGCACCTCTAGGTCCTTTTCCACTGGGCAGCTTTCCAGTCACTCTTCACCCAGCTGGAGTTTTTCACCCATGGAGCTGCATGGGGTTATTGTGATCAAGCATTTGGTCTTGTTGAACCTCATAAAATTGGCCTCAGTCCATCAATCCAGCCCATCCAAATCCCTCTGTAGAGCCTTCCTACCCTCCAGCAGAGCAACACTACCACCCAACTTGATGTAATTTGTCAGTTTACTGAGAGTGTACTGGATTCCCTCATCCAAGTAATCAATAAAGATATTAAAAAGGACTGGCCCAATACTGAGCCTCAGGGAACCCCTCCAGTGACCACCCACCAGCTGGATGTAGCACCACTCACCACATCACTCTTGGCCCAGCCATCCAGCCAGTTCTTAACCCAGCAAAGACTGCACCAGTCTAAACCTTGGGGTGACAGCATTTCTGGGTGTATGCTATGGGAGACAGTATCAAAGGCTTTGCTGAAGTTCAGGCAGACAACATCCACAGCCTTTTCCCCATCCACCAGGAGGGTCACCTGGTCATAAAAGGAGATCAGGTTGGTTAGGAAGGACCTGCTCCTCCTAAACCAATGCTGGCTGGGCCTGAGCCCTTGGTTGTCCTGTATGTGCCGTGTGATCACACTCAAGATGATCTGCTCCATAACCCTCCAGGTCACCAGGGTCAGGCTGACAGGCCTGTAATTCCCTGGATCCTTCTTCTGGCCTTTCTTGTGGGTGGGCATCATACTGGCAAATCTCTAGCTGTCTGGGACCTCCTGGTTAACCAGGACTGAATATAAATGATGGACAGAGGTTTGGTGAATCTGCCAGCAGCTCCTTCAGTTTCCTTGGATGAATCCCATCTGGTCCCATAGACTTATGAGTATCTAAGTGGCTCAGCAGGTCACTTGGATAGCAAAGAAGTTTTTCTTCACATTCAGGTGGAATTTCTTGTGCATTTGTTTCTGCCCGTTGCACCTTGTCCTTTCAGCTGGCAAGAGCCAGCCACCACTGACAAGAGCCTGGCTCCATCTTCTGGCACTCCTCACTTAGATACTGATAGACATTGATGAGGTCTCCTCTAAATCGCTTCCTTCTAAGGCTGAACAGGCCCAGCTCCCTCAGCCTTGCCTTGTAAGAGAGATCCTCCAGACCCTCGATCAACTTTGTAACTCTCCCCTGGAACCGCTCCAGGAGCTCCATGTCTTGTCCTGAGGAGCCCAGAACTGGACACAGCACTCCATGTGGCCTCACCAGGGCTGAGTAGAGGGGCAGGATCACTCCTTGGCCTGCTGGCCATGCTTTTCCTAATGCACCTTAGGATCCCATTGGCCTTCTTGGCCACAAGGTCTCACTGCTGGCTCATGGACAACTTGTTGTCCAACAGGACCCCAGGTATTTCTCCATAGAGCTGTTTTCCAGAAGTCTGCCCCCCAGCCCATACTTGTGGTCACAGTTACTCCTCCCCAGGTGCAGGATGCTGCATTTGCCCTTGTTGAATTTCTGTAGGTTCTTCTCTGCCCATCCCTCCAGCCTATCAAGGTCCCTCTGAAGGGCTGCACAGCTCTCTGGAGTGTCAGACACTCCTCACAGCTTTGGGTCATCAGTGAACTTGCTGAGGAGGCATCTGCATCATCATTCAAATCACTGATGAACAAGTTAAACAACACTGGACCCAGTATATAAACCTGGGGGATACCACTAATGACAGGTCTCCAACTAGTTCCTGTGTCACTGATCATGACCCTCCAGGATCTGCTGTTCAGCCAGTAATGAATTCATCAATTCCAGGTCAGGCTGGAAGTAATGAGTTCTCCAGCCCAGTCTTACAGATGTTTCACAGAAGAGTGAGCTTGGTCTGGCACTGTAATGAACTGATGAGTTTTACAAGTACCATTTTAAAGTCAGAAAACTGGACCACAGGAAGCAGAGTGACCCAGGATTGTGTCCCCCAGAATATTTTACAGTACACAGAGTATGCCAGAATTTGTTTATTTATTCATCATTTCTTGTTTAAAATATAAAGGGATGGATGGTGTTATTCATGTGGAAACACAGACCATAAAGAGCACCTGTTCAGGAAGCAAACATCTCTAAGCAGTTGCTAAGATTCAGGATCTCTCTTCCTTAAAGAGGAGCAAACAGTGATCCTGAGAGTGTAGCCTGCCTCACAAAGAGTCACAGGAAAAGATAAGAATTTCTTTAGCTCACTTTCCCACTAGCTCACTCATCTGGAAGTGGGAGGAAAAAGGAGACAATCACAGACCTCCCAATTCCTTTTGGCACATTGCACTTATTTTCATTGGCATGCAGTGACAAAGAATTCCACACAAAATTGGAGTGTACTGACTTGAGATAATCATAAAAGATTATGCCAGCCTCATATTTCAGTGAAAACCTTTATAGCCATATAGCAAGTACTAGTCAGAGAAACATTTGCTATTGCTGCTACACAGACTTAGCCTCTCTCTAAGCACAGATTTCAGGTACTTCCGACCCCTTTGATCTATCTCCTCATCAGCTGCATCTTAGAGCCCGCATTTATCTCAGAGTTAATCGTAATTCTGTGTATTTGCTAGCAACAGAGTCATTTTTGAACCTTAAAACTAGGCTTGATCTTGAGATAATACTTTCCAAAAGAAAAATCCTTTGAGGCAAAAGAAATAGTTTGATTTGTTTTCTAGAGTTAAATCTTAAGCCTTTTTTCCAGCTATTTCAACACATACTTTGAATCTGAAAATGCACAAAATATAAATAGTATTTGAGACAGAAAATTAGATTTTGATTGCCTGACTTTTTCAATCCACTTAGCCTCTATTCTACAAGGACGTGTAGTTGCTTCTACTTGCTAGCACCAAAAAGCAGAAAAAACACTCTATCAAATACAATTCACTTGAATAAGATTCGCTCACTGCCCCAAGAATTCTCTGTGGGTCAAAGCAGTAGGAATTAAATTTAGTTCACCAGCTGATTAAAGCTCAAAGGCAAATAAGACAAATAAGGTGGTAAGTTCAGTCTTCATAGCAAGACATTTGTTGAACTCAAAAAAAAAAAGTTCAAAATGTTCCAATTCTCTCTTGAATGATCTACTGAACTTAAACTTGTCCCCCATGCTGAACTGATTTTGAACAGAGGGTTCGCAGAATATAACCACTGAACAGAGTATTGCTACACCTAGACTGCTTCTCAACAGGCATGACAGACAGATTTTTTACACTTGCTACATGTTGTCTTCCCCATTGTGTACCAGATGAAGGTAAAAGCTGCTGAGCTTCCCTGTGATCCCACAGAAGATCACTACAGATATTCTTTGCATTTTTATTTAATAACAATTTGCTTATGCATAAAAGAGCCTGAATTTTCCTAATGGCCAATATTGCATAGCAAAAATATACACTGAATCAGGCTTGAATTCACTATTTATGTGACAACAATAAGCACTGAACACTAACAATGTTTTGTGAATTATGGGGATATAGTAATAGAGTTGCACTACAAGGCAAGTCAAACTACCTGACCAAATCAATGAATTTGTTCTTTAAAATCTCCTCTTTAACAGCAATGTTTTTTGATACTACCAGCACTTTCTTTTCCTTTCAAGCATTTTTCTGGCATTATTTTGCTTACACACTTTATGCACAAACTTTAGAGAGAAAAAAAGCACATACTTTTCTCCAACAAACCTGTGTAAATGCATCTGCTCTTGTATTCCAAATTTGAAATGCAAATTCTGGCAGGTTTTGGTTAGTCCTTTGAGTTAACCTATATATACTAAAATCTTAAATTTTGTTGATTAGCTACAATCATGTACTGAAATATCCCCCAATCCAAGCCTTTCTCAAAAACCTGCATGCAAGTAACACTGTTGTATTGTTCTGCTTCTGTAAGTCATACCTGTTTGTCAAGCCAAATGCAAAGTTCCCTAAGTAATAAAACACAATGGCTGTAATTGAAGTGTGAAATCTCCATTTTCTTTTTTGTAAGTGAGAAGCAGCCTGTTGAATGTACTCAGTTCTAAAGCTGATGAAAATAGGCAGAAGGAAGGATGGTGTGCTGCCCCTTCCCTCAGAACTTACCTACAGGGACCAAGCTACTCTTGAAGAATGTGAATGTTTACTCATTTATTTTGTTTTTCTCTCATAGGAGAATGGAAACCTGGATACAAAATACAGGATTTATCAAATGCTACCTGAACCTCTTGATTACTTATCATTATCATAAAATCATCACCTACATCCATCAAAACACTTTTTGTTGTCTCAAGGCCTTTTTTAAGGGCACACACATCTGCTATCACTTCCCTGACTGCACTTACATTCAACATACCTTTCTACTTCAACAGCTGTCAAGACTTGTCTTTGGAGCTTGGGTTTGGTGATGCATCATGAGACTTCCTGCATCTTGATTTCAATGCAAAAAGTAATTGCATAAATGGCACTTTGTCAAGACAATGCAAAGCACTGATATTCATGTCACTCTAAATTTCACTTGACATGTCTTTCAGCTTACACCACCCTTCTTTATGTAGTTTTATAAACACTAAGTGCTCCCAGGAAACATTCCTCATTGCCAATCACACACACCTCCACTAGATTAGAGTAACTGCTTCCAAATACTGCAAAATGCTCTTCTACTGCTTCATGGTGCATGCTGAGATAACTTTCTCAGCTACAAAAAAACTCAAAATGAACGAACAACAAAAAATACACCACAGACAAACAAAAACAAGATAGCAACAACAATACAGCAAACAGCTGTTCCACTGCCTGGCCAGGAGATAAAAGATCCATTGGAGGATGGATAGTAGGGGGTAGGCTAAAGGTAGGGAAAGGCTAAAGGCAAAGGGATAGAGAAAGGGGAGTGTGAAAGAGAAAGGGCAGGGAAAAGTTGAGGAGGACAGGAAGGATAAAAGGATCAGTTTGGCCTTGAAATGCAAATGCATTTGAAATGCATCTGCACGTGCAGACCTCTGATACCCAATACATTAAACATGGCCTCAGGTGGGAATGATACAAAAATCTTTCCATGATCCAAGTGCAATATAGCAATCAGAAAATGGAAGATAGCAATTTCCACTATCACTAAGCCTGTGATTTAGTCCACTTTACAATCATGACTAATATTAAGGCACAAGGTGGAGAGTTGGATTTTATACCATCAAAATATGACAAACTTTAATCTGAAAATTTTGGCCAGCCTTATAAACCAGTTATCCAGTCTAAAATCTGAGCAATTTGAGCATCAGTAACAATTTTTCTTTTGTGTGAAGGCAAAAAAGTTAATCAAATATATTTCACATTTTTTAAGCTGGAAGCTTGATGTTAGAACACAGAAATAAAACAAATCCACATCACATCTGTAATCCACCACTGAAAATTTAGTTATTCTAAAATTCTGTTAGTATTCCTCTACAGTCTCAACAAACACTATTTGCACATAAAATTGGTTTTCTTCCCTTGTACATCTAAGTGACAAATGTAACCGCACTTTCAAACTCTTTAAACAATGTAACATGTTACATCTACATGCATCACATTTTCCTTTGGTCAGGGACAGCTAAACTTCACCCTTCATCAAAATTTTTACTCTTTTATGACATAAAAAGTACCGAACACATAACATCCTCTTTAAGTGTCAATGGTATGGAACAGAAACAGATTTGCATCACAAAATAAACTCATTCTAAAAATATACATCAAATTAGTCTATGAAGCTTTACTTTCTGGAAAAAGAAATTAAAATTTTCTTTAAGACTATTCATCCTGTTTACAATATTTTTTTAAGAATTCAGCAACAAAGTCAAACCTGTTGGCAAAACCAGGATGCAAGGTGACCATTCAGGAACCAAAGGTACATTATCATGTAAAAAATAAATGTCTGAGAGTTTTAAAGAAATTAGATTGTTTTTAAAAGCATATTCTATAGTTACTTTCCAAGTAATTAGAAGACACTAAAAATAAAATATTTATTTGAATGAAAGCAATCACATACCTAGGTTATAAAAGAGGTTATAAAAACTGAAATATCCCAAAAATCCTTTACACCCCAAAAAAGCGGTGTAAAAGATGGGAGGAAAGTGATTATCTCAAAACTGCATCACTTCAGATTGCAGAATGAAGCACTATGATCAACAAACATTATTATCATGTTTCAGCAAGACAAAGAGAATTTAGAATGTGCCATGGAATGCAAAAGCTTCAGGCAGAGCAGAAATTCTTGCAGTGCAGAAAAGTCTTGTGTGTCAAAAGGAACTGTAGTGTTTTACTGACAGCTTAGTGAATCATTAACATCCTGGTCTGCTGCTCAAAAATATATTATCTATTTTTACCAGTTGAAGTGTGTGATCTGCAGCTTCAAAAGAGGTAGCTCTGACTCGGCTGAAACCTGTGGGCATGAGATGTAAAAAACAGGTAATCTGCCAAAGGGGAAGAGAAATTAAAATAGCCAGGTTATAAAATATTAAAAAAAAACAAGATATGGCATGCTCTGATTTCTTGATTTTCACAGTTTAAACATAAGAACTAATAGCCTTGAATCTGTATGTTAAACTTGAGGGTGTCTGAAGAAGAGCAATGAAATTGTATAAAGGTCTTGAGATCAAGTCTGACGAGCAGGTGAGGGAGATGGGGTTGTTCAGCCTGGAGAAAAGGAGGTGCAGGGAAGATCTAATTACTCTCTAACTATTGAGCAAAGCATGTCTAGGGCTCTTTTTGCAAATAAGAAATTATAGGATGACAGGAAACAGCATCAAGTTGCACCAGGAGGAGGTTTGGATTGGATATTAGGAAAAATTTCCTCATTGAAAGGGTTGTCAAGCCCTGGAACAGGATCCCCAGGGAAGTCAGTGGTGGAGTTGCTGTCTCTGGAGACTCACAGGTGTGGTGATTTGGGACATGTTTTAGTGGAGTGGAAGTATTAGGTTTACAGCTGGACTCAGTCTTAGAGATCTTCACTCTAAATGATTCTCTCTAAGGGGAGAAAAAGTTAATGTTATTAACTAGCAGTTGGTGAGCAATGTTTTTTGTAGAACACAGAATGTTAATTCCCCAAAGCACACCTTTCAGGGGCTTACGGTATGAAGAAAACTTTGTTTTCTATAGTGATGGCAGCATAAAGATTGGAGGTCACGTTGTTTGTACGTGCAAGTGGTACCATAATCATGGCATGTGGCTCTACTTGAATATTATAATTGGAGTCCATTTCTCCATCAGGCACTTGGAGCATGGGAGAAAGGTGTGCCCTTATATTTTTTCTCCCGAACAAAAGGCCATCATACCATAGTGCAAACAGCTTCCTAAATATTTTACGTGAAACTGTAGTTGTCAGGGAGGTTATGTTCATGCCAGGGAAATAAGACCTCGAGAAAACCTAACAATTCGGTGTGAGCACCACTGTGTTCAGGACTAAAGGGAGCGCGGTTTAAGCAGCCGGTGATCTTTGGAGAACCCCTGGAAAACTGTCTAAGGAAATTGCTAAAGCGGAACACAAGGGCGGTTTGAGCCCTGCCATCCCTTTTTTTATCAGAGCTTTGCAGCTCTGAAACCCCGCCAGCGAGGACAAGACTGTTTCCTAAAACTTGCTAATCCCAACCCTTCCAGCGCCTTTCCGGCGAGGAGCAGCCGGAGGAGCCCGAGCGGCTGCAGAGGGACTTACCCGGCCGGCGCTGCGAGGCCGGAGAGCCGCGGGCCGCACGGACACGGCGGGAGGCGCCCCGGGCCCGGCCGCACGGAGTCCCGGCCCGGAGGATGCCCTCGGCCCCGGGAGCAGCGCGGAGTGCCGGGGAGAGGAGTGGGCTCCGAAAAGCCCAGCCCAGCCCAGCCCAGCCCTGCACTGCAGGCGCTCCCGGAGCCCAGCCCAATCCGTCCGGGACAGAATCCCGCCTCTCGGGCCCAGCGGGCGGCTCCGGGCTGCCGCTGTGAAGCTTCGCCTCTTTTAAAGAGCCCATCTCGGTGAGCAGCAGGTCCAGTAACACTTCCAATCTAACTTAATCTAACCTAACGTAATCTAATCTTGTCCTACGGCTTGGACAGGAGCATTCTTGCAGGGTTAAGCACTGGCTGGATGGCCGGGCCCAGAGGGTGGTGGTGAACAGTGCTTCATCCGGCTGGTGGCCAGTCACCAGTGGTGTCCCTCAGGGCTCTGTGCTGGGGCCAGCTCTGTTCAATATCTTTATTGATGACATGGATGAGGGGATTGGTCTTCCACTAGTGAATTTGCAGATGACACTAAATGGGAGCACGTGTTGATCTGTTGGAAGGTAGGAGGGCTCTGCAGAGAGATCTGCAATGGTTGGATGGATGGGCAGAGTCCAGTAGGATGAGGTTTAATAAATCCAAGTGCTGAGTCCTGCATTTTGGCCACAATAACCCCTTTCAACGTTACAGGCTGGGGACAGTGTGGCTGGACAGTGCCCTGGCGGAAAGGGAGCTTGGGGTACTGGTGACAGCCGGCTGAACATGAGCCAGCAGTGTGCTCTGGCAGCCAAGAAAGCCAAGGGCATCCTGGCCTGTATCAGGAACAGCGTGGCCGGCAGGAGCAGGGAGGTCATCCCTGTTCTTGGCACTGGTGAGGCCACACCTTGAGTGCTGTGTCCAGTTCTGGGCCCCTCAGTTTGGGAAAGACATTGAGATGCTTGAGCACATCCAGAGGAGGGCAATGAGGCTGGTGAGGGGCTTGGAACACAAGCCCTGTGAGGAATGACTGAGGGAACTGAGGTTGTTTAGCCTGGAGAAAAGGAAACTCAGAGGTGACTTTATCACTCTCTACAACCTCCTGAAAGGTGGCTGTAGTCAGGTGGGGGTTGGTCTCTTTCACCAGGCAACAATAGACAGAATGAGAGGACACAGTGTTAAGCTGTGGGAAATATAGGTTGGATATAAATACAGGTTGGTTAGGAAAAAGATTTTTATGGAGAGTGATTAAGTACTGGATTAGTCTACTCATGGAGGTGGTGGAGTCACCATCCCTGGATGTGTTTAAAAAAAGATTGGATGTGGCACTCAGTGCCATGGTTTAGTTGAGGTGTTAGGGCATTGATTGAACTCGAAGATCTGGAAGGTGTCTTCCAACCTAGTGATCCTGTAATCTAATCTAGTCAAATCTAATTTAATTTTGTAATCTAATCTAATAATTTTTTCATACTGTCTCCTGTTGTAAAATTCTAACTGTTTGCAAGGCAAACTGAAACATAAACTTGTAAAGCTACTCAAAAAGTGCTTCCCTGAAACTATCTGTCCATGGATTGCTAACACCTGTCACATGCTGTACTCTGTACTTGTGCAATGTTCCTTTGTCAAGGGATCTCGCTGTCTAGGCCTCCCAATTGCTCAATACATATTTATCATCACTAAAAGTGAGCCTAACTAAAAAGTCCAATAAAGCAAAAGAAAATACTGACAATGAGGATGTAGAACCAGGTTCATTATTTGCAGAAAAGTCTAAGTATTCATTTCTTTACATAAGCTAGATGTAGGTAGTTTCTAATGCATAACTGCTTCTTATTTACCTATTCAAGGATGTTTGAATATGAATGTAACATGAAGTGGACTCAGAGCTCAGGAGGGTCAGGTGAATGCTTAAAATGTGCCACTATTTCCTCATTAGGTATGGCAGAAATGTAGTCAAGAGCCTGTATTCTCTCATGACAGATATTTAAGTTGATAATTTGCACAAAGCACATCGGGATGTTCAGTTCCAGTCTTTTTTTTTTTTTTCTGACACTGCTGTACAAAGGTTCCTACAAACTGTCACAACATCTGATTTACTGGTCACTGGCTATTCAAACTCATTATTCCATTCCTGCAAACTGGTAGTGTTGCTAACAGCTATAGGTATTAGGAATCCTAGTGAAATCTAGAAAAAAGGGCCTATTGGTCACACTCAGTTGCTCCCAGAAAAGTAACTGCTTATCTCTTCATATATTTACCACATGTATACCAAATGTACCATTACCTTCCTTCATAATAGAATTTCTTTTCTTCTAGGCCTGTCCAGAGTATATCACAGATCCAACACAGCAGGACAAATTCATTCAGATTTCTTTTCTGGTGGGAATCACCACATGATTTGGAAATTCTTGACGATATTAATTACATGTTTCAAGGTGTGGAGGAAGGTAAAAGAGGGGAAGACAGCCACCCCTTCCTTTTCCACCTTATGAAATTAGTTGTTTAGAAGGGCAGTGCTTGCTTGGGAAGATAGGTTAAACTATCTCTGTCCTCCTGACTATTTCATGTTAGAATTAAGCATCATTCTAACATTAAGCAAAATCATGAGCAAAACCAGTTTCTGGTAATTTCGAAATTGTCACTTAAAAAAAGTCTAAATGTTTTACAGTGCAAGCCTGTTAAAGAAATGAAACATTCACAACACAAGGTTGTCCCCTAATGATTTGTATAAGAATTAGAATTTCTTAAAAAGCTGTATTTGTTCCAAAACAAGAAGGAAATATGCAATGTAAAAATTGGATTAAGAGCAGTAAAAAGACTTGCAGCACTGGAAAAAAGGGTTATCTTCTGTCCAAATTAGGTCCATTTTTGTATCCATATGGTAATCCTTATCTATATTCTCAGTGTTTTGCTTACTCTTGTATGATAAAGGCTGTTTCACTTCAGCTGTTTCTTCAGCACACTTACATCTATTGTTAGACCATTCACATGCCAATGCAGCCAAAAAATCTATTTTACAATGCTCCAAAAAGGTTACCTATCCCATGTGGTTCAGCAATCACTCCAGTGGTGAATCTAACACAAATCTTCTTCCATTGACACTTTTGGGTGCTGTTTTTGACCGGTGAAATATATTTCTACAGCAGACCTATCTGTGTTATGGCATGAGACTTTACAGTCATCCTACACTCGATGCTCTCCAACATATCTATGTCTCAGACATTTTTTAGCTTAGCTTTGTGGCCTCATTCCTCAGTGATAGGACAAGTGGAAACAAGTTGCCCCATGAGGCTGCAGATTGGAAATTTAGATTGAATAACAGGAAAAATGTCTTCATTGAAAGGGTTGACAAGCACTGACAGGGACCGCGCAGGGAAGTGTTTGAGTCACCATCCATGGAGGTATTTAAAAGACCTGGACATGTGATTAGGGACATGGTTTAGTAGTGGGCTTGAAGGTGTTAGATTAACAGTGGGAGTTATTGATCTTAAGGTTCTTCTTTAACCTAAATGATTCTATATTCTGAATGTCTGAATAGCTTCAGTATCTTAAGAAATATAGGCAGTGTTCAGGGGATTAAATTTAGGATTGAACTTTACCTGTCAGCTTGATCTGGCTTTTAAACTTGTCGAAGAAGTAGGAGTTTGCTGGAGTGATGTTATAAATAGCCTTTTTAGTTAAGAGTTTCAGTAATACTAATTGACTAAATTATAATTGCCATTTTTGAAATGATGCTGTTATTCTTTATGCATGTCATGTGATGGATAGAATTCACCAATTTTTAGCAGAAAAAAAAAGTTTAGTGCAGGTAACGCTATTTATCTTGATAATCCCACCAACTCAAAAAATACTTTTTATCACACACAAAACCTGAGCAGGTGGCAATAGAACTTTTTTTCCCCAGAAACTACAATGAAACTGTTAGATTATGAAGCACTAAGTTCATCCTCACACACACACAGAGGAGCACAGAAAGACAGTGATAGTCAGGAAACCATTACAACTGAAGAAAAGATCCGGGGGCACTCTAATCTGGCTTCTTCCAGGGCTGTCACAGGAGGACAATCAGCCTCATTGTCTGTGTGGTGAAAGCCACTGAGGTCAGTCACGTGGATGGGCTCTGTATCACCTTGCAGAACAAGGAGGGTTACTGCCTATGGGATAATGGGATACGTCTTGGGATTCTGAAAGACGTTGCATAAGATGCTTTGAATAGGAAGCTAAGACAGGGAAAGGAGGCAATTAAGGTGTTTTGAGGGTGAACAACTCTAAGATAGATGATGGTATTTAGGGGACTGGTTGCATGTGAACAGGTTGCTCGTCATGCTGCTCATTTGGCATTCCCTTCAACTGGTCACTGCATTCTATCCTGTCTTATCAAAATCCATTTCTATTTCCTAGGTGAAACTCTGTCTACTCTATAAAGTAATGTTCTGAGCCAGTGAGTATGGGATGGCCACAAGTTGTGTAATCATCCTGGTGTTTCTCAGTACCTTCCTGCCGTCACTGGATAAGTGAGTTTTATGTCCTTGTTTAAACTTCTGTGAATTATTTTTTCACATCTTGGGTTGTAGGTCCAGGATTATTTGTGACTACATTATCTGTCATTTCTACTGCTTTTACACTGAAGGAAATGTTAGTATTAAGATGCCAGCTAAAATTGCACATTATAGAGTTATCCTTTGAAAATATGTATGTGTGGGTGGGAATTAAGCATTGGTTATTAGGCAGGTGATATAGGTGTATTTTGCACCTCCCTATGTAATCTTCCTTTGAGGTCAGTTTTACCCATTTCAGTTTTCATTGTTCCTATCACGAGTATTCACATGTACATACTTAGCCCACGTAAGGTTTCTCCCCACTCTTAGCTACTGCACACTGGTCGTGAGTACCAGCTACACTGCCTTACAGGCTCCCTTTTGTGCCTGCACGTGTGTGCTTCCTGAAAGCACTGCAGTATTCTGTGATTGGTCTGAGAAGCCTCTTCCCTTGTCGATAACACTTGAGGGATCACGCTTTGAAATAAACTATAAATACCTCCTAGAGCCAGTTTATCACTTAGCTCTCCTGAAACTGATGAAATAATTTTCTAAGACTGGTCAGAACTTTGCTTCTATGATGTTGAATTGCCCCGATACAGGTGCATAATAATAATAATGAGATTTCATATGTCATTTACATAAAATATAAATTATAAATCATTGTTATGATTCCATCTCTACTTGACGAAATATGTGCCTTTCTGCTCTATGGGTGAAAACAGTGGCTTATAAAGTCAATTGGAATTCTATCATTGACTACAGTGGGACTAGAACTATACAAAAAGTGTTGCAGCTGTCAGAAGGATCCTCAGGAAATCTACCAGTTTTGCTGCTTCTTTTAATGATTTGTGTTTTATAAATGACATGAATTATCAGCAGCACTTCATTGTCCTTTTTAACTTTGATTTGGGAGCAGAAATACATACTTCTCAGAAGTCTTGAATACAAAGTCTTTTCCAAGTGTAATAAATAAATTATTTTCTAAATCACTTACCAAAGCAGTGTGATTCCACCAAAGTGATACAATTTATTGCCAAACTTCTCATTATGATATACTATTAAAACATTTCTATAAAGACATTAGCAGAACAACTTGACTTGTTTAAAAATATATGAAGTAAGTTGACACCTTTTGGAAAGTACACACAAGTATCTCCAAACAACAGCACTCCAGAGAGTGACAGTTTAAGGCACGTGATTGTTTTGCAACCTTTGTTACGTAAATCTCTGACTAGACCATGTGTTTGTAAAACATAATTTCATATATTTCAATACCTAGGTTCACAGCTCAGAGAGACAAAATTCAACTCAATGCAGGCAACACTTCTAGGGTTTTTTAACATTGCTAGATCATAGTGCAGCATAATAAACATTGTAAAAAAGAACTTTATTCATGGAGCAAAATATGTAGAAGGAAGAAAATATAATTCTTCATTTCATGTTTTTGCAAGAAGGTAGGCCATAGTTACTTATTAAATAGCAACTGTGGAATGCCAAGCTTTCCTTTTTCTGACAGAGTATGTCACAAAAAAAATTTAGAGTCAGAGTTTTCAGGGAAGTAAGAACTGAACTGGCCTCATCAGAGGTGAATGAGTTGTCAACTGATCATTCCAATCTAATAAACCAGGACAAAAATAGCTGTATCCTCAGCAGCTCTGAATTTATATTGCTGTGATAGAAATCAATGGTACTTGACTGATTAAACTGTGCTGAAGAAGTAACCACTTTCACCCACAGGTACATACCACAGGAAATGTGAATGTACAATGAAAGAGAATGCAAAAAAAAAGAAAAAAGTACGACAAATTATCAACTGTTATAACTTGCTTTCTTGTATTTACCCTGGTAGAGAGTGGGAGAGTCTATTTATCAATTGCCCTTAATAAAAAAAGGAATTATAATCCATTATTATGAGTATTATGAACTATGAGCACATTCTCAAATGTGGAAACTGGGGACATGAAATTTTTTTTCATCACATTTCAAATTGAGAAACTGTGACAACCAAAATCTTGGTGTAGAATCAATTCTACTAGAAAACCTCTTCCAGGGGCATAAGAGCTTCAGGAATTATGCAAAATATTCCAGGGAAAGGTCTCTTCGCTATCAGAATGGCCCATTTTATCCTATATTTGTTGAGCTGTAGTTTTCTATATGTTGAGCAACATAGAGAAAATGCCTAAGGCCATGAAACAGAGAGATAAGCCCTTTATAAATAGTGTCTTTCCATTTCTACTGTTTGAAATGGTGTGATATTCCTCTGTTTTATAATATTATAGCCCACAGCCCTTGAAAACATACAGGATCCTGCTGACTTTTCAGAGAGACTGCTATGTTTGTAAATATGGTGATGTCTATGGATCCTCTTTTCTTTAGCCTAAAAGTTTACCAGAGCTATAAAAACATACAATGTGATTTTCAAAATTGAATACTCTTGTCTGTGCAACAGTTATGTGTTGAAAACTCCCATCTGCTGATGGCAGCTTACAAATATTTCTTTGAGGTTCCTACCTTTGAGGTACGCCTTTGAGGTGTACAAAAACAGATTGGTAATTGTCTAACAAGCATGCAGAAAACAGTCCACAGTGTGGTTCTCTGCAGCACAGCAATGACTTCTGTATGACACCAATAAGAAATGAAAGTTTTGTTTAAAAGCCAACACCTGATGAGCATCTTGCCTATTTTTGGTGTTGGCTTTTATGCATTATGCTATGAGACAGAGGGGTAGATTTTTGGCACATTGCACTTTACTTGTACTAATATTTGGGATCAGTCACAGTCCTGTTACATATCTATGCCAATTACTAAAATACTTTTTCCAATTATAATATCTAGAATGGCATTAATATGCTCTACTTCATCAAAATAGTATGTTCACATGTACTCAGTTTCACAAGAATTGTATTTATATTATTGAATTTTAACGAGAGTAACTCTGGGTGATGAAGCTTTCCAGTTAGGGACCCTGATTTGAATAATTGCCTACAGTGACAGCCAAACAGGCAGCTGCTTGTGGCAGCTGATATCAAAAGAACCACTTTTCTCTGAGTCTAGTCTCTAGAGGTGCAGCTTTTGTATCTGTCTAGATTTGTATATGCCATCACATCTCTGCAATTTGCAGCAGCCTAATATACAGATTTCGGAAATAGGACAATGATAGAAAAAGAATGTGGGCATGAGTTTTCACACATTGCTACACTCTTCTTGGGTGTCTGGGTAAATCTCAGTTTTGATATCTGACACAGAATCATCTCAAACCCATTCAAAATCTGGGTAGGTAGAGTGAAAAAATCATTAATTTCTATAGATAAAGTAAAAAATTTACCACATAAAGCCACTGTCCAGGATCCAGTCTTAAACCATTCAGATACCTCCCTGAAGGTGACAGCTCATTTACAAATAATTTACACTGATATAAAATAGAAAGTAGGAACACATTAGGACCACAGAAGTGGCTAAGCACTCTCCTTCTATTAATGTCATAGAACCTTTACAGTTTATACCACTGAAGATTTCAAGCCAAAATTTTAAGACTGGAATGATCCAAGGCAAAATGGCCAGAGGACTATACATGTAGTATTATACATGTATGAGAGGTCTTAGAGTTTTCACTTTTATTTAGTCTTCATCTGAATTGGCTTTCACTGATGTCTCCATCTGTCTTCAAGGTGATGTAGATCTAATTCATATGCAGTAAGTGTCTAGTGCAACCATGACTATCATTTGACAGAAAACCACGTACAAAAATAAAGGACATTCCTAATACAAGTAGTTATATACATGCACAGTAGCCAAACTGCCTCTGTACAATACTTTGAACCATCAGCATCCTGAGTCTTTGTGGCACTTAAATCATGTGGCAAAATGCAGAACACCATCTGAGAGACCACTATCCTGATCAGCTATTGAAAGTGATACATAAATTAACAAGATAATCTAACAGTATTTGGAAGGTGTCTTCCAAAGCAGCAGTAAAAATGACAAATATTTACACTTCTGTCTGAGTGAGGCTATTTAAAATAGAGCAGCTTAATTAAGAATATTAAATTAATTGCTTCTGACCACACAAATTAAAATTCTGAGCTAATTCTGGATGTTCTTTCATTCCAGTGCTACCAAGTTGAGGGAGTGAAGGTGAAGGAAGGAAATGGCCCTCCTGGAGTACTTGAATAAATTTCAAGATTCCAGGACTTTCCTCTCCCTGGAAAGTTTTACACGAGAGTCAATATTCCACAATTACTCAGTGACACAAATATTCAAGAGCAGGAAAATATTTTTCTGTAGCTTGCACTTATAAAAGGCACTGATCCATTTCAATCAGAGTAGCAGGGAAGAGGCTAACCATTGGCTTCTTCTACTTTAATTTCATGTAGCATAAATGCTTAATTCCATTACTGAAGCAGCAAATGCAGCCTATTCCTTTAAATGTATTTATGGCATAATGGCATAATAAACCATCTCCATGTCAAAAAACATCAAGGATTTACCATTTGAAAAGATTCTTAGTTTAGCCCTCCAAAAATAATAGATTATTTGTAACAGTCTACGTGAAAAAATAACAAGGAGTCATAATTCCCTCTCACTATGCACTCTTTCATTATGAATAAGAACTTAAAAATGTAAGTGCAGCAGAAAAGCTCAAGTGTTTCTGACATCACAGGACCCCACTCCCTTTCCATCTGAAGCCATCCTAGAGCAGATCCTATGACCCAATAGGCTGTTCTCTATTTTTACAAAAGCCCTTTGTTCATCTTCTTCTTTCAATTAAGTTCTGGCTCACAGCTGTGTTTCCTCCTGTTCCAAGGAATGTGGAGGGACGTGGCAAGATGCTGGAAGAGATGCCAGCTTCTGAAGCTTAGGGTGATGCAGAGGTTTTGGCCTGTGGAAAGAGCGTCGGCTTTGTACACGTCTGGCTGCAGCAGACCTGTAATTCCCTTCTATATCAAGCAACATTTTCTTCTCTTGGGGCTCCTTCATGTAAGAGTCTTCCAGCCCTTCAAACATAAGCAGAGTATTCTCTTCTTGTGAATTCTCTGACTTGAAGCTAACTTCAGAACAATAACCTGAGTTTACTGTCTCTTTGTTATTCATATCTGTACCAGATTCCCAGAAGAGATCAGGTACATTTGGGTCACATGAAGCAATGTACTCAGAGACAGCAGAAAGAGATATATTCCCTCTGTTTTCCAATGAAGAATAGTTTTGTGTCCAAGGCATTTGAAGACAAGAGGGGAAGAAGTGGAGGGGATTCACTGAAACACTTCCATTTTGGTTTAGTTGATCATCTGAAGAGGAGTATTCTGTCATTTCAACATCGTGGTCCATATCACCTAGAGAGCATAATTAAATAGAAACATTTGTTTTCTAATTGTACACAGTTTATCTGTTAGTATGCTGGCTATTGGGCTTTGCTTTTGGCTATTTTTATGAAAGTCTTATGAAAGTGAGTGGTTAAAGATTATTTTTTTCCTGAAGAACTCTCCTCTGTATCCAATTCTATATTGGACAACCTGAAGTGAGTAAACTTCTTATCCTTGCTGAATGTCAGGCAAAACTTAGTTCAGTGTTTAGATGAACAACTGCCTGTTTCAGATAGTTAGGAGATGGAGCCATCATCTGGTCACTAAGGTGTATCTCTAAACAGTCCTGATTCTCAGCAAAGAAATATTTCAGAAATTTTTGAAACAAATTGTACTCTTTCAATCAAATAGGGTTTCACTCCAGGGAATCAATCTCTTATTGATCAGAACATATGATCTGTTTTCTGTATACATTAGGTATGTAGAGAAACTAGTGTAAACATTTCCACTCTTGGCTTCTAGTTTCCATTGTTCTTCAAAACCTTTTAATTGAAATTTTACTATGATTCTCCTATTAGGAGAATTTTGTTAAGGAGATCATTCAGAGGACTGTTTCAGACAGTAATCAAGGTGTATGCTTATTAGCTTGGAAAATCTAACTTTGCAAAACCCTTATTAAGAAACACATTAGTCAAATATCCAGTGATTTTGACATATCAAAGATACCCCCAAATGAACTTACACATACCACTTCTTAATAATAAAGTGAATTATAAATAAAGCAATTAAATGGAGGAAAAGAACAAAGGATTGGAAGAAAATGTTATGCAGGTCATATGTCAATATTCTGTGACAATGTTCTCAGTGGGGAAGGAAAAGTGAAGGGAATTTCAATGTGGATAAGTGTCAAGGTGAAATTTTCCTTTTGGAATGCTGCTCATTGTTCACACTTCTAATCAGGATATTGGACTGTAATTCACAGTCCTTTAACTAACACAGTGTTTATTTTAAAACATCATTTAAAAAATAAACAAAGATGCATTATTAAGAAACTCAGTACTGAAACCAAACACAGACCTACAGGCCACTCCTGTAAAGAAAGTGATGTGCTTCCTCTAATTATCCTTGAACTACCACATCTTCTGAAGGGCAGAAGCCAGAACAGAGGAAAAATGGAACTACCTTTTCTACTTCTTCTTAAGAGGTATGGAATTCTTCTTATGTCAAAATTAACAGTATTCGCTCTTGGCCTGAGGTGTTTGTCTGAACAAAGTTTCACCAACCAGCTACAGAATACTTTCAACTCACTTTTTGTGTTGATGCACACTAAGAGGACACTAAGACATATATTTATGACCATGGATTCCACCAAAGTGTATTCACAATGACACTGACTTTTGTGTTTCATTGCACAATCCCTGAAGTGCCCTGTGTTCTATTCAATTACATCTGAACTGTGGACCTGACCCACCTCGTTTGAAGCACTACCTGACTTGATTATTAAAAAGAAAGCTGATTTTATGGTGTGGAAAATTTCCATACAGCAGAAGTTAAAGGGCAACTGGGATATTAATTTAAACCCAGCCTCTAACACATTAGAAGCAACAAGTTATTTGCTGCATCAGAAAGCTAAGCCTTTTTCAAGTTTCAAAATAAGGTATGGATTAAGGTAAATTCACAGTCTAAGGATAAAGCTCTAAATGAAATTCTGTTTCTCCACAACTCTGTTGTGTAATTATCCCCACAAGGAGAATCTGATGCATTTTAGTAACTACAATTCATTTTAATCCCCTTTCTTATGTAATTTAATGGTACATCAGTAGTGTCACTGAATAGTTGCACTGTAGCAGTGGGGCATTTTTTCTCCCTGGACACTGGATAAATAATCTGGAAAAATGTTCAGCTAATTCAAGTCTTCTTAGTAACACAGTCAAAAAATTTTATTCCTTTTAGGGAATTCTGTTACCAGTTTTATCATCTAGGACTGACTAACCGCGAAACCTGAAGCCTCTTGAAAATGTATGCCCAATATTCTGGTACTTGGAATACTATTTTCTTGGCATTTAAAATATTCAAGTGAAAACAAAGAGAAGGACCCTTATCTGCTGTAAAAGTAGCAAGGCATTGGACCCCAAATGGTTGAACAGCTCTTCTGCAGAAGGAAAATAGAGAAGTGTTTGTTAATTAAGTCAGAGGGAAGTAAAAGATGTTAAGTTGTACAAAGAAATCAGGAAAGAAAGACATTTTCTGAAAGAAGAAAAAACAAGAATAAGTTTACTTCTCAGGATTGATAAGAAGTCTGGTTAAAAAATAAAGGTGATAATATCTTTTAAAATATTACATATGCGTTGATTCTGGAAGAAAAGATCTGGGTCGGTCCTCTGGGCCATCTGCTAGCAGGAAGGAATCTGTTGATTTATTGCTGAGCCGGATTGGAGTGAGCCGTTTGAAGTTGCCTGGAGAATATGGGAGCTGCACTCGGGCCCTTTGTGAGGGTACCACAGTGTCTTCACCAGATAACCATGGTGAGAACTTCATGTAGATGCTTTGGTCATCATCAGCTGAAAATACTGGGTTATCAATTCCTAAAAAAAAAATTCACGAGTGACAAAGAAAAGTAATCAAAATAATTTCTTGATAATACAGCAAGATGCTTTATAAAAAGAGAAAGGCTGTTGGAAAAAAGATGCTGATATGCTGGTATTGTGTGACTAAGTCAATACACAGACCATTGCACACATATATATCTTGGTTATAGCTAGATGTATACTACATTTCAATAAAGATAAATATTGGTTGTCACATCAAATGTGCAACTAAGTTAGGGATATCTTGAGACAAAAAATAAAATCAATAAAAGAATTATTCAGTCCTGAAGTGTTAAGCAAGAGGGTGAAAAAACCACAGCATAAATTAACTGCAGAAAATTCAAATCAAATGCATTAAAAAATGTGAAAAAACCCCCGACTTCACCACTCCATAAACAGATGAGTGTGAGGTAGCTATGGCAGGCCATGAAACAGTCTAAAGTAAGACACAGGAGCCTGTTCATACATTATCAAGTTTGACAAGCTTCTACATAAACATTTTTCATCTTACCATCCACTTAATTCTAGGTGTCTTTATACGTACTCAAACATAGAATTTGTCATGAAACAGTGTCATGCATAAACTGCATTTAAGGGTGTCTGCCACAAGAGTATGGACACAAGTGTTTTTCTTCACTGTAGGTACCAATTACACATGAAGCAAACAGTGGCATACTGAAAAAACTTAAACACAGAACGGCTAAAGAGAAGTACTGAATTTTATAACTCCATAAGCCATATGATATGGTTCCTGTTATATATATTTATAAGCTTCCAATCTAATATTTTGGAGTCTTTCAGGGCTGGAAATCAAGAGCATGGAGTGCTCCAAAAATGCTGCAATCTGCCCTTTTCAGTGACTTCTATAAGCCTGTAAGGATCTGATGGGATTTTGAACATAAAAGTAGAAATCTTGCCTGAAATAAGAAGAACAAAATTTATCACAACGAAGTTCCAATGCAAGTGAAAAATAATTCCAGAGGACTAGTATTGACTGGTCTTGTGAAGTAAGACAATTCTAAAATGACATTTTCTGCTGCTAGAAATAATTAGTGGCTTTAAAACCGGTTTAGGTAGTCATGTTCACAACTGCTGTCAGTTTCAAAAGTGGTGCTCTCCATACCTCCAAATATCCAAAAATCTGTATGTTAACATTAATATTAAGCAACTGTATTTTCTGATTGAGCACATAAAATCACTCAATCAAAAAAACAAAACAAACCAAACAAACAAAACCCAAACAAAAATAAAAAACAAAACCAAAAAAAAAAAACAGGCTAACTCATTGGCATTTCTAATACATTTTGTTATATTTGAGGGGGAAAAAAAATCTTTGTAGGTAATAAATATTTTTACCAGCAGGAGAATCTGTGAAATTTTGTTTCGTCACATTAGCCAAGAAATCAACTCCTTTGCCTAGATGCAATGTCTCATAATCGTTATTTTCTTCTGATTCAGAAAACTCCAGATCTAGGGGGAAAGGAAAAAAATGCAATTTCATTAGAGCTTTGTATCAGTTCTGATAGAAATTGCTATTTCCTACTGGTTTAATGCTGTCATGGTTATCAAAAATACATCTTTAACGAGGATTTTCATCACTTGACACGGTCAGCATTAGTATAATGACTAGTTTCAAACCTAATGAGGTCATTGCTGCTTTTACTGCAGTAGAATAAGTTTTACAATAGCTGCTAAACCACTTGCTAAGTCTGTCTTCCAATTAAACTTTTTTGGTGTTAAGTAGATGATGACATCTCTATGCAGAGTTCTTTAATAAGACAATATTGAATGACCTACTAATGAGTATTCGTAAGGCTCTTCCCAAGCAAAGTAGTTCTAGAATATTACACTTGGGGAGCCAACCTGTGCTGCTCCTCTCAGACAAACAAAAAATAACACTCAGTAAATGATTCAAAGAAGGTACATAAGGAAAAATATATTTGCTTGGAGCTACTGAGAAAAGATAAATCCCCCTCTATTTTACTTGAGTTGTCTTTGAGATCAAGGAGTTACAGGCATAAACAGAGGGAAGAACACAAATCAAAGTTAGTTCAGTAGCTTTTAACCACATTTCAGTTTGAAGTGACACATATAATTTAAAATTGGGTAACAAGCATGTTAGCATCCATTGCATATGGCAATGTCTGACACCAGTGCCAAAAAAATGGCTAAAACGAGAAAGAATTTTGGGCATTATATGCAAGACCAGCTTTTGCTAGGGATGGTGCCCAGGCTGGTCAGCTTCCTATTATACTTCCAAGCCTGATCTATGTGATAGATCTGTTCATGGAGGGTGAAGCAGTGCTGGAACTGACCTCTGACTACATGTTCCTTCCAAAGCTACGCCTTCTATGAGTTAGTTTGCTTAGCCTCAACTCTGATTCTGACCCTTCTAAAACAGTGGACTTAAACTCGAATAAGAATGCAATCTCAGCTACTGAATTTTATATGGCTGATATCTTAGGTAGACATGTCCTGCTGTGATGAAAAAAATTAGCAGCTCTGTGTACCTTATCCAAACAGAAGCTGAAATTTCATTTATATTGTAGCTGCTGCATTGTTTTGTTTACAGAATATAAATGTGATACTTTTAAAATGTGAGCAAAAAGGCCAACTAAAATTTTGTTTGTCATCCAGATTCCTAAAAAACCAACTTCTTAACACTACATTTAAGCATGAAGCAGATCACCACTCCAAGTTCTGAACTATGACTTGAAGTCCCTTTTTACTGTCAGATTTGCTATGGCATATCACAAAATCTTCTAGTGATGCTTTGCTGGCAATGTAGCTGGTAAAATTCAGTTAATGAATACAGTCGAAGAGTCTTTTTACCTTTTTCCTTCAAAGCAAAATCTTGTACTGGATTTTCTGAAGGAATGTTTCCATTTGGTATGACACTGCCATTTCTCTGAAAAGAAAGCAAAAAGTGACCAAAAATGCTAATGTCATCAGATAGCACTGGCAGTGATACCCTTTGAAATGGTGAGTTCAGCAGAAGAAGCCTAAAATCCATTGTAATCTTTGTTTGAGACTCAATATGGATGCCACTAATTTCTCACCTACACCTGAAGTGTGTACAGACAGTATAAAAAGAAACTTCGGCTCTCTTTATACTGTGTGTTCTCTCTTAGTTTCACACAAATTTGGTTGAATGCTCCATGCTATCCTGCTACCTCTATCCTGCAAAACCTTCCCACAGTGTAGTAGCATTGTCCAGAGTCTGTTGTTTTTCAAGTGATCAGAAATCTCTCACCCAGAAGAAGAGTCCCAAAGCATAGAGAAGTGCAGAATGTGAGAAGAAGCCCCTAGAGTTACCTCCTAGTTTTATCTTTTCTTTCTTAGGTCCTCTAAATTCTTTAAGTTCTATAGGACAGAGATAAGTGCAGGACATAGGACCCTTCAGAGTCCTCCCTACCCTTCCCACCCATTAGTTTGTATAATAGGTGGCTGTATCTGGGTCCTTGTGAAAGTATTTTACCCTTTTTTGGCCCCGGTCTCGTTTGTGGATTTTATTGAGCTTCTTGGAATGGTTTATTCCTAGTTTGGTACTCTTGAAAGATTCTAAGCGCTTCCTCATTGTCCTATGGAAAATCTCCTTGTCTTGTTTGTCATCTTCACTGTGCATGATCTCATGTCGGCTGTACAGGTGTTTGTGCTGTGGCCAGGAAGGGAAGACAATATTCATTTACTGAGAAATACAGTTGAAAGCCCTGAATCAATGCATTCAATCAGTGTCACGAAAATGTAAACAACTCCGTAAGAAAAAGTGAACTAAAGATTAGCCTGAAGGCATTAATGAAACTCCCATTTTTCTTTTTTCTTCATGAAACAAGTCCAGGATTTTTAAGTGTGTAAGAGTGGACTGTCAGTCATTCAAAGTAAGCTTCTCCCCTGTAAGTGTCTGAATCCCTTCAGTTGATACACTTCATTTAATCCTGATCAGAACATTTGCTGGACTCAATTCTGCATTCCACTGGCCCCAGTGATTTCAAAGGGTCTAGTTCTTTTAAAATGCCATGTTCTTAAATGGGAAATCACACAAAGAGCCTGTCTTCCTCAAGGGTGCAGATTTTGCAGTGGGTTCTCTCCTTTTGAGTTTCACTCGCAAGTTTTGGTTCCTATTTCCTCTTAATTTTAGACTGGGAAACAGTCCAATGCTAGCCTCTGGCTCTCACCTCTTGCCTGGGTTTATACAGGTACTGCTGTAGGGTGTGATGAGCAAGTGTATCTTCTGTGTCCCGGATGCTTTTCCTTCTCTGCTCTAAAGCTTGCATGTCAAGGCAAACTGGTCCAGCTTTTTCTCTCCTGAAGAAAAACACAAACAGTGGTTTTTAAAATCAGTGATTGCTGAAAAGGAAGAAAAAACAGGAAGACGAGGAATGAAAAGGAGAAAACAAGATGAAGTTAAAAAAAAAAAAAAAGAAAAAAAGAGTAAGAACTGGCTAAATTACAATGACTGAGTAAATGCCTAATGGGAAATGTGAAAAGATCATTGGTTTTTGTCTTTCAGGGGTATGTAGTATTAATTAATTTCACAGTTTACATGACACATGGTGTGTTCAGTAACAGATTCATCAAAAAGTTAACGAAGGGGCAATTTTTTTCCTTGCCTCTCTCCTTACTTTTTCTGGAGCAAACACAGAAATAACATCTAGTCCTGTATATAACAGTTGGTGAACTGTTATATACAGTGGATGTCTGCTTCATATTACCAGACTTTACCGAAAAAAACTGCATGTAAAATATGAATATAAATTATAAATATGAGTATAAATTATAAATCCATATATACCCATTTTCTGTGGGAGAAAATATTAATTAAAGTTCAAAAAAGTAGTGACTGAAGCCCCTGTAATTTGCATTTTTCAAATTTTTAGCAGTGTTTCAATTTCCTCTCATACACCACCCCATAAGTCCACATTACTTACAATAAATAAGAGACAGAGCTTTCCACAGTGCTTGGGAGTGGAGTGCTGAAATCCACATTTACCATGTTGTCTGTACTTGGAGAACGTATAAATGCCAGCGAACCTCTACGTTCTCCCTGGTCGTGGAAAGAAACAAGACATATTACAGCTGTAAAAACCTAGGACAAAATGCATGTCAGAATACAGATAATTTGTGAGACTATTTATGCAAATGGCACAAGAAGCATCGGAGGAGTTGTATCTAGGTAACAAATAAAAGCCATTTTTAGGTTTTATGGTTTCTTTGCATTGAGTCACATTATCCCAACAAATGAAGCAAAGAGAAAATCTACTCCACTTTTAGAAATTGATTTTGAAAAGTGAATGATTTCCTGTGCCTCAATAGATTTGCAACTTTACTTTGTACAATGCTGCAAGCCAAGAGCATAGGAACATAGATAAGGATGTTTATGCTTCAACACATTATCAGAAGCATTTTTAAAGACACAACATTAAGTTTTCTGTTCTCTACCAGACTGGAAGCAGCAAATATTAAGAGGTGATAGAAGTCTACAAGACTATTAAAAAGAGGTTATGGCATGAAAACATGAGATATTGAAGATATGAGATTTTCTTTTCATTTTAAAACTGGTGTCACAGAAATGAACTGCTGGAAAAGCTCAGTTTTATGTCTTCGTACTTTTCCCTACACCTTACATAATCTTTTGCTTAGCTAAAAGGTATCTGTTCCGTGACATTGTGGTTACTCAGGCTGAAAACGTCTATGATTTTGAATGAGTGGAGTGAAATCACATAGCAGGTCTCTAGATTTTAAGCAGTAATAATCAAGAAAAATCACCTCCCTTGCAGAACAGAGATTTTATCTACATTTCTCCAACTTTAACTGTACTGTGTTCCCTTTACATTTTCATATTCATGGAACAAACAAAAAAAAGTTTTCTTTTGATGTGGTAACCCACATACATATCACAGTATGTGGGTTACCAATGGCATTAAGAAATACACTGGGACCTCTGCAGGCAGAAAAGGTTAATAAAGTTGAATTCTGGGGGAACGTTGTCCCATCCATTTTCTTAAGTGAATCTGACTTTCTTTTCAAATCAAGTTTAATGTTTCATACATACATCATACCATATCAGTAGTGAAGGTATTTTAGCCAGAACAAGTTATGAACCATGAGTATATCAAGTCACTTCCCTCCAGTTGCTCTGGGTTTTTTTGATTTTCTTGGCTTAGGTTCTCCCCTCTCAACTGTAAGGAATTTACTTAAATAGAGACTTAACTCTCTCAATTCTTATTTATTATATAGATGCACCACAGCAGCAGAGTTGAACAAAGGAAAAGATCTTACTTGCAAGAAACTGAAGAGTTTAAAAATAATTTTTAAACTCAGTTTCTTGCAAGTAAGAAGAGAGTGAGTAGCTGGGGGGAGGCAGGTCTTTACTTGTCCTGAAAGAAATAGCTTCAGTTTCAATGTCAGCTTGTAATTCAGAGATATTTAGTTCAAAGATATATTTGCAAAGTTAAGTTTTCTTTTAATACGTTCTTATGATACATTGCTTTAACAACTTTTTAGTTGTTAAAGCAATGTATATTGAAGACAATAATAAAGTGAGAAAGGTGAAATTACTTTAGGATTCACAGCTCATAATTAATTTCTGCTGGAAGAAAACGTGTTGCAAAACTTCTGTAGAACTTGGAGAACTTCCAATTTCTTTTTCTATTATTATCAGATCAGTAGACATTCGCCCAACAAAATTTATCTTCAAGAAACAATATACGCAAATAGGATTTGGACTAAGGTAACAAAAAGCAGTTCCCCTGTGTTTCATCTCCTAAAAAATTAGTGAACTAACTTTTAGAAATCTGTCTTTACTATATGGGATCATAGACATTATTGGATAAAAATTCTGATTCTAAATCTGCGTGTATTAGTGATCTATAAAGCCCTTTGCATTTGTTAAAGAGAAGAAACACTGTAATGAATCTACTGAACAGATTGAGCAATGAATCTGAACATGAGTTTTGTAGTCGTCCACCTCAAAGTCATTATCCAACTTTCTTCCTCTGAGGTGTGACCCAGAAAGAATCACAAGAAAGAAAACTAGTTCTTGAGTTCAGATGGTCTAAAAACCAAATGGATAGTTTACAAAATCTCAAAAGGAAGAATTTGCTTTTCTTGTTGAACTATTCTCCATCTTCCATACTAACATAATTTCTCAATTTCATCCTGTTTTCTGAATTCAATCTCCAAAATTATGTTTCATTTGAAGAAGACTGCCTGGCTATAGCTCATTAAAAAAAAAAAAAAAAAAAAAAAAAAAAAAAAAAAAAAAGAGCTTAGTAGTAGTAGTAGTATCAATGATACTAGTTCTTGCAACTTCTCCTGTTCCAAGTCTTACGTTTCCCTAACTTCACAATTCTTTAATTGCAATTGATATTTGTAGTATATTTTACCATAATTACTGAATCGTGGGGGTTATGATTCCATTGAATTAAAGTTACCCTTAGTTTTTTGGGGGGTTTTTTTTTGGTGCGTGTTACAGTGATCTGGCAGATTGAGATTAGCAGTCCCACACTTTGGCCACATATGCACATCATGTGAGAAGTGAGCTTCTTCAAATCAGATTTGTGATCATATAGACCCACTATCCTGCAGGAGCCAGACCCTGCTGGTACCTTTAGAAAGACAACATCCCTCCAGAATTACAGTATTTTTTTCGTGTAATGAATATAGAAACAAAGATATTCAGTAAAATGCAACAGAAATGTACACTGAAGTACAATATACTAGCATTTGGCAATCAGGCACAATATTGAGAACTACAGCTTCTCAAAACAGCAATACTGACACTCAAAACACATTAAAAAAATAAATTAAAGCAGAGCTGAGATGGAAATAGTTTTCCTTTAGGCATCTCCTGCAATAGATCAACTTTAGGTTATAGTACAAATTTTAAAAAAACAAATTCCAAATGACGCTATAATATGTCAACAAGTGTTCATAAGTACCTCAGCCACATAGCTAATTGCATCCTTCAAGTTGAGCTCATGGAAAACATTAAGGATTTGGTCCCTTGATTTTTGAGCAGACCTTCTCATCAGTATTTTTCTGAGGTATTTCCTATCAAAATTGGACCACCTGATAATTTAAACAAACTGTGTTAATGGCATCAAGCAATTTTAGTTTCAAAGCATTTTTAATTTAGTATAAATTATATTTTTTTAGCTAAACATTTTGAAAAAAAGAGTGAACGGTGTAATGTGAGGGATTTGTGTCTTGAAACTTTTCTATTAGTATGTAAAGAAAGTCAAGGAAAAGCCTGCTACAGACTTACACAGCTGTCACAAAGCATTTAATCAGTTCACTTACCCAACACTACTACAAAAGTGCTGTGATTACAGTATCCTATTTTGGAGTCTGTAGCACATTTTATACTCTGGGATATTATGCTACCTTATTTTTCCACTTCTGATTATGTTAAATTTTCTTCCCTTGTTGAGAAAGTAATCTGCTTTTCCCTAGGTGTATTGTAAGACAGCCAGACCATCAGTTTAGAGTGACAGTGCCCTTCCAGAAGCTCTACCATAGGGCCTTATTCATGCCACTGATGTGCTCTGCTCTGGAGGTAGCAGCCATGTGTATTTTCAATGACTTACACTTCCAAGATTGTCGGAGAGTGGAATATCTGCCCTGTCATGTTTAGGGTCCAAAAGATTAAAAACTGCTGTACTTTCTTCTGACTAACTTCCTCAACACTTCATCTAAAGGGCATGAGGCAGCTTTGGAGACTACTGCTCACAATTACTCTATCCATCTCACCCAATGGCCATTTTGAGTTTACAGTTTTTGATTCAGATTGCTTAAACCTTTTTGTGTTAAATATTATTCACATAATTGATGACTATTCCTCTTTGCTGGCCAGAACATCTGACCATAAGGCTTTAATTCAGGTTTCCACAGCTAAACCCATTGGTGAGGATGCTAGGGGTTGCCATTTTTTTTATGGAAACAGCACTTCCATGTACATAGAGTCCAAAAGGCTGGCTTAAGATGGTCTCATTTGAAATACGTTTGTCATCAAACCACATACTCAATCATGAATCTACATTAAGCTATTCCTTCTGTTCTTACTCAAGGGGATTACTTTCTGACATGCAAGAGGTCACATGCTAATCTGCCACTTTAAAAATATAGCTCTATCTTTGAGGCAATATAGCAAAACTGGAGACATATTTGCCTATATTATATATAGCCTACTGAAATTTATTCCCAAAAAGTAAAATACAAACTTAGACCAAAATAAAGAAGATTTATTCTCTCTGTAGTGCCTCAGGAAAAATTTTTATTGCATAAATATATGAAGAGTAAAAGGAAAGGAAGGAGATTGTCTCTATAACTGGGTGCAGGTGAGCAATTCTGCTTGAGTTCCAGTACAAGCATGCTTCAGCCTAAGAACTGTATTGTTTTGCATGATGTTAAACCTAAGCTAACAGACTCAGCTTCTTAAAAAGCATTAGGGGTGTGCTTGGCAGAAAGCTAACACAATCACATAGCTTTTGGATTGGGATTGTCATGTTGAGTCAGCAAGAGGTTAGCAGGTCAAAACTGTGACTGTTTGCACCTATGAAATGACCTGACTCCAGGGAGAAATAACTCAAAATAGTAGTCTTAAGGATGTCCAGATATAATGTCCTTTTTACCACATTTATTTATCTGGGTATGGAAGTGTGTCCATCACAAGGGTAAATCTTCACATGTACTTAAAGGTAATGGTGTATCATTCAGCTGAGTGCTTCTGCTTCTCTCTAGATTAATCAACTATAAACAGAGGAGATGGTTCACTATTGGTTTCAGACTAATAGGCTGAAACTGTCAGAGCAATTTCAGAGCACCCCCTGCCATAACTTTCACAGGTGTTAAACACATCCTTGTAGAGACAGGATAAACAGCTAGCATAGTTGTAGCTGAACTTTTTTAGTGCCTTCACACATAAATAGTGTTCATGAAATGTAGTAGTACAAAGAAAAACCAGCATTAACATTCTAGATGAAAACTTCTGCAAATAGTCAGTTCTCTAATCTTGAGAGAATGACCCCTGTATGTGAACTGAAGCACCTACAAAGGCATAACCTGAACTGTGGAAAAGAAAGAAAAGGTTCTAGTTGTAAGGGGACAAAAATACACTGTTTTGACATTTGCTGTATTTCCAGTATTTTCAGTATGCAACCTCTTTAACTACATTATCCTTACTTTCCCTAAGCTCACAGGCTTAAGAAATTATAATGTACAGATAATATTTCCTAGCAGTATTTCCAGATTCTAAATTGGTTACTACTTACTTGTCTCTCAGATAATGATGCCCTATTTGTCCAGAAATATCTTCTATAGCAGAAAGAATGTGATCAAAGGCCTAGGAAAGTGAGAATGGAATTAGTATCTTTACAGAAATAAAAAAGCATAATTAGAAAATAGCTCAATTTATTTCAAGTTGTACCAGGGGACTATGCAGAATAATTTTTTGGCTGTTATAAAATTTTTCCCCTTTTACAGAAGTACTAACTACTATAAGTTTTCTTCAAAGCTCCAGAACTTTCTAACCAGTTCTTCATAAATTCACTAAGTGTTCTTGAATTACAAGGGTCTCAACGAGATGGTACTTAAAGCCCCATTTTACCATCTCCATTTCTGCCCTATTAAGTACATCTGCCACTATTAGTGTGGGTGGTTATTTCAGTTGAGCAGTTTCCGCAGTAATTCTTTTTAGATGTTTCAGGAGTTCATACTCCCCTCAGAGTAGAAGTAGGCACCATTCTTTTAATATCTAGGGCAAAATTTCATACTGAGTATATTATCTGGCTGATAGAAATCTGGAGGCTTATAACACTTGATTCAAACCAAGGCAACTGCAGGTACAATTTGGCCTTTTTCTGTGTATGATTATTAACATTTCACTCTGAACATTGGAATGATTACTGCAGAATATACAGGTGCTAGGTTTGGAACAGCAGGACTGACATTTGGCACTGGTGAGGCTGTGTCTTTAGCCCTGTGTCCAGTTCTGGGCCCCTCACTTCAGAAAGAACATTGAGGTGCTGGAGCGTGTCCAGAGAAGGGCAGCGAAGCTGGGGAAAGGTCTGGAACACAAGTCCTGTGGGGAGCAGCTGGGGCAACTGAGGTTGTTGAACCTGGAGAAAAGGAGGCTTACTCTCTGTAACTACCTGGAAGGATGTAGGCAAGTGAGTGTTGGCCTCTTCTACCATGTCTCGAGTGAAAGGACCAGAGGAAATGATCCTCAGTTGTGCCAGGGGAAGTTCAGATTAGATTTCAGAAAACAAAGTTTTCCCTGAAACAGTGGTAAGCACTGGAATAATTTGCCCAGGGAGGTGGTGAAGTCACTGTCTCTGGAAGTGTTCAAGAGCTGTCTGGGTGTGGTACTGGGGGATATGATTTAGGGGTGACTATGGTGGTGATGTGTTGATGGTTGGACAGGATGTTCTTAAAGATCTCTTCCAACCTTGATGATTCTGTGATGTCTTATAGTCTTCCATCCTTTAACCTGTATTTATATTGAAAAGTTTTCTTTTACTTAATGGAAACTTTATAATGTGGTGTGAAAGTCAATTGGAAGAGTTTGTGTTTCAAAATATTTTAAAAGGGTAAAGAAATCCTGGGACACAACACTCACACTGAATTGAAACTGTTGTCATTAGTCTGGAATTTCAGTATATAATTATTCTGTACTGGGTAGCAGAGTATTTTTCTATGTGATATGCAAGCTACAAAGCCTGCTTTCTTACCTTTTCCCAAAATTAAGTTTCTGAGAAGGAAAAATAAAAATTTTTGGACATGCTTTTCCCCAGCAATTATCAATCATCCTTCTCTTTTAGATGAAGACAAAGAAGCATATTCCATCTGTGCTGTTTCCCCAGGACTCCCAGCCCCTTTGAATTCTCAAGTGAAAGACCAGAACTTTCATATGAAAATCTTCTCACAGGACTCCAACCAAAGAGAAACAGCAACAGTACAAAAACCTTTTGAAATGTTTGAAGGATTTTGCTCTTGAAATTTGATAGCCCACTCCCTTACAAAAAAAAGACATTTTCATAACAATTTTGTTTTCTCCTAAGGTGCTCTGTAAAAATGCAGAAGATACCATGAGGTTTTTTTTAAATATCTTACTCTGCCATGAAGTTTCTCATTCAGTTTTGGTTCTCTGTGTTCAGTTTTCTTCACTTTCAGCCACTGTACCAAAGGTTTGATAGTCAGTCCCTAAGGATTGAAGCATGACAATAAATGCTTGGAAGTCCTCTTAGACTGGTTAAACAGAACTAAAGCACATTTGTGTTTTATTTAGTGGTTCACATACTTTCTCAGTTGATTTCTATTCCTTCTAGAAGATAAAATAATACAGTACCCTCAGCTCGTATTATAAAGCTTTGAAAAGACAACAGTGGAAAAATATATATATAATCTGCTGGAAAAATACTGTAGTGGAAGAAGTGTTTCCTATGCCACTGAATGTGGTATTTTCTCCACAAATCAGGAGTTTGTGAACACAATTAAACTTTCTGTACTGCAGTTTAGAAAATATTGTAAGCTGCTATCTACTGACATATTTTCATTTAAATTACTTTTTTTTCATCCAGAATGTGCTGTTTTGTTTGGATGTTAAATACTTCCTTGTCCCACTGCTTGCTGCTATATTTTAAAACAAGGACTGAAACTCAGGTAGATCAGCTTAATGACTGTATCTCCCCATTAAAAGCACTGTTCCCTATAGTTATTCACATGAGGTGAAGGATGTTAAATCAGATATTAACTTGGCACTATTAATACCAAGCAGCTAAGACTGAACAATTTTTAGCACAGAGGAAATTGTGTTTTGCCCCATGTGGTCCCACATGAAAACATAAAATAGGATCTTTGTTACTAAAATTACAAATTCAATTATGTTTTCAGTTCAGTGAAACAATATGCAACCTTCAGCTGAGAACTGCTTTAAGCATTCAGTACATTTGGGGGACTCCTTCTCCTTGCAAGAAGCATGCTTGAGAAATTAAATTACCTGGAATATAACAGTAAAAAACACAACAATGATAGTTGTGCTGACAAACAGCTTTCTTTCTCTCACTTTATGCTCATCCAGAAGTGCAACAAGAGCAAAAGCAACTGCTCCTCGTAGTCCGCCGTAGGACATCACCACCTGGTCTATTATCTCCAGCTGGACAGTTCTGTAGCGGTTAAGAATCCACGTTTGTATAATGACACCTGTAACAAACAAATGTCAGCATGTCTAGAAATACCCTTATGGAACATCAATATCCCAGCTGTGAGTAAGAGAAATGGTGCCATCAGACTGCCTTCATAACAATCTTCACCATCTACTTCCCCCCTCTTATCATTGTGTTGCCCACTCGGTGCCTTCTCATTACAACAAGCCGAAGGAATTAGGTGAAGCCACTTCTGTGAGCCAGCAGCTCTTCTGAGAGTGCTGCCCTCTGGCACAGGCACTCCAGGGAAGGTTCTGCCATGTGCTGACCTTGGAAATTCGTTAAGAAGGAATAGGTTTTGTAGCACTGTAACCAGTGATATGCACAGGGTCAGTTAACAGAAACAGGTTAAAACAGCAGTGATTTAGGGAGTAAGTGTTGTACCCTTTGCAAATCACTGAAAATTACATTTAAGTCATTGTCTTATGAAGGGTTGTTTAGTTATGCTGACGCTGTCTCCACACCTACAGGTGAGATGCTGCCTGCTGCAGGAGACCTAAGGCTCTAGCTATCTCAATGAACTCCCACCATACAGAGGGAAAACAGCTTCACCACACGTGTGACTGGTATGGCATTTGTTTCCCACTGCTGCAGGCCAGGGCTGTTAACCAGTGCAAAACAGTTTCTTCTCTTTTTAAAGAACTTTGAACTTGTGCCAAGAGAATTGTCTTGTCACTGTAAGGAGGGCCTCTGGAGGAGGGGACCTTGAAAATTCTACCAATCTCCAGGGAATGAGAACTGCAATTATGTACGGCCCAATATCATCCGGTATTTGGTAATTTGTGAATGTCTAAGATCAATTACTTTAGTGGGTGCTTATTGTTATTGCTGAATATTTACTATTTACTTATCATCACATCTATTAAAGGATCGTTAACCACTCATTTGAGGAATACAAAAAGTGTCAAAGACAAGACCGGGAAAACTCTTTTAAAACACCTCAGGCACATTTGCAGTTACTGAAAGGCAGCTAAATGAACAATGCTTGCAGAATATTTAGAAAAAGGAGGGCAAGGAGGTAGGCACTTCATTCAGCTCAGGAGCTTCTAGAGAAAATAAGAGCACAGAATCTAGGAAAACTGCCAGCTAGATGGATGTGTGACCTGTCATTTGACTTTAAGTCAAAACAAACAGGCAGATACGCCTGGGAATAAATTAAACCAGCTTAAGTACATACACCAAATTCCCATGTGTGTTACTGTCTTCAAGTATTTCATTCTACAACTCTTTTGGATTTTAGCAAAACTACAGCAGAGCTATGTAGCTGGGCAAATCATCATTGGTATTTTGAAATGTTTGCAAATTTATATAAACCCAGTAAATTGACAGTAGGTAATCTCTACCTGCCACAGCCTTATTTACTCAGTTTTTCATCAGTTTCTGAGAATTATTTCTTAAGCCAGAGAACCTGCAATGTAATTCTGTATGGTCTGATATCACTGTGTGCCCAAAACCTGAAGTCAACCATAACATTAGCTTAAGACAATCTCTTTAGTGCCAAATTGAAAGAGCTGGAGGAAAGATACAGCTGACAAGAGTCACATCTTTTGTTAGGTTGCAAGTTAAAGAACAAAGTCAGTTTTACTGGGAGATTTTGCCAGTACCGTTTGCTGGGTCAACAAAGATTAGCCACTGAATGATTCTTGTTCACTGCTGGGCTACTCATGTTCTCAAGCATCATAAGATATTAAATCCTGCTATATTTTCAATTTACTGTAGAGCTTATTCTACTACTCTAATCCAAATCCAACAATAAAATCAACAAAATAAATGGAATGTTTTAAAAGGAGCAAACCTGGAACTCAAAATATTTTTTGGGGAGAGGGCTAAAGAATATGTGATTACATCAGCAGTACAATGCAAGAACAGGAAGGTCACTCTCTTACCAATGACTCTATATACTGAGATGAAGAGCAGAGTCAACAGAATGAAAGCCGTATTCCAATCCCAGATATCTGGATCCACAGCTGAAATACCCAGGAACATGAAGATAATAGTTTCTGCTCCACTGGCTAGCATTTTCATAGTATATCTTACAGTTGTAGAAGACTGTTCAGATATGTTAGCTGTAACATATTTCTGACAGCAAATTCCACAGAAGGTTATCCTAGAAAAAGAAGCAATTGTTCAGAAAATATGTGTTGCAACATTTAATATTATTTCCATCCATCTGTCACATAGTGATAAAAACTCACTATTAATTCCCAAGAAAAGATACATTCACGAGTACTTGTGGAGTCTACCCTTGGTAAAAAGCATATCTCAAACATACATGATGATGTGACCTCAAGTGGAGTGAAGACAGGATTTCATTAGAACACAACAGCATGTAATTCTCTTCAGATTACCATACTGCTTTCAATGCAAGTTTCTAAACCTTGTTTACATTAGACATAATCTTAAACTAATGATCTGTTTGCAGAAAGATTTTCAGAACTTGAATACACTTACTATATCATTTACAAACATGACAAGAAAAACTGGGAAGAAAAGTATGCTGGGAATAAATGGAGACTAAGAAAGACCACAGAAGTACTCAAGCCAAAACAGGCAACATTTAGGCAAACCTTAATGGCCAGCCAAGACAGAGAGAGAGAGCAGAGAATAGTGACATTTACACAGTGCCTTAGAAAAATATTGCTTTAGTTTCAAGTTATAGGGAAATATGTCAACACAAATGGACAACTGTTAAGTTTGAAGTATTATTAATAACAGAGTCGAAAGAGTCATGTCTCTATTTTGCAAAGAGTTCTCATGTTGCTCAGCAGATACAGGAAAACTTGCACTCCTTTTCAAGGCTGAATGACAGGATTGGCAAACTATAATCTAGTGCAGTGTGAACATAATATTATCCAGCATAAACTTAATGAGTGTTGCATTCTATAGTTGTCCAATATAATTTAGGTTTTCCTTTCAATGTTTTTAAAAACCATATTCCCTTCTCATCCCCTTCGTAGTCAGTAATAAAAAGAGACTCACGCTAAGATGGCAGAAAGAGAAAGCATCTCTGCTGTGAGGTAGGACAGGTAGGAAATGATAAACACAAATCCAGGTTCAATGATCCTCACGTGCTTGGTGAAACGACTGACCAATGAGAGCAGGAATGCAAAGAAAATGCCAACCAGTGTCCCACCAAGGCTCACCACGAAGAATGACACTGAAAAACAAAACACCTAACACAACTTAAACCATAGAAATATAATGGTTTGAACTAGTTCTCTTCCACAGAAAGGACAGCAAATGGCCAGTAAATCACAGAAAAATTTGGAGGACATGTCAAATTCATTTCTAGGCTCAAGGCTTTTGAGCACTTGGTACGTGAATGTAGAATTCTGTAGAAAAACAAGGCTACTACTGCTAAGCCTCACCATTTTACTTTTATTCAAACCCACTGCGTTTCTTTATGCTAATTTTTCCCATGGTCTGTAAAGAATTGTTTTTACAAAAACATTTTATAGAATATGACAAAATCACTATTTCAACATTTATTAATAAGATAATTTCATTTTGTGCAATGCTTGGAATGGGAAATAGTGACTTATTTTTCGGGGAAAATTTCTTGATAGTTACTGGCAAACATTGCTTGATGGTGATCAGTGATAGGGAGTGGCAATGCCTGTATGCAGTATGGACTTTCCTGGAATGGAGGGAGAGCATAGGCTGAAATTAGGGAAATGCTCTTAAATACAAAGAAAATAGCTATATATATTTTCTTTGTTTTTAAGAGCATTTCCCTAATTTCAGTTCTCAACAAATGAACTCCAGACCTGTTGAGTCTCCTCAAAAGAAAACAGATCTGATTAAGTTTCCCAAATATTCAGGAATGTTTATTTATTTATTTTCTTAAGACATTTGCCATAAGAGTGTGTGAATATGAGTAATAATGAAAAGGGCTGAAAATAACTGTTACCAATAGCAGAATAGTAATATTTTGTTTCATATACACACCAATTGTGTGATACAGAATTCACTTCTACGCACCTATGCCTTTGAGACATTCAATCCCCGTCACATTCGTTGGACCTATCGCAACAAAAGAGTCAAACACATTGTACAGCACCTGGAAAGAAAAGTAGACTAATTTAATAATTGCTCCTGAATTGAGCCTATTAAAATAATTTCCTTAGGGGCCTCAACATTATGAAGTCTGAAATTGAGTTTGACTGAAGGAAATTCTGTCTCAAGGGAGAATTTTATATTTTCTCTAAATAAAAGAAATGCAGTAGGCCAAGGAAAAACAATTTTTTAAAATAAAAAAATAACATCTCGCAGCAATACATTTCTCCCTTCAGTATGTCCCCTATGTATAAGAAGCATTGTTACATATAGGTGTGTTTTCTACAGCACTCCTCTCTGTAAAATCCAGGTATTTGAAAGATTCATTTACTCACATGTATAAGATAAATAAGATATTGAATAAGACAATAATAAGATGCAAATAAGATACTGAATTGAAATATGTTGAATAAGTTGAACATAAAAGAGAATATAATGATTGTGCTAAAACTTTTTAAATAATTGACTAACAGTGATTGAGCTGAAAGTAATGAATTCACCTTTTCCATACCTGTGCCTAAGGAGGTTTAAATGAGTATCATTTTTGTGACATACCAATTTAATCTGGTCTTAGTTTCTCCAGTGGTGAATGAGGACTTTACTATGGCTTTCTCAGCGTTCCTTGTTGCAGCTAAACTTAATAATTCTTATCATCTTCACCCAGTCATGGGGTACAGGTTACTTTTCTTCTGTAACAGTAGTCTTTAACATATTTATGCTTAAGGAAAGCTATATCATCCACTTTCTTCTGTCTTCCAGTCTTTTATTTTTCAAAGTAGCAACTCCACTGTTTTAAATTTCCCCATAGACTGTGCTTTCTACCTCTGGATCATACTTGCTCTTCTGTTTTTTCATCAATGAACAATCAAACTTTCTTTTATTTGTACACTGTTTGTGTTCATTTCACAGTAGCAAAATCTCCTTTCCTTTTGAAAGCCAGTGATGTTGATACTTGAGTTCATCAGCATTTATTTTTATATTTGTTTCTGGCAATACCCCAGAAGTACTAATGATACCGATATCCAGGGGCAGTTAGGTTTCTCTGGAAGCCATACTGTCATCTTCAAGCTCATGTGAACAGTTAGGCTGCTGCCAATGACCTTGAAGTGCTTTGTTTTCTTGGCTGCAAAAAGTCACTAAGCCTCATGAACACATCTTACCCTCCCTTGCAGATGAGCAGGAATTGTAAATGATCCAAAAGTGAACTGAAGCTGCACAGCAACTTGGTTGCATAGCATCTTTCTGCCTTAGGACTTCCTGGTCCCTCACCACTAGCACTGAACTACAAAATTATTGACAATTTTATTCAGGGGGGAAAAAAAATTGTGTGAAAAGGTGTTTCAATCAAAAAAAAAAATCAGTAGAAATCTTGGATTCTGCCATGTCTGTTAAAGCCTTTTTAAATTTAAAAAATAATGTTTGTATGGTTTTTTTAATAAATCAGAAACTTTCTAAAATGTCACACTTTTTTTTTCCAAATTGGCTCTTTGTCCTGTATCTGCTTGATAAACATCAAAGTAGAACTAAGGGAGCAGGCATAAACACTTTGAAGAGTATTCTCTCTCTCACTGGCTGAAGTATGCATATAAATTATGGGCATAACACAAATATAGAGAAAAATGTATGTGCATTAAAAATAACAGCAAAGGAAGGCTTAAAATCCCTGAAACTGATTTCATTAAGTCATGAAAGCCCTACTTAAACAGCAAGGGCAAATAAAATGTGCACCCCTGAAACTTCATTCGGAGTGTCTAACCTAGGACTGTGAGTTTTATGTCACTTACCAGCTCCAAATAGCTTTCATGCTCAAATATCTGACGTTTGTAAGCAAGACAGAAAACACCATGAGCTGCTCTGCAGTAGCCCATGAGTAGATACACACAGAGAGTATAATGTTTCTTTAAAGGGGAAAATGCACTTCAGAAGAAATCCCCTTGAGTAAGGTTGACTTTGGGATATATAATTTACTTACCACAGTTACAGCATCATTCAGAAGTGATTCTCCAAAAACAATGATGAATAGAACCTCATTGACATGGACTTCTTCAAACACTGCCAGAACAGCCACAGGATCCACAGCGGCAATTAAGCTGCCAAAGAGGAGGAAGTCCAGCAGCCCAGATTGCAGTTCACCTTCCAAAACAAAGCAAACAAATTATAAGCAGAATAATCTCTGTATTATCAATAGCAATGACAGACTGGGATATTAGAGATAATGCCAAATACTGGAAAATAGAGATGCCAAGGTATCAACTTGAAAGCGTGTTACAGTGACTACTTAAAAAGTTCTGCACTGAGTCATGTTGTGTTCTACAAGTTTTGTTGGATTCAGCATTGGCCCATGTGGATCAAAGTTGCTTCGGGGAGCAGGACCAGTACTGGCCTGTTCTTGTGACAAGACAGTTCCAGATCTAAACTAGCCTTCTATTTGTGTGTGGCATGTTTTGTCTAACTTGACTAAATTATCCCAGGATGACTGAGAACTCACAAGATTTTAAGAGGACCATACCAGCACTTCTGAAGTAAATGTTCCAAAATATTTCATGTTACAGGTCAAATCTGACTTTTGGTCAGTAAGAACTGCTACAGTGGTGTTTAACTGCACTCAGTACAAGTGAACACCAATTGTGGCCTCCTTACTCACTGATAGGTGTGGTTAAGCTACTTGTTCCCAAATTAGGATTCATGAGGCTGTTAAATTGTCTGCAAGTGGACCATAAAATAGATGAAGGACCAAAATGTACCTCAACATGTTTGTGTTGTAGCCCCTAAGGAATTTTGGCAATGATTTCAAAAGTTTTGAAGGTACAAAACTCTGGTGACAGTGTAACCCGGTATTTTTTTTAACCTGCTTTTAGTTATTAATGTTGTTTTGTTCAGTTATGCAAACAGACCAAGACAAGCATTCACTGTAATTTTAAAAGTAGCAGAAAAAGAAAAGTAGCATAGTCACAAAAAATGCATTGCTCAGCTTCCTAAATGCCTAGCAAAATCTACCCTCTTCATGAAATCAAAAGTGGAAACCTAGTCATTTTTTTCTAGGGAAAAGATTTCTGAGCAGTAAAATTCCCTTTGTATTCATTAATGGATGGAGGAAGTAAGGTTTACGAAGATGTGATGTTGCTAGAAATTATATGAGGAAGAGCCAAGAAGGAACAGGTTGAGAATTCATTCATTAAAACACAATGCAGAGGCCCATGCTCAAAATTATCAGATATAATTTCTACAGGTAAAGAAGAAATTCATCTAATTAAATGGTTTTGAAGCATGAGTCAGACAATGACAATCAGTAGCCATAGTCACAGGATCAATAGTGCCTATAAGGTACTTCCAGAACAATATGGCCACCCCTCTAGAAAAAACACTGAAAGGTAATTTTTCAAATTCAAAATGGTTTGTGCCAAGAATGTAAATGAAACAGAAACCAGATTCCAAATAGTTTTGATACAAAATGGCATAGGCTTATTTACTCAAGAAAAGGATACTTATATGGGCAGTCAGAGGCAGGAGGAAACAAATGTGACAATGCCCAATATCCTGGTGGAGCTGCAGATGTATATATTCTATTAGCTACTATCTGCCAATCAGATTATCTCCAAGGTTTCCATACAGTTTGTAGGGATCTTGGTATGGCCCTGAAAACAGAAATTCATAGCTTGCACAGATGTATAACTACCTTATTTTTTCAAGAATATAAATAGTCTTGCTCACGCTTGGACCTATGGGGCTGTGAAGAAGGACTGAGCCTACCAGTTTTAGTGTGCAAGTGGGGTTGAGGCAGTGACCTTAAGTCTGTGCCAAAAATTCTGACAACAGCCTTGAACCTAAATCTAAGCAATGGTTCCACCAAATGTTGTCCTTCTCAGGCAGGCCTAAGGAAGGAACAAGCCCAATGACAATAATTATCAGATATCAAGGTATAATAGAACATAAGGTTTGAAAATAAATTGGCTCACTGAGATTGCTTATCTTTTTTATGTGTTACCAATTATAATCATTGGTACATTCTTTGAAGACTTGCAAATCTAGTAAGAAAATATTTATGGGGAGATTAGGACACATCTATAATTCCTACAAAGCACTGTCAAGAGGCCTGTAGTTTCTAAATCAGACTTTCATCTAGAGTAATGACAGCAGTTATTCTTAATTGGTACACGACCATGGCTTCCTCCAGCTCATCAGTGACACCTGACCAAGAAATGTTCACTGGGCCCAGTTTAAGACCTTTAGACACACTCAGCATGTTACAGCTATGACCTAGATTGTACAGGAGAAACTAGTGACTAGTTCTAAGAACTAGTCACAGCCACAATACCGCAAGTGTTAGTTCTCCAGTGGACAGTGAACAGCTCCCTGTAATCAGCAATTACATAATTCTTCCTACTCTGTGGAAGCAGACTGATACGACTAATGGTTAACAATTAATGTGCTAATCTTTTTATTTCTGTTCTAAAGATGGATTTCTTCATCATTACCACCTTCTCAATTTTCCTTCTGCAAATTATTATATCTCAAAGGTGTTGAATGCCAACAAAGAGCTGCTTTTATGTTTATTTATGTAGGAAATCTATGCAGTCCAGTTTGGATTATGCATTCTTTTATTGATGGACAGTACTACAAGCCCACTGAATGACAAAGCTAGAAGTTCTTTGGTTTTAGTTCATCTTAGTCTGTAGTGGATTTACATTTCTTCATTTTAGTAATATTACTTTTATCATTATTCACTTCAATTGTAGAACAAATGGGATAGAAATAAATATAAGCCATGGAGCTTCAAACAGAAGGTACTATGAACTCTTCTAGAAACTGAGCAACTCAGCATTCTCCAATCTTCATCAAGTAACAATAGCAAGGTTTTTCACAGTGTGGTGGTTAGATCTTGTTGACCTCTTGGAGGTCAACACAATAGATTTAGTGGATTAGTAAGTCTGTGTCATGTAGATATTTTAGACTCCTACTCAGCTGTGCTGGAGAATGACATAGTTTGAATCAGGGACAGTCTTGTCTAGCCTTTTTCACAGCTGGAATTAGAACTCTAGTAGGTCTTCATGGCAAAGACAGGTCCCCCACAGTACACAAATAGTGTTCTTTCTAAACATTAAAATTTGCCAGACATGTCAGCTTATTGTTTGCCTTTATTAATATCCCCATATTTCTTTTGTAGAACTTTAGCTGTGACCTGTGGTAGGGGCTGGTTGTCCTGTGTAGCTGTAACCTCAGAGTTCTAGTATGCATTGTCACTAACAGATTCTCATACTGATGAAGCAGAACACATAGCCATCAAACCAAGCTTTTGCAGTTAGTCATGAGTTGTTTACAGATTGGGAGGAGAAGACTAATTAAAGTGAATTTTCCTCCTAAAATAATTTTTTTTGGAAAACAGCCAACTTTTATATTTCATATATTGTAAAGAAATCAATCCTTTCCCTTTAATGACTTAGAGCAACATATTTTTATAGTAATTATCATAAATTATATTTCTGGGAACAGGTTTTTTAAGAAAATATTTTTGGTGATATCTTTAAATTGTTCCAAGCATCTTGGATATTTAAATAAAGAAATCCTTTTCCAATCTGCAGCAGAAATATCCCTGTCATATATTTTCTTTCTGAACACCTGATTTTAATTATAAATGTGATATTGTGGATTAAATATATTGCTTAAAGCACAGTAAACCTCATATCTACCTAAAAAATGTCAAATGTTTTTGCATCTGAGCTGTCTCCTTTGTATCTTCTTAAGAAAATATTACTGCTTCTAAAATAAGAGTTATAATAAGGTAAATATCTAAAATATATCCATCATAGCTGCCTATATTACAAACATCTGCAATTACATAACATGAGTCTTAAATGAAAGTAGAGATTAAATACTGCTGTTCTGTGCCTCTTCTAGCAGCCCTGTGCCCTTACATCACAGTGTAATTAGGACGAAGTATGTTGTGGAATCATAGAATGGTTTGTGCTGGAAGGGACTTCTTACACCCTCCAGTTCCACTACCTGGGACACATTTCACTAGACCAGGTTGCTCAGAGCCCCATCCAACCTGGCCTTGAACACTGCCAGGAATGGGCCATCCACAGCTCCTCTGTGGAAAGCACAAGCAATAGGAAACCCTCACTTTTTTTATTTGTGGTCTGGGAAATTGTGTGTCACCACCCTTTCAAGCCCCTTTGGACTGCTCCCATTAAAATGGCTTTCTTTTTCTTTTTCTTTTTTTTTTTGGTAAGATATCTGCTACTTCATTCTGTGAAACTTCTGGATCTTCAGTTACAATTTCCAAAATCAGAAAATGCAAAAGAGATGTGTGGATGAGTCATGCATATATACCCACTCAGTAGCCACTTAATATTGGATAACACTTATTATAAGTAGCATTTAATTGCATTAATAACATTAAATACAATAATAACATTTAATATTAAATAACAGTAAAATTAACACATAATACCAAAGCTGACTTCAGAAAGACTCTTTAGTTTCAGAGTAACTTTTAAGGTTTCTATCACAGCAGAAAGAAACAAGCCCTTTAGTGTGTATTTTTGTCCAGATGTCCATTAGAGAAAGAATCCTGAGCAGGACAGTATAAGAGACATGGATTCAAGAAGCTTTTATACTTTCATTAGGGAAGATTTTTCCCTAAGGAAAAGGTCATTTTTAAATTTGATAAAGATATTACAAATTGCTCCCATTAAAATTGAATTTTTCTGCTGGAATGAGTTGTCACATTGTAATTTATCACCCATCTAACAGTATATACAGTGGCATTCATAACTGTGTCTTCACAGATCAAACTTACCCATTATTCCGGTCAGATAGACACCATAGAGAGATAAACCAGTTGTGGCAGCATTCCAGATTGTCCCAATGACAGCATACAAAAGGATGGAGCCAAGATTTCCGAAGAACAATCTATTTGGCATAAAATATCCAGCATCCAAAACAATGGGGGGCAGCAAATAGAAGAAAAATACAGTTGGTGTCAGGGAGAAGGAGGCAAGGTGATCTGCTGCCCATACAATGCCACCAAGGAAAAGACCAAGGACAATCAGCAGAGCACTTTCTGGAACCACCCGAGTGACTTTGTGGGACAAGTGGAAAACTGCAAGGAAATACAAAAACAGTGAGTCAGAAATGAAATGGAGAAACAATTTGAGCAACAACTGTTGTTAGCTGGCAATTTTGACTCCACACAAACTTTTTGCTTTCACTGTGATTAGATCCAAAAGCTTGCATGGAATGTTTGGGAAATGGACACTTATAAAATAAAAAAAAGGAGTCGATCTTCAGATTTTATCCAGCATATTTTAACTTATATGGAGCCAATATTGCATGACATTTATATCCTTCATTGGATTATCTTCTTTTAACAAGATCTGTTTAGGGAAAGATGATGTTCTGTGCAAAGCAGTAAGTGCAAGGCTGAAAAGCAGTGGAGAAGTCCTGGAAATGTATGATATTATGATTTGATTCTGTAACTAAAAATACACATCCAGCCTCCTATTTATTGTCTTTAAAAATGATCAGTTTATTAACAGGCTTATTGGAAGATATGATAAGGATGCTGCAAGAACTAGTTTCAAGACAACTCTTTTTAAGTGTATAAATATTCTGATAATGTAGCTTGCAGCAGGAAAAAAATGAAGCTTATATCATGGGAGATCCCTTTTGAGCCTTTTCTTCAAGACATCCCTAATAAGGATTTCTCATAATTCAGAGGCTTTCCGAAGGAATTGAGGCTTTAGTGGTTCCTTCAAATATGTATTTGTGTGAAATGGTTTGTTTGAAATGGTTCTGCAGTAGGCTGCTTTCTTTTGTATAAGGTGTCACAAAATTTGTATATTACAATAGTCTGTAAAATCTGTTAATAAAGACAAAGAATATATAGTATCTATCGCAGCAAAACATGTAACTGTATGGTGTGGTCAAACTAGTAAACTAGCCAATGATTAGAAGGAGGGAAAATTACTGAGTTCCATGAGCAAATCTAAAGAGACAGAGAGATGGCACAACCAGACAGAAAAAACAAGACTGTTCAAGGTGACAGAAACACAACTAAGACTGCAAATACATGTGGCAACATATATTTATAGTGCATTTGATAAGTATGAGATAAAAGAAAATAAAAAAGCAGAGAGAAGAACAGAGAGAAGTGAAGTATACAAAGAAAGATGGAACATAAAATAGGAGGAAGAGGCAGAAGTGTTTGATAATAAGTAAGGACGGGTGGTTTAATTGACTTTCTTGGGATTTCTGTAAGCTTGTCCTTCAGTTTATCTTGAGTAATGATGTGTCCCAGATGGCCTGAACCCTGGTACTTTGTGAAACTGACCCAATAAACGTGGCTTTACTTACATAGCTTTGTGTTGAAAGTGTGAGTTACACTTCAGGAAGGAAATTTTAGCAAAAGCCACCAAGTTTCTCCTGGTTTGAACATCAGCTGTTACAATGCTAACGCAATTTAGCTAAGAACTAGCTTGGACAAAAATCCATCATTATGAATTCCAGACTCTTAAGCCATAGTGGAAGAATCTTTCCAATGACCATGCAGAGATCTTAGACCAGGTTACTTTACTGAAAGACCATTGTTTTTCTTCCCATCCAAGTATTTGTCCTTGTCAAACATTTACTAGTTACCTTTTAGAGTGTTTTAAGGGCCCCACTCCTGAACTGTCAGCTTTTGCCTTGGCTGCATCTAGACAGGCACCATCCATCATTACAGCAGCCCCACAATAATGTGCTTCCTTAAGCTATAGAACCTTCATGGTCTCATCAGAATAGAAAACATAAAAGTGACCACAGCCTCCCTATGCCAATAATGAGTATGAATGTAGATGTCCCTGGGTGTTTGCAGACAAGACTTGAAAACATGTTGGAGCACAGCTAAAAAGTAGGATTAATACAAAAGCAACCAGACATGAAAACAAACTGCTATCAGTGAAGCTGACTAAACCATGCCAGCTTTCTATGTCAATCGTGTCATGTAATGAAGAGATGAATGACACTTCACAGAAAAAAACTCTGATTCTTCTGTTAAGTTTCCTCTCTTTGTTATAAAATCCCTTGGGCGTGCATTAATAAAGAAGAAGAGAGAGGAAATCAAATTAAGAAAAATAAACTAGCTACTATTCCATGTGTACAAGTGTACAAATTGTGGCATTTAGCTTCTCAAAAGTCCTTCCCACTAGTCATTCTTGATTCCTTGGACTTCCAGTCAGTGAATTATCAACTAATTTATCACTTCACAGAGAGGGGATTATCTCCTTATCCCTGAAAATGAATGTTGCTGAGCTAGTCTTGCTAACCAAAGTCTGTTTTTCCTACTCTTACATTAGCAGATAAGCCATGATTACAAGAAGTTAAAAATTTAAAATGAACCTGTGAAGACTTTTCAAAGCTAGGCATTTGGGAAAAAAACAATGTCCAGCTAAAATTTCATATTTTGTAGAATTCCCCCCTTTACAACCAAAACCAATTTTAAATGCTGGGAAACCAATCTGATTTTGGTTATAACATTTTCTCCTCCTAAATGTTGCCTTTTCCCAGTGAATCAGCTCTGTCTTATCTGTCTCAGTCCCCTTTAACTCCAACCCACTGATTATCTGTGCCAGATTTTAATACTATCAGCAATAAATTCTTCTGCTCTGTTAGTTTAAGGATGCAGGCCGTAGACAGGAAAGTTATTGCATGAATGGGGTCTAGAGACACCTCTTTTCATTTTTGTATATGGCCCAAGCAAAATCTGAAAACCAGACTGTATTTGTTTTAAGACAACTGCTTAGCTAACTCTTCAGGCAGATAGCATGCTATATGATTAACAGAAATATGTCTATAAGCAGAGAAACAAATAAAAGGAAAATACCACAACTGATGAAATTCAATAAAATAGCTTTGGGCTGAGATGCAATTGGAACTTAGATTAATGTTTGAGCTCATATTTGCACCTACACAGATTGATTTCTTTTTTTTTCTGGCTGTGTGTATAAAATATATTTAATCAAGATTGTACATTATGAGTAGTTATTACATTTGTGGAATTTGATAGAGATAGGTTAATTCCAAATTCATTTCTTAATGTTTATTTTTGTCCTTCATTATTCTGAAGCAACGTCTCTGATATATTCTGAGAGTATTACAAACTCACATAATGATAGCACTGTTTCATGAAGTTTGCCTTTACTTGTCTAAAAGAGATCCAAAATCTGTTCCACAAAATTAATTGTGTCCCCATGACAAAGTAGAACTGGAAGCTTTAATAACTCTTAAATGTCTAGCATGACTTGGTGTTTCACCTGACTGAGGAGCAAAATACAATCCAGCAAGGTTTGTGAACTCCTAATGGACAAAGAGTTTAGTTTGATTCTGATGTGAAAGAAATTTCAACTATCAGGAAGGAGGATAGCATGCAGTGCTGCTCAGATGAATTACTCTGTTACAGACCCAGAGATGTAATTGTCTACTTTCACCGCTGTTAATATATTTTAATGGGGAGAGGGAAAGGGTAAAGGAGGAACACCTGTAGACAGTTCATGGCATAAAAGAAATGACTGTGCACAGGGCAATTTTGTGATCCATAAATTTTAACATTTAACATTTTAACATTTAGCATTTGGAATTCTTCTGCCTAAGTCTAGATGCAGTATTAAAGAAAAAGTTAAACATCTGCCTCACTTCCAATACATGCTGTACCTGGTTTGAAAGTGGGTTGGACTGGCTACTGGGTAAACTGGGTTTAAATTCAAGCTGAGCATCACCAAATTAGAAGCTTTCTACAAAATTAAGAAACAGTTGCGCAGTATAAACATCCTGTGATTTTTTTCAGATGCTTCCTTTGAGATCCAGGAAAAGGGCCTGTGGCATTTAAGCTATCTGATGAGAAAGACAAAACAAATCAGCAGTCTATGAATGTGGTGACTGGAACCACTTTCTTTTAACACGAAGAATGAGACATACTTTAAGAAGTAAATTGGGATTTATGTCCTTTTATAAATGCAGTAACTTTGATTAAATCCTTCAGTGGAATTTACAGCATTTAGTGAACTATCTCTTGCTTTCTAAGGCCACTGGTTTGGAAGATGTGATTCAACAGAATAAGCTTTTTCTCACTTACTCAAAGAAATGAAGTCAGGAAAACTGGTTAAAAGAAAGAAAAAATTGATTTAAACATAATAAAGAAGAGATACTACTGTACAATTCATCTTCAAGCTGTAATGTTTGTAAACACCTAAAACAAATTCTGAAGTAGGGTTTTCACTTATTTTTTTAAATTATCTCTAACAAAACCTATTTTTAATCAATACTGGTTTTTTCTTATCAAAGGAAATATTTTAATTTAGCTAGAGCTAGGATTTTTTTTTTGCATTATTTCCAGCTAAAGTTACCAATTTGAGATAGATTCACAACCTTTTGAAAATACACCACTGCAAAAACAAAAATCTGAAAGTACCTATTTAAAATACTGCTAAATTTCAGGATTTATGCAGTCATTTCAACACTATTTCAAATGAATAATTACATTTCTATTAACTTTGATAGTGTAAATCAAGTCTCTGAAAACAGTGAAATTATTTTTGCAGTTAGTATCAGTGTTCTAGTAAATCACAAAACCTAGCAGATGTGCACAGTACACAATGTGTCATCCAGAGAAATCAAAAACTGACCTATTATAATGATGATAATTCTGATGATTTTTTTCCATGTATCTTTGGATAAAATCCAAAGACACATAAAATAATTTAAAAAATTAAAATTTGATCAGCCTATCATTTCCATAGTTCCTGTAAAAGCATAGATATGAATCCACAAACATTTCAAAGCTCCTCCTATCAGGATTAGTGGTAGGCGTGAGGTTTCCCACATGCATTTTTACTAGTGGTTCCAATATGCACTGACACTCCCTTATTAGTCTGTTTTCCAGTTCTGACTTTATATTTCCACTAATAAAGTTGAAGTTGACATACTTCATCAAGCCATGGGTGCTTCTAACTGGAGCTCCATGACTTGATCCTCTGCAGCTGGTGAAAACCTTTGCCATTGACCAAAGCGAGAGCAAAACACAGCAAGCTGCTTTGTGCTTCTTTACTTTACAGAAATGCAAATAACAGGATCTCCAAGGCAACACACAGTAAATTTTTTTAATAGCGCAAGAGACTTCTTAAGAGAAGGCATAATAAATTACACAGAAGAATATTCTGCCCAAAGAGAACTCTTCCCTCTAAATCTCTTCCAGCAGTTGGACACTGACCGGCAAGCGTGAAATTTTTCTATCTTACCTTATGTACCTGTTCACATTCTCCTTAGCATTATGAAAGAATTCAATTCAAAAACTGTTTAGTTCTGCCATTTTTGCAATTTTTTCAGTGGTGCCTTCTGCAGATATATGTTATTATTTAACACACACAAAAAAAAAAAAAACCCCAAAAAAAAAAAAAAAACACGATTCCTCTAGCATACCTGGAGAAAAATTTGGTTTATCTTGCCTATATAATAGCTCAAAGTATAGACAAATACCAGTTTGTGACCTAAATTGTATCAACTGTAGCTGGTCGGTAATGTAGTTCAAAAGAATCCATTGCTATTATGTTGGTCTACCTGAGTAAGACATGGCCAAACCCTCTAAAATATAATATACAGCATGCATTTTCAAGAAAGGATCATTTTGCTTCTCCCATGCCTGAAAGTCATGGATCCCTGGGCACGCTCTTGCTCCCTAGCCCCACACTTTAGTTGCAGCCACATAGTGGGTCACAGCTCAGACTGACCAGCTGCATCTGCCACACCAAAAAAGAAGCAGCAGTGCTGTACAAATACATACAGCCAATACACACCCCTGCAAGAGGCTGCAGCATTCATGGTGTAGGAACTGGGACAGAGACAGTTGTGTATTTTCTATGTCTTTATTTTTTTTTTATAGTCTGCAAACTCCTTTAACAGAGTAATATAGATTAGATTAGATTAGATTAGATTAGATTAGATTAGATTAGATTAGATTAGATTAGATTAGATTAGATTAGATTAGATTAGATTAGATTAGATTAGATTGTTTGGAGATTGTTTCTCATTAAACTGTTTAAGTAGGAGCCCTGACATCTAAAAAGCAGATGAGCAGTCACTGTTTTAAAACCACTTCTCACTCTTGGTTTACCAAGGGTCTCATATAATCACTGGGTTTAATTGGCTCCCTCTGGTGTGTGCTGTGGTCCTCTCATGATGCAGAGGGCAGTGTATGTCAGTCCCAGTCTGCACATCACCTTGTCCAGTCTAACAGTGAATTTTTCTTATAAAATGGACAGCACAAAATCCTTAGCAGACTTCCCCATTGCAACAGTTTAGAAAATTGCTTAACAATAATGATCATTTTTGGTTTCATTTTTAATCATGTTGGCAGCTTTAAAAGTAGTTCTCTTCAATGCTACTTTTTCTTCTGTTTATTAGGCCAATTTATTTATTCTGACACTTTAATCTCAAATTTCTCCAGAAGTTTTGCTGATAAATCTAATCTTTGCTTACTCCATACTTTACTAAGAGACGGTTTTTATACCATTTCCTGTTTAAGAAGTTTTACTTATTTATAATTCTCCTATCCTTTATTATGGCTCCCTTTACTTCTCAACAGTCATGCCCACCTACTAGTTCCCCAATAAACTTCCTGCACATGCTATACTTGATTTCTTTATACTCTCAGATCTTCCATTTTCTGGTCTATCCTTGTAATTTTTATTATTTTCACAGATGCACCAGTTTTGCATCCTTCAGTGCTTTGACCTCAGTTGTACTGGATCTCTTTATTAACATGTTTTTCACAACTTGACTTCCTGAGTTTCCTACTTTAGCAAAAACAGCATTTCTGCCTGCATAGCCATAGGCACACCTTTCAACTAATTACAGCTGCTTATGTACCCCACACAGAGTATCTGGGAATTCTCATCAAGAACCATAAATACTAAAAGGGCAATTTGGCTGTTTATCCAGACCTTCGTTATCACACCATCATATTTAATGATCCTCATCTCAGAGGATTATTGCTCCAGCTAAGTCTATGTGAAGGTACACCACCAGCCCTCATCACAGTTAGAGACTTCATTCTGATTTCTAGCCTGAACTTGTTCACAGATACATGATGTCCATTTTCTTTTGCAGAAGTGATATCGATTTTCTTAAATGCTGGTTTGCCCTAATATTAATTCCTTAATTTCCTATTATATAAGCAGAGAAAAACACACGTTTTGTTGCTTGTCTTTGGTTTTTGAAAGTAAACCACTGCTCTTCAGGCCTCAGTTCTGTCTATTTCAAACTGAGTTCACGTGAACTTTGTGGATTCAGAGCCATCAGAAATATAGATTGCATTCTGCATGAGTCATAGTAGAAGCGGGTCCAACAGCATTAATAATTTCCTATCACAATCTATAGTTCAGCTACATCCTGGATTCTTTATCACACTGGTGACTCACAGTCACCTTGCATTCACTTTGTACAGATGTACCTCTCTTCCCCTTCCCATTCTCATGTCAATTCCTGTCACGGCCTCTGAGTGAAACTGCCCTTGCTATTACTGTATTGCACACCTTCCCCTAGTACTCAGGATTATATGTTTTTCCTTGAACAATAGCCAGATCTACATGAATACTGATAATGCCTGCAGAAATGAGTAATCAGAAACCTTCAGTAGGAAGGCCCACAGCTGTGTAGTGGTAAATCAAAAAAGAGCAAACCCAAGCTCTGCATAACATCTGTCCAAAAACTAAACTCTAGTGACTTCCTGTGGCTGAAAAATAATCCTCTTATAGTTTCATACTTTTATCTCATCTTTTCTTTATCTACACAGAAACTATTTTACTCTGTCTTATCTGCAGATGAATTTAGACTTAAATTAAAGAAAAAAATATCTTCCATTGTGTTCTAAGAGTGGTACAGTTGAAGCAAAGATTCAAAGCATTAGGGGGAACTGCATTTCTAGTTTGTCCAGGAAATGTTTGGGCAGACTTGTCAGAACTGAAGCTGATCATTATTATTCTATATTTGCCTTTCTAATCTTTATCAACAAAGTGTGCTCAGTTCTTTTTTTTCCTGCTCAGAGCACTGATAGCATATTTTATAGTCCTCTGGATTCTGTTCTGTGGACCTTGCAACAACAAAACAAGTATTGTGAATTGATGCTGCCATTTTGAATTATTTATATACAACAGGCAAAAATCTGTTAAGAGAACAGATTTAAGGATTTCTTCTATCCATACTCCTTAGACAGAATGAAATTATTTTATTAATCAGTACCTTATGCTTTTACCCAATCTAGAAAAAACAAGAGATTTATTGAAAAAAACAATTGAGTTATTTTATATCTGAAGAAACTCAGAGATGTAATATATATATATATTGTAAAAAGAGATAAAATCCACTTCTAGTATTGGATCTTGGTACTGCCTTAAAATATACTACGTGACCATGACTATTAATATTACTTATACTTAATCTTGGCCATATTTTTCCTAAGCAAGGCACAAAAGTCCTTCATATGGAAGGACTGGTTTGAGTTTGGTTTAATCCAGCTCAAGAAAGCTTGCTTTATTTGTCACACATGTGATGGTCACCATTTACAAAGTGCACAGCATTGTAATGAGCTCATTAAGGAGGAAATTTTAGGTAGCTGGTCTCTGTAGGTGAACAATTAACAAAACATGTTAGCAATTAAAAATGTAACCAACATACAGGTCAAGGTTCTCAGCTGATAGGTCATAACATAGTAAGATAGCCTCAAGCCAAACTCAAAGAAGCGTGTGAGTAAGCAACTATTACCTCTATAAGCACTTAGAACATAATGAAGTTTAAACAGTTAGGCACAGTTTATCATAATTATGCTAAATGGTTCTTTTCAGAAGGGGCAGTCCCACTGCAGTGCAAGTGTGGTAGCATTTGGCCCTTATGGAACTGAACAGCACTGAAAGAAAAATGGGAACAGTCAAAAATAATATTTCAAAATGAGAGCAAAGTACGCATTGGAAACACCTTGAAGTATAGTAGAGGATATAAAACAGGACAGTAAAAGAATCATAAAACTGCTTCACTTGCTATGTAAAGGTATTATAATTAAGTTGTAATATATACAACTGCTCCAGCTTTAAAATTGTCTTCAAAGATTCACTGAAAGTTATTGACAGATAGCGAAAGCATTTTGTTAGTTTTAAAATACCAAATTATTTTCCAGCAACATGGGTTAAATAAAGAAATGACAAGAGCTGAGTTTCACACTATGAATTTTCATATTTTTTTCCTTTCAACCTCCATTTTGATATGATAAATTAATTGAAACTAAGACGTCCTCATGGGAATGTTTTGGCATCTGCTCATACAGATAAAAAACTGCACAGAAATAGGTTACTAGTAATATAGGAAACAGTTTTTCTGTTGTATGATAAATTGTGTAAGGAATTACCAAAGCCTGAATAAAAACCAGAATCTGTTCTCCCTGGTTGAGGTCCACAGTAAATGAAGAAAAAGAAGATGAGGAAGAACTCATTTAATGAATACCAGTAGTAGGCTGAAACTCTGAAAATGTCCTTATATGGTAGGGACTTTAGTCTTCTTCCCCTGTACTGCTTCCAGCAAGGCATAGTAAGGATTGTTTCTGCTAGGAAGGGCATGAGGGACATAATTAAACCCTAAGGGCTAGGGCAAATAGCTATGAAGGCTGCTCGAAGTCATGGGGTAGGAAAGTACTTTTTTTCAGGCACTGGCAGACTGACTTGCTTCCTGCCCCTTACATTACCCCCCAGTAAGATTTTAATTAATACAAGTGGAATAGCATGGAATTACAGTGGAAGTATTCCTGATTACAGCAGTAAATTAAATAAGCATTATGGTATTCAAATTCCCTAGCAATGCCCATGGACCAAAAAACCCCAACCAAGTAAACACACATATGTCAAGTAGCCTTGCTTAAAACTGAAAATTAATTTAATTTGAGAGAATTAACAAAATATGCCAGTCTACTTTCCATTGAAAGTAAATACTACTGCACCCCCTGAAAAGCTTCAAAGTTTTTCCAGTTATATGTTGGAGGAGAGTCTCCAGCAGCTTGATAAGAGTTTCATGGTGGACTACAACTCCTATACATAATTTCAGAAACACAAATATATTGTTTATATGTGCCAGAAATTTGGTCATCTCAGATTTTCTAGGTGAGATTTTGAACCAAAAAGTTAGAAATACTTTAAAGATAAACACTCCGTATTGACATAAGGTGACCAGAATGACAAGAGATGATGTCTCTTCTCAAGCTCAACACAATTCAGCAGTGTGCGCTCACAGCCTAGATATCCACTTGGATCCCAGGCTGCTTCCAAAGCAGCATGGACAGCAGGGCAAGGGAGGACATCCTGCCACTCCACTCTGCTCTGGTGAGACCCCACCTGGAGTTCTGCATCCAGCTGTGAGGTCCCCAGCAAAGGAGAGGGCCGAGACCTGTTGTAACAGGTTCACAGGAGGCAAGCAAGTGGATCACAGGACTGGAGCACCTCTTCTGTGAAGACAGAATGGGAGACTTGGAGTTGTTCAGCCTAGAGGAGAAGGCTCCAGGGAGATGTTATAGCAACCTTACAGTAGCTAAAGGGGGAATGCAAGAGAGCTGGAGAGGGACTTTTCCCATGGATACATAGTGAAAGGACAAGGGGGAAATGGCCTTAAGCTGAAGGAAGGTAGATACTAGGAAGAAATTCTTTGCTGTAAGGATGGTGAGGCACTGGAACAGGTTTCCAGAGAGATTGTGGTCTCCCGATCCCTAGAGGTATTCAAGACCAGGCTGGATGCAGCTGTGGGTGACCTGGTCTAAAGGAAGATGTGTTTGCCCATGCAGGAGAGCTGGGAGAAACTGATCTTTAAGGTTCCTTCTAACCCAAATCATTTTATGATTCCACAGTTCTCTAAGTTTTTAGGGCTTTGGAGACATCTCAGTGAATGGTTTATGATCCCAAAACTTTGTCAGAAAATGGAGAAGCAAGTAAAAACTTTGGTCTTTAAGAATGCTCTAGATAAAATGTGTCACTTTCTTGTTTCTCCATACACTATTACAGAGAATACATTATGGAATTTACTTCATGACAGAATAGCTCTTTTAACACTACTTGTGCTAGTCAGAAAGAATATGGTAAAGAACTGAGCAAGGTGATCTGTGGGAAAGAAAGAGGCAACAATTCTCATGTTACAATAGTTACACAGTACTCGGTCTATTAAGAAAACACCATTTTCACCAATCAAGCCTGTAAGTTTCTGGGTTAGGCAACAGAAAACAGAAAATGTGACATGCTTTGTTACTGAATGCACTCATTCCTGCCTGTAAGAAAGTAAATTTGCTCAGAAATCCAGATATGTGATTTATTTCCCTTGGTCTTAAGGGCAAGATGCATTGTAGTTTATATCACTCTAATTTTATCCTGCAAATGGCTCTGAGATACTGCTATCATCCAATGTGCTTCAGCTTGACTTTTGATTTTTATCCCCTACAGCTTCTCCAGTTAAGTAACACGTTAACTTTCATACCTTCATTATCTCACTTGAGAGGTGATGTACACGAGGGTGGCAGCAGGGTAACTGTAGTGTAATTAGGGTCCATATACTGCAAAATGTAGTACATGGAAAATAGCTTTGATGTTTTGAAATGCAGTAGGAAGGTGGTAAGACAGCTGGTTTTTTCAGTCATGCATTTGTGTTTTGTACACAAATGCACAGGCAAAATGAGACAGGACAGTGTGCAAAAGGAGTTCACAAGGAGATTAGTTTAACATTACTTTCCACAGTGGAGAAATAAAAAGGAAGGGAACAAAACAACTGGCTAAAGCTGTATTTGAAGGCCAGCTCACAACTCAAATATTCTGGGTACTTAAGATGACTGTTTATTACAAGAAAAAAGAAAGGTAGAAACCAGACACAAATCCCTTCCTAAGTAAAAAAAAAATCCCTGAATGCCACATACATAGACTACTCATGATTCTATTGTGTGATATATAGTATAAAGTCATATGAACATGGGATTCTTTTCATTGTAAAAGAATGTGCTTCATATAGATAGATCCCTTCTAACATGGGAAAGATTTTGCATATATTCCTAAAAACATCTGTGCAGAAATTAAACTTTGGGAGCAGTAAGAATTCAGTATGAAACAATTACTAAACTATCCACAGTAGTCCCTCTTTTTTACTTTTATTACCACATATATAGGAATTAAACTTCAGTTGAATCCCAAAGTAATTAGGATTTGAAGAGACCTTTGAAGGCCATCTACTCCAATTCCCCTGCAATGAGCAGGGACATCTTGAACTAGACCAGGTTGCTCAAAGACCCATCCAACCTGGCTTTGAGCATTTCCAGTGACTGAGCATCTATCACCTCTCTGGGTAATCTGTTCCAGTGTTTCACCACCTTAGTCATAAAAAATTTCTTCCTTCTATGTATCCTGAATCTTTTAGTTAACAACCATTAGTCCTAGTCCTATCCCAGCAGGCCCTGCTAAAAAGTCTGCCTCAGTCTTTGTTTTAGGCACCCTTTAAGTACTGAGAGACAACAATTGGGTCTCCCCAGAGCCTTCTCTTCTCAAACAGACTGAATGGTCTCAGCTTGTATTAATAGGAGAGGTGCTCCCACCTTCTGGTCATCTGGGTGGCTTCTTCAGGACCTGCTCCAACAGATCCCTTTCCTTCCTGTGCTGAGGACCCCAGAGCTGGACACAGCACTCCAGGCCGGCTCTCACCAGGGCAGAGCAGAGGGAGAATCACCCCACTTTGACCTGCTGGCCATGCTGCTTCTGATGCGGCCCAGGAAGCAACAATAAAATAAAACAAGAAGCAATACCAGTGCCAGACCAGTAAAAGAAAAACAGTGACTGATTCACACATTATTGTCCACCCCTCAGAGAAAACCCCTGTCAATACCCTGGCCCCACTCTGCCTCACAACACAACCCAGCATGGGAACCCTCTCACCCTCCCCAGAAAATGACTTAAGGGGTACAGAATCACCTCCTTGCCATGCCCCTCCTGGCTGCTGCAAAAATTAACCCTGTCCTGGCTGGATCCAGGATTCTGTGTTTTAGGCACTACAGCAGAAGCCCTACCACTGGCAGTAGTACTTCTTCATCTCCCTATAATCAGAAAGCATTTATCACATGATGGCCTATCAACAAGATTCTCCTGACTTTCGACACATTTGGGATCCTCCAAAATGCAACAACACATGCTAGACCAAGTTGCAAGAGGAAAATGTAGGACCATTTTCCTTTACATTTGCATGGGTCTTTTCTGACACAAGCACTTTAGTACCCACATACAAGCTGAATTTCCACTTGCAGTGGCAGGTTTATCTTGGACTGCTTTTAATCTTTACTCTTAAATCACAATAAACAGAAGGAAACTTCATACTTCCTCCTGCTGTTTTTACATCCTCATACTTTCAAACACCAAACAGCATTATTCAAGTGAACATGCCTTAAAAATTATGGTTTTTAGTAAGGTCAACTGTGCTGTAAGAAAGGCTAAAGAATTAAGATGCCTTATTGAGTGCTCAAAAGTAATAATTTTGGTTCAAAAAAATATTTAGCTTATCCCTTAATTACCATTTTCTTCAGTACAAGTATTCAAGACATGAAAACAACATATTCTTCTGCTTACTGAAAGGATAGGGAACAAAAGGTTCAAATAAGATTAATGTATTGTGTACTAAGGAGTTGCTGCTCTCCTTAAGTCCACGGTAAATGTGACAGTCCTTTTTTTTAAGCTCATGTAAATTGTAATAACCTCACCCTAAGATCAGAGAATGTCTGAAAATTGATTTAATTAACTTGAGCAGAGGAGGGGGAAGGTGAATTACAAAATTTAATCTGTCACTAACTTCAGTGACGTATCTATCATACTGGGAAAAAAAAAATTGAATTTTCTGAACTTATGGTTCTTCATTTTTAACAAAAATTTTGGAGGATTGTTGACTTTTTTCCTAAGTTTTGTCACAGAGAAAGTAACAAAACCCGCTTTCCTTTTCCAGGCATTTCTACTGCATAAGTAGTGTAAGTTTTCACCAGTACAAGTTTCAGTGTCTGTTAAAGATGCTTCACAGCCACTTAGTTATCTGGCCTGAGTGAGCCTCTAACCTAACTTTTATTCTTGCCTTGAACCATAAGACTTTGCTCCATGTAGCAATTGGCAGATCCAGCTTCAAATATCCCAGAAAATTTACAGAATTTCTGGGACCAGGTAGAAACATGGCTCCCTCATTTGAAAGAATACTTAGCATGACAGTGAGCTGAAAAAATTGATGCTCAGTGATTTGATGCCTATTCATCTTCTCTAAGAAATGTTGTCTGTACAGCAGATACACTGTACTGCACAGGATAACATGGAGAGCTACTGGATGAATCCTCCTGAGGACAGATTGCCCAAGAGCAAAAGCAATCCTCTCGAAGCTCTATAGAGCAAAGTCCAAAAAATCTTACATTGCTAACTCATGTTAAGACATTATGATTAACAGAAGTCTTTATAGAATCTGTCAGGCAGTAGTTCATGACAAAATCCTTTCAATGAATAGAAAAAATGTTAACAGAAAACCTTTAATGACCGTCAAATGCTTATCTTTGTGATGACAAAGCAACAGAAATTGAGAAATTAATTAATACATTTATGTATTTGTTAGGCTTTGAATGTAAATATGGAGATTCTTTCTGCAGTTTTTCTTGTTCTTTCACAATCTAATTCCAATGATTTTATGCTTACGTAATAGCACCCTCATCTGTAGCTTCCATTCTGCCCTTCATCTCATACCTTTTATCATACTTTTTCATTCTTGCTCAGGCCACTGCTCAGTTTAAAAGTGCTCATTCTTTTGGATGGAGACTATCTTTCTCAGTTCATTACACCAGAAAGATTGTGCATGCAACTTCAAATACTTTTTTACCTAAAGTTATTTGTGCTTTCTTTTCTACATGGCTCCTATGCTAGCAAGTGAAACAATGGAGAGGCATGAGAATTAACACAGCACTTAAGCAGTAGTTCTACTTAGAAAAAAAAATACACTATCCTCCAGTAATGATCATCCACAGCATTGATCTGACCAAGTAACTGAGTTCAAAATATCTTTATCTACAATTCAATAGTGTTTCTTGACAAAATACCAGGTCAATAGTTGAAATGTCCTCCTATCCAGAGTCAGAGTTTTCACAGTCCTTTGTGAAGTGAAATGAAGTTAGCTAAATGAGTATAATTTTGGGAAGGAATAGAAGACCATTATGGCCATAATTTAGGGTTCTTTTTTTAGAAGGACAAAGTCTTCTTGAGAAAAGCCCATTAAAAATGGACAAGCTGAGACGAGGTTGCAAAGTGCCAGTGCTGCAACTGGAAGATGCAGAAGTAATAGCCGCATAGTACTGAGAGCCACAGAGGTGTGCTTTTCTGGCATACAGCTTGCGTGCAGGAGAAGGATTTGTAGGAAACAGGGTACACTACAAACACCACCTCTGAGTTTACACATGTTCTTCCTGACTCATTTAGTTGCTGCTTGAGCTTGATACTACCAGTTAACAGATCTCACTGCATGTTCCCATCAAGTAATAATAATAATTCTCATTGGAATATCAGTTCATCCTGGAGAAAGCTTTGGCTAAAATAAAGAGATGAAACTCACACTGTTTCAGGTAACAGAAGGCAAAGGGTGAGTGAAAGCCATTCATAACAGAAAATTGAAGCCACTCTGATCAGAGAGCACCTAGCTTAGAGGAGAGATAAACTATGCTGGTACTTTGTCATTCCTTTATTTAATTCATGATGGCATGATCATGTGGCCACTATATGAACACCTTGTATTCTTCACTTCTCTGTAGTGTGCAATTTTGTACCAGCTAACCAAAGTGTACCAACTGCATACAGAAATGTTGCCTTCTTTGACCAAGATGCAAATAAAGATCCCGTGTATGACCACTGCTAATCCAAGGTTCTGCAGATCTGACAGAGCAACTAATTCGGTAAACAGACTCACAAGGGACAAGAAATTTCTCAGGAGGAGTCAGCATGGTTCACTACATGAAAGTGTTTGACTGACCTGATAACAATAAAGTGATGCACATGGAAGATGAGGGGAGAGCAGTGCCTGACGAGTTTCTAATGAGCCGTCAATAAGGCCTTTGATGCTGCCTCCCAGAGCAGCCTCAGGCTGTTGCTGTAGGGGCTGGATGGGCCGCTGTGGGCTGGATTGAAAACTGGATGAATGGACGGACCTTGAGGGTGGTGATCAGAGGTGCTAAGTATAGTCGGAGGCTGGTAACTAGAACTGAGTGCAGTCCTGTTTAACATCTTCATTAATGGTCTGAATGATGGGGCAGTGAGTACCCTTAACCATTTGGCTGATGACACAAATTTGGGGTGGCTGCTATCCAGAGGGACCTTGACAGGCCGGAGAAATGAGCTGACAGGAACCTTGTATAAAGTTTGGCAAAGAGAAGTGCCGCTGCAACTGATGAGGAACACCCCCCCACACCAGTATATGTCGGGGCCACCCGGCTGCAGAGCAGCTTGGCAGAGGTGTGAGGGTGGCCAAACACTGGCACAGGCTGCCCTGAAGGGTTGTGGAGTCTCCATCCTTGAAAATAATCAAAAGTTGTCTGGACACGATGGTGGCAATGAGCTGTAGGTCACCCTGGGTGAGCTGGAGCATAGGACCAGATGTGGAACCTTCCAACCTCAACAAGCCTGTGACACTATTATTTTATGATTCTGTGAACTCTGTAGGAGACCCAGTATCAAACGGTTTTCCCCAGTTCACTACTGTCCCCAATTCATTCCCAGAACTAAATAGGATGGAATAGTTTAGAGCCGGAATTATTTCTACAGAAAATCTGGACATTTAATTCAAACCAGGTCTTAGAGCACTTCAAACTCTAGACTGTGCACAGACAGAAGAGGAAGCATTCAAAGACTGCTTCAGTCATTCTGGAATTAATATTTTAACCACTTAAACCACTAAGTAGCATTTATTAACTGAATTTTTTAAGCATATATCTAAGCTGCCAAAGTCTGAAAATTTACATCTAGATATTCACCAGTTTGGTATTTCACTGGAGTAGAATGGTAATTTCTCCTAACTATATCTATATTTAGTTTTATGTATGATCACATAACAACTTTACCTTCAGTACAACTGTTAATGTATCAATAACATAACATTAACATAAAGCTATCTTATCATAACTGGTATCACCTAGTCCCTGGAATATTATTATATCACCAAACGAATGATACCATATTAATTTTAATAAAGGAGCTAGCTAGGCTCTCTATCAGTTTACAATCTATTTGCACCTGGGAGATTTTCATTGTGAAATCTCACTGCCTCAAGACCTTTACTGGTTTCTTAATATTTAATATTTTTCTCAAAGCTTAACTGATGAAACTAGCTGAATCCATAAAGATACTAGTTCAAACTTTCCCACCCCCCCCATTTTTAAAAAATTATAATTGAAGCAAAAGTAGTCATAAGTACATGCTTTTGAAAATCAAGCTACAATCTATACTGAGATTTTCTTCCCTGGTGTGTGACTACTGCTATTTTACATTTGGCTTCGGCAAAAACCAAGGCTTTTTTTTTTTTTAATAGATAAAAGCAGAATTCTGTCCTAGACACATTTTAATGAATCCAGAATTACTGCTTCTATTTTCATTAATGGAAGGAGAAAACTCTCCAGATCCAAGTACTTAAAACATCTCTTTAGTGTGCAGGCCTTTCAGAACACCTTCCAGTTTTCTTCTTCCATGAATGAACATTAAATATTCGTGCCTTAATTAAAAGTGTTTCCACTTGATGTCTTGCATTCCGTCTTGGTCAGCTCTTCCTTGTCAGCCTGTAGTTTCAGTATTTATGACTTTACAGTGCTTTACATAGCAGCCAATTGGGTATCAAGTCTCTCCTTCCACAGGGGTAAATACGCTGCAAATTGCTTTACAAAAGGAAACAAAGTATTGCAACACAGCCAATCCACCATGCTCTGTGGTTTACCAAGACTGTTTTAATGGTCTCTAGTTTCAAATGATTGCCGCTTGTCAACAAACCAAATAACAAATAAAGACTCTAGTTCTTCAGGCCATTAGTCTAACTTCACTGCTGCTGAGAGAAGAGAAAAATCAGAGACATTTTCCTGAAAGGAAAAAGAATACTCAGATAAGAAATATTCTTCTATGACTTTGGACTCAATGTTTTATCTTGGAATAGAGCCTGCCATACAATACAGAACTAACTAGCCCGTTAATTCAGAGCAATTAAAACTCTGGTAAATAGGGGTGGGAACTCTTTTAGTTGGATTCCAAACATTTCTTAAAGCAAACTTGTGGTAAAACTACTGATCTTTGACAGGCTTCTGGTCGTACATGTCAAACGAAGTAATAACTCAGGATTTCCAGTACCAGCTTCCATATTAAGCATCTCTAACACACAAATGTCCACAAAAAACGAAGGGGGACCTCAGAGCCTTTCACTTGAAGACCAAGTGTACACCTCCTTCTGTACACCTAGAAGGATTTGCTGCTTGGTCTTATTCCTTGTGGGGCTGTGATCTGCTGCCACATAAGAGATTTACAGCCACTTCTGGGGTTCCTAGATGGCTTTTGGTAATAAGTGGCTTGAGCTCTGAAGACAGTAAATCAATGGTTTCAACAATCCTAAGACTACAGTATTAAAAGGATTCCATTGTTCTGCAGAGAACGCTGAGCACTTTGCACACAGGTGCCTGAAAGTAATTGATGGCAGAGATCCTTCCTTAGGTATGCATGCCTGAACTGTATTCAATTCAGGGCCATTCTCAAAATGCCATTGTTTTCTTATGTAATTCGCACAAGTTGCCATTGTACATTTGCTATTTGCCAGGGCATGTAATCTGAATCTTGTCAAATTATACTATCCCGATATCTTCTTCCCTGCTCTAAATAATTAAGACTTGAGACTTGCAAGACTTGGAGGGGGAGGGGGAAGAAGATAGATGTGTGTTACAGGGAGACAGGAAGTACAGGAAAATTACGAGTAAGGCACAAGAGTAATATGGAATTAAAATGTGGGAATAGTTAGTCACTTACAGATGATAGATTTAATAAAAATATGGCTCACACAGTTGTTCCTAGTATTGGAAATGCAATTATTCAATTTTGGAAATATTCTTTTCAGATGCCCAAAACTTATAAAATGTTAGATACAGAAGGTAATTCCTTAAAAGATAAGAGATTTTACAGTACTTAACATTCCTAGCTCACAGGTATTTTAAAGAGCACGCTGGAAAAGTAAATACAGCATCACACAAAAATGAAGACACTGCAGATATGTAAGTTGCCAGCACAATTTTATACTGTTTCTATGACTATCCAGGGAGAAAATGCATATGCCTCTGTTCTAAGTGTGCTAACCTGTTTCAGCTTCTACTAACTTCACAATAAAGGTAAAAGAAGCATCTTCCCCTTTTTATCTTTGTCAGGATATGGGAGAAGATAGCCAACTCCAGACTTCTTAAGTCACAATGTAAAGACTTTTTCCATATTATCACTTGCTAATGAAGGCAACTTTTAACAAGATCTACAATCATGAGGAGGTTTTAAACTTTGCAGGATCTGGTGATATCATCACCTTTGAATCTCTGACTCCATTTTCAGTTAAATACACGCAGTAAAGTTCTGCTAAGCACCCTTCAACATTTTTCTAACTATGTCATTTACTGAAGAATTGACAATAGAAGAGCTAGTCTCACATTTTTTGTTTTATTAAAACAATACCCTAAATCACTTTCTCTACATAACTGACACTTTTCAGTAGCTAGAGTGCCAGGAGGAGAAACTTTGGAGTCAAATGGGCTTTTGTTATGACAGTTTGCTTTGGAAGGAGGGTTATTGATTTCTTCAAAGAAAATATTGCCCCAGGAGTCTAAATTAGATGGGTGGTTAGACCTGCCTTTCACAGTTCCTTCCCTAGCCCATCCCTAACATGCTTAAAATTCTCCACAGCAATTGTTTGTGTTAACAAAATATTCTAAAGAGCTCCTTTCTCAGGGTAGTTTGAGACAATGTGAAGGAGCCCAGGCATGCAGAAACCAGACTGTTTGTGGGGACCCATATCTCTGAGCTCAGAGATGCATTGTGCTCTGAATCTCGTGTCCTCCCGGGGTCTCAAGAGCTGATGGACTCAACAACAAGTCCATCTGACACAGTACCTTCACCAGCCTTCTCCTGTGTGTTTGCTCACTGTTATTGAATCATTTCTTCCCCCTCCTCCAAAGCATTGTGGCATTCCTGAAGACAGATTTATCAGCTGCCCTGGATTCAAATTTCACTCCCACTTTTTAATTTCTTATATAAAAGCCTTTAGAATTTGTATGCAACTACACAGAAATTAAGGGAGGAAAAAAGCTTTTGTGACATTCTTAGACTCAGCATAACCTATACCAACAAAAACAGTTGGCAAGAGGTTTGACTCAGATAATGAAAAGGCTGTGTATCCTTCCTCATTCCTGTTCATAGTCACTTACTCTCCCACTATTTCTTCCAGTTGCTTATCTGAATACACTGAGCAAACCCAGGGGGCCAGACAGACAGAAAGGCTGCTTTGAATGGCTTTTTTTTTTTACTTTAGGACAATTACCTATTCTTCTGTAAAAATGTTGAAAAAATGTTATAAAAATATTAGAGCTCAGAAAGGGATTTAAACTGCAAGAAGAAATTTCACAATTTCCCCAGTATAACCTCCAATGAAGATATTAATACAATCTCTCTCTGTTTCCTAGATTCTGAACAAGTATGGAAACATGTACTAGATATCCCTCAAGCAGAAAGCATACTTGGTTTTTTTTTTGTTTTTCATTGACATGGCCTGAGAAATACTGTCGCAAAATTGTATATACTGTTCAGTATTAAAAAAATTCTTCTCTTAGCCATTTTTTAGCTTCTGAGCTCATTATTCTTTCCCTTCTTCTACTTGTTTCCAAAGTTTTCTGATCTTCCACCTGTTCCTACATCTTTCTGTAGAGACTTTCCTGCTGAAATATTGGTTGTGTCTTCTGTGCATCTATTTATTTAAAGTTTATTTCCAAGATGTTATGCGTGACAGGCATATCAAGAAGAAGAAGAGCACATGGCCAAGTGAGCTCAGAAAGAACGTGAGAGTCTGGTCAGCATACAAGTGTCTTTCATCTTAAACCAGAAATACATTGTGTAAGCGTGTTGTTTAAAAATGGTATATCCTCTACCTACAGCAGGAAATGTCTGTACTGTCTGTAGCTATAAATGCACACATGTGTGCATTTAGAGGTTATTCTTTTTCAGTGGTATTGCTTATTTCATCTGGAGCACTGAGATACCAGGACGTGGAACTCCTGAAGTCCACTAAGAGGGTCCTCAGCTGTACCTCATGTACCTTCTTCATGTAGATAAAATGATATTCTGGCTTAGATTTACAAATTTAAGTAGTTTATTGGCCCTATCCCACAAGGATATTCCTCTGTAGTGATAAGACAGCCTACCAAGAGGAAATAAAGATCATTAGCCAAAGCAGAACATTATGAACCTTAAGAATGTTTCATGTGAAGTGGAAGAATGATGAGTAGGAATATCTCAGATGAAGTGGGTCAAATCAAATAAATTAGAATATGTTAAACAGTAGACAAAGATGCATCAGAAGTTTCATGGAAGGCACAAATTTTTTATTTTCTATAATGCATGAAAGCCAATTGTATGAAGACTCTTTTTCCAGTTTCATTTGTAGCAATATTTAGAGTTGACCAGTAACTAGACCAAGCTAAAACTAAAAAAGCAGTTTCCTTCTCCAAAAGCCCAAAACACTAGGCACTTCCTCATGTATTTGGGATACTTATGAGATTTAACATGCAATAGTTTATGTTGCAGAATACCTTGTACACAACATGAACATCAAGCCCCAGAAAATCTGCAAAAATCTCCTAATAAAAAGTGCTTCTCTCAGTCATATAACATCATGAACTGAAACTTGTTTTTTACAAAACCCTGAAATTCCACACAAATGAAACAAAACCAATCTAAAAAAAAACTCTGAAAAAAACAAAAATTCAAATCAACACTAAACCACTAATGCTATTCCAATTCTCATATACCTTTATCCCCAGGTACCAACTGCAATTCCTAGAACACTTTCTGCTGACCCAGTTGTCTATCATCCATCAGTAAAATAACTCCCAATCCCTGTAGCCATGGAAAAGTGAGTTTGCATGTGTAAGAACAGCTCCTTCCCTGCTGAAAAACCCACGGCAAAACCAGCACTTTCACTCCACTACAACTGACCTGCTTCAGGTACTAAAGAAACCAAGGACAGATGTTCTATATTTTCTTTCTTGTCTGCTTTTTTGAATATGTAAACTTTCTTTGATGCAGCACAGGACTTTTGCAATTCAAAATCTTCTCGTAGATTTCTGACCTACTTTCCAGAACCCTTGACACACCAAGGCAGACAGAAGGCTGAAAAGCTATTTTTTTCAGTTCCTTTTCTCACAGACTTACATGAACACCTTCATGATTTCTTCATTAAGAATGTGTTGAACAGTGAGTGTACATTCTTGTTTTTCTGTGTGTTATTTGTGACTGGTCTCTGGGATGGGAATGTCTCTGGGAAAGCAGAGACATTCATAGGCTCTCAGGGGCATACAGCAGTTATCCATTGCTTCTTCAAAAACTATGTCCAGAGAAGTATAGGATGAAAAATACAAATGTGAAGAGAGAAACATACAAAGCTTGAGAGGTTTGGAGAAGAAAAGTGATGGAGCTGATGGTAGGTATGATCTACTAATAAGTGACATGCTCTGTGTAGCTGTGAAAGAAGTACAAAGAATTTAAAAACAGAATCAGCACCACTCGGCTCTTGACAGTAAGTGCTTTATCAAGAGTTTATATCAAGGACTTCATGGTAAAATGGCTCATATTAATCTCAACTAATCTCAATCCAGGCCTTTGCAATTTAAGTATAGCACAATCTAACTGTCCTGTGTTTGGGTTCAGTGGCTTTAGACACAAACTGGTATGGTTGTGCACCGCTAATATTACACTGTACAACTGGGCCACATGTACAGAACAGCAAAGCCCAAACAGCACAAGGCCTTAATAAGTATACTCACTTAGAAGACTATCTCAAAAAGAAGGTTCAAACAAGCAGCCTGTTTATTACTTTGTTCAGCACAATTTTATAGGTACTCAGTGTTGTCCGTTGTTTCCTATATATGGTTTCCCCAGCTTTCTAATTGCTATAACTCATCAATAAAAGTCAATTAAAACATAATTGTCTGTTATGTAATCTTGGTGATGCAGCAATTGTCTGAAGACAAGCTATTTGCATAATGTAGTCAAACAGGTTCAGATAAAGGTATTTAGTTATATATCTATGGTTAACCAAGTAAAAACCAAGATGCAAATACTGCTGGAAAATTATGTACACCCCAACTTGTAACTTACTACTCCTTTTTAAAATACTTTTCTGGGGTTTGGAGACAGCATTTTCCATCCAGGTCTCACTATGCTTTTCTTATGTGCTAGACAGAATATACCTAAGTATACCTTTTTACATCTTTCTCTGTGGCATGAAAAATCTATGGAATGTGATTCTGGTATACCAAATTAGTATTAACAGTACAAGTTCAGAAAAGTCTTCAGTAGGATTTTCAGCTGACCTTCTGAGATGAGACTGATTATATTAAATGAAAATGGCATTTACAGTGTTAGCCAAACTGGAGGTGTGTTTTTAGATCCAAAGACAAAAGGTCTGAAAGTAATAGCATCAATCAAGTAAAATACATTCTAATTAAACAGTGACTTTTCTCGTTCAGCAAACTGCATTATTGATACAAGATCGCTTTAGGAAAAAGTCAATAAGTTCAGAACACAAGAGTTGGAGCATTCATATAGATTCATTTAAACTACACCGAAGTTAGGCTAAGTCCTGACTTTTCACTTGTTCCAATTTCTTGAAGAAAATTCTGGGTGCTCTAAAGCTCGTCTTTTTTTCAGCTACATCAGATGGTCTGATAATATGTGTCACCTTTCTCTATAAACGATGCTCTTTCACTGATCTAGCAATGCACTTCAAAGCTGAGAACGCTAAATTCATATGTGCTGTTTGCAGCGGGTTTTTTTTAATATATTATCAGCTGATATAGCTAACAACCATCGGCAGGAGAAAAGCATATCATGGAGTGCAATAGATATTGTGTAAGCAGTAAGGCCCGATTTCTGTTTCACTTTTGCAAAAAAGTTTTTCCTGGGAGCAAGAGGAATGCAAGGTCTCAAGGAATGAAAGGGTTCACAAGGAGTCAGATGCAGAAGCCATTGTCGTGGGCGGTGAAAACGAACCAGGTAACCCCTCGAGGCTGGTGAAAATCACACTGCTAAGCACCGTGTAGGGCAGTATTATGAAATCAGGACAGAGTACAGTAAACCCCCTGAAAACGGGTCAGCGGACCTATGATAAGCTTTCTTCATTTACGTTGGGTGGGAGAAGGGCAAGGGGGGAGGGAAAGGGAGAGGACATGTATTAATATGTAACTCCAGACTCACCGATTTTGGCCAAGCTGGCCACAAGTATCCAGAGTACAATGACATACGGCTCCTTGACGTGATCCCATTTGAAAGAGACGATGGCAAAGCTTTCGTTGCTATTTTTAGGGCTTTCCGAGCTTCTCTGTCCCAGCGCCGCTGGGAGAGCCATCAGCCCCAGGAGGAGCGCCACTCCAGATATCTGCCTCATCTTCAATCCACACAACAAAATCCTGCTTCCCCTTCCCGGAGAGATCCCGCCTCTTCGGAGGTCCTTGGGGGCGAGGTCCTTGTCCCTTCGCAGAGACGCGCCCGACGGCTCAGGAACGGCGGGACAGCGGCGCGCGCGGCCGGCGGCGGCAGGGTCCCCTCCTGTCCCGTCCTGTCCCGTCCGCACCGGCTGCTCCGGGCGTCGCCTGGCGCGGGGTGGCAAAGGACGGGTCAGGGGCTCCGCGCTCAAGCAGATGCTTCGAGCTGGGGTCCCGCTGCTCGCCCGCACCTGCCTTTATCAGGCTGTTCCCGATCGGGCGGAGGCGGAGCCTCCCGCCGCTCCCGCAGAGGCTGCCGTGCGGGGACGGCGATGCCCTGACTGACAGAGCGCCCGGGGGTCGGCGGGGCCGGCCGCAGGCTCTGGGCTGTGTCCGTGCGGCCCTGGGCAGCTGGGCGGCGAACAGCAGCGGCCCGGAGCTGCTGGCGCTCGGAGCCGGGGCTGGGACGCTCCCGCGGGCATGTCCTAGGGGAGCCCGGGGTCCGCGCCCGCACCCGAGCCGGGTGCGCGGGACATCCACAGGTCTCCGTTCGGGCGCTTTGGATGCTTTTGTATCAGCCTCCCTCCCTCAGCCTCACTGTCCCGGCAGGTTGTCACAGAGGAAACGCACGCTTTTCCGCTTCTCAGCCTCGAGTCCCCTTCTGAGCTCGACCTAGCTCACCGAGGGCGCAGCAGCGCGCTCCTCAGACCAGCTTTTCCTTCTGTCCACCAGAGAGCACCTCTTCCCACGGTGCTCGGGGAAAGGACAGCAGCGTGCAACATTCGACTTTCCGCTTAGGTCTGCTTCCAGCTGCTTGTTAAGATGCGCTGTATTAAAAACTACTAAAACGCTGTCTGGTTTGGGGTTTTTTGTGTGGGTTTTTTTTTTTTTTTTTTTATGCTTACACCGTGAGACCTTTCAGGAGGTTCTACTCGACCCCTAAAGCCCGTTTTCTTGCTGATAACATTTGCCTGCTATCCTGCGTGGTCCATGATATCACGGGACCATGGTGCTGCAGGCAGACGGACCCGTGATAGTCATCACCTTGCAGTAAAAGGACAGCAAAGCATCCTGTTCCCGACGGGCAGAGCTGAGGGCGCCCTTCCACACACCTCAGCAACAGCAGCAGCAGCTCCTCTCCGCTCTTGTGTGCTCCAAAACTATCTGTGTGCAGTCTGCTCCTTCTGTGACTTTCTGTGGAAAAACACTACCTTTTTGCTTCCCTAACAAAACAGCTGGTTTTATCAGAGGTAAAAAATGAACAGGACTCCTTTAACTTCTTTAAAATTACTGGAAGACAGGGAAATTATTTTTATTATTTCAATCACTAAGGAGAAAACCTACACACTTTTTCATGGTCATCTGTCCTGCAGAGACACTCCATAAATAAATTAGCTAGTTAATAAAATCTATAAATTTCCATGGGAAGTTATTGTCATTATTACCTCAAAGCAAGTGCAGGCCCCAGACTGGACCAACTGACTTCAAACAATGAAACATCTTGAGACTTTCCTTCCTTCTTCATTATTTAAGTGAAAGGAAATTATGTGGGAAGTTAAGAGGGAGCAAATCTGAAGACAGAATTGGCTACTCTTTTTAGGAAGCATGACAGACAGCAAAATATCTCCTTCACATTCAGCAAATGTTGTAGACAAAGACCTGAAGAATTCTTCAGTGTCTAACAACAAATTCTTTCTACATTTTTTTATCTTTTTTAGAGCATGACTTAGGCACCCAAATGTTGTTCTGTGACTGTTCTACAGGTGGCTGTAGCCAATGCCTAAGTAACATTTTTGTGGATTGCCACTCGAGAGAGAAAACTGTAGCAGGAAGTAGGTAGCTGCTGATCATCTGTGTAACCCGTTGCTGAGCCCCGTGGAGAGTGTTAGTTCCTAGCCATGAACATGAATCCTGTTTGCTGCTATTAGGAGAACGACAAACTTCAGCAGAGACAAAGTGTCAGCAGTGTTTTTACTGTCACAACTTATTCCAAGTATGCTCATACCATGTTGAGTAAAAAAAGAGTTACCCGTTTTTTTAAGAGAAGGAGCTGCAGAGTTTAAAGTTAAGCTGGGAACTGATCGCTGGCCAAGAGTTCTTTTGTTAGTTAAATGTTGTAATCACCTGTTGAGTATCGTTGAGTATCGACGTTTAACCCTCTGTTGTGGAGAATTCTTTTTTTCAGTACCACCCTTGCCTGCTGCCAAGAAGATGATAAGGACCCCCGGACGGTGGGGAGGGAGGGAGAATTTGCATCTCAGGAGACATGCAAATTTAACTCAAAACCCAGACTGCGCTGGGACAAGAACCACACCAAATCCTGGAAAATACCCCAAAAGAGACGAGCCAAAGCAGAATTGAGAGGTCAGGGTGGTGTCTGGACAGCAGGGCCAAGGTCCGAAGCCGGCAGAGACGCTGAGAACCTCGATCACTCCTCGCCCTGACTACTAACGAAGTCAGTCGGACCCAGGACCCCCTGGTCCTACAGGTTGAGCGGAGAATCCTCGGCATACCTCCACTGCCCTTGTGAGGATCGGACTACTGGCTTTGCCCCTAGGTGGTGGCGTTGCATGTTCCTCGTCTTCGGTGTCACTGTTGGGAGTGGTGGCCGGAACCCGCGGAACGGCCAAACCCCCCATTCTGAGCTGATCAGTTGTAATAAAGGCATTAAAAAGGAGAAAGATCTCGTGCCCTGGTTATTTCATACCACAATAAAGCATTTCAGCTGCAGTTAATGAAAGGGCACCAGTGCTGCCAGTATTCCATCTTATATTCATGATTCTTCCCAAATCTAGGTCCAAAAAATGCTGACTGATTAGAAAAAAAATATCTCTATTGATAGTACTGAAGCTAGCCATGTTGTCCAGACGGTTATTATTAAATGTGTCATGGATCAAGAATACCTGCAGCAGAGCTAGAAAAATGGGAAAGCCTTCTCCAGCAGATCTTTTCTAGAGATAAGCAAAGGCTTGGAGGAGCAGCAGTTGAGATCACGCCTCTGATTGCCTGTAGGCAATGTTCTGCCCATGACAACAGGAACCAAAGTTACATGCCAATTCTGAGTTTGCTGGTGGAGGAAACCAGTTTTAGGGAAAAAAAGTTGTCAGTACCATCTTCTAAAAACAAGGTTTAAAACACTGTTTAAAGGCCAACACTGTATTTCTTTTAACAACAAGAAGTTAACAGTTCAAAGTGTACTTGTGACTGCTTATGGAATTTTTTAATGTTGGCAGGGTATCAAATGACTGTAGATATCAGGGAATTGTTTCGTGATTCATTAATATTTCAGCAGGACATAGAGAGGACAGAGGAGGGGACTGTCTATCATGAATTTCCTATAGGTACACCAATACATGTACAATAAACCAAGAATCCACTGAGTATACATGAGCTCATGTACAAAATATGTACCTGTACAAGAATACATTTGCATATATGTATTTATTATCAGAGTCCATCTTCTTGTGTGCTCTTTATGGAAAACCTTACACAGTTTCCAGTAACCTGGGTCTGTATCAGTAACAAAAAGCATTGGTTGAGTATTATGCTTACAATAAAGATATCGTATCACACAACAGCTGATACTTTCCGACTTCCAGAAAGATTGCACAAGGAAAATTTCTACTTACTGAAAAAATAATGGTGTTGTGTCCTGAGCCTTCTTTTTTTTTTTTTTTTTTTTTTTTTTTTTTGGCAATTGACTGAACTCCAGCATTGTAATTTCTGGAAATATTGTGTACATAATGGCTTAAAGAAAAGAATTATGAGTATCTCAGTATAATTGTTATACAAGTATCTTATATACCCTTCACACGACCTGTGTCCTGTAAAGATTACTTCTTGGCAATTTTTTCAAAGCTGAGGTAAAAGACAATTTCAGTTTAAAAAATCCCTAAAATTGTATCAGTTTTCTCCAGAAAGCACACACACTTTTTCAGTTATGCTAATTTAGATGTAGAAGCTACAACTAACTTTTAATATTAGCATTTGCCAAAAATCTATTTAAGGTGATATGAAATTAAGAAACACATCCCTGTCAAACTGAAAAATCTCATTAAAGGAAAAATAAATTAATAAATAGCAAATATTTGGCAAGTGAAGTGTGAAAAATCTCCTGATGCGACATAAACTATCATAAATCACTTATTATCACTCCTGTCTTTCCTCAAGAAAATGCACTTTTTTAATATGAATGTCTATTAAATGCGTAAGCAGGTTAAGATTTTAATGGAATTTGAGTTCCAGTATATAATTCCATATGGATTTGAGTTCCAGTATATAATTTTATTCCATAATGCCAACTGTATATAAAGTTAAATAGAACAGTCATAATTGTGAATGGCATTGTATCAATAAAACTGCACAATTTGGTGAAAATTAATGCAGATGAATGTAGAACGACACAAATTTATAGTGAATTTCCTTGATTCAACAGCTGACATTTTGCCAACCACTCTCCAAGTGAAATGAGTGCTGCTGTGCAAGTTTATGCTGCAAGGAGTTGGACAAATACTGCTGGACTAAGTGATGTTGCAGAGCACTGTGTTACAACATTGTAAACATGAACCTCTGTAATTACATTAGAAAATATATTAATTCAGCCCACACACATTACTACCAGTTAAGGTGAATAAGATGAAGACTGGGGTGAGAATGAATTAATCAGACAGGTAGTTGGAAATAGATTTGGCTGGGAAGTAGGGTGGAAGAGGAAATTAGCTGAATTCTTCACAACTCATTTCAAGACAAGACTCACTTTAAGGATAGCAAGTGAAGGGGATTCTTACCAGAACCTTCATTTTTAGCCTCAAATATTTTTGAAATTGGAAGATATTTTAGGCAGATTGTGAGATTTTTTGGCGTGCTGTTCTTGCTATTACTGTTTTTAATGAACACCCACATTTATATTAGATTAGAAGCTAATCTAGTAGGAGTAGGAGAGTACAAATGACAAACTGACACAGCCTAGGACCTTCACTAAGGAGAGTCCCCCCATAAGGGATTATATCTGTGTGAGCTCTCAGTGCCATGCACAGTGAAAAGGGAATGGGACAGAAAAAGGAGTTCTTACATATCACCAGACACCTGATACTATTTATCCTCTGCGTTCTGGAAAAAACTCCACATATTTTTATAAAATGCCATGTGCATTAAAGGTACTCTTTATTTCAGTTCCAATTTCAAGGAAAATTCTTCTATTGTTTATTGGGACTCTTCTAGGCTTGCTATTAGTCAAAGATGGCCACAGAGATTTCCACTTGTCACAGTCTGCATCTTCCACACTTTCTGTCTTGTACTCGCCTCATTCCCATGTTATTGGCATGCTGCTCGTATTTCTCTGTTCTTTGTTCTCCTTGTTTCTGCTGTCTTTCCTTTTCATGCACACCTTCTGTCAATACTCACCAAGAATCCCTGCTAGTGAGACCTAAGGAACACTCAGAATGCAATTTGTGTACGATGTTTCAGCCCAATACTTAAGATATGATTCTCTCTCTATTCCTTCCAATTCAGCTTTGTCATTTTTCACCACATATACCCCTTCTGGGTACTCACGTCAGCCTGACCAGTAAAAATGTTTACACTAGACACAAGACACAAGTGATTTCTCTAGCCATAATCAGATTGTATTTGCTGATCTTTAAAAATCATCATTTTGTTTTATGCTAAAAAAGCTGGGGGAAGACTGGGACAGAAATGATAACCACAGATTTCAGAGATCCAGTGGGGGGAAAAGGAAAGTAAAGGTGCACCTTGGCATTGTTTCTGTGTACAGGTATTCAACTTCCTGTCGCTTAACTTGAGAGGAAAAGCAAAACAGATTAATTTCTTAGGAAAACTAGGAAGACTCTTAAATAACAAAGGCAGCTAAGTAGATAATTTCAATTGCTAGCATGATAATTTTACACTTGTTTCTTATGTTTATAAGTAGGCTCTGATGTTTCTTGGTCTAAATTTTTGGCTGATCTACAGAGAGGGAATCTTTCCTTTTTTTGATTCTCCATATACAATGTTTTTGTGAAATCCATCATTCGTGCCTCCCCTGCCTAGCTAAATGTGTGCATGTTGACATGAAACAGTTCAGCTGATTTCACCTAAAGCTGCTCCAGATTTACTACACCATCCCCAGGGCTCCTGTTTCGGCAGGCACATAGATGGATTGTTCAAATCACCTGTGACACCTGCCAGCCTCGCCAAAGTGCGTCCTGCTGTCCCTGCCCTCCATGAATTACGGGCTGAGGTTTGCTCATCTGGCAGCAGCCACTGCCCTGCAGTGATTCATGCTTGTTTCAGCTGCTAGGCCATGGGGGGGAACGTGGGCAGTTTAACCAGTGTGTGGAAAACCAGCCACACGAATAAACTTTCCTCCTTGCAATCCAAAGCTAATTCCAGCAGAAGGTGGTCTACCTGGGCTTGAGGGCACTCAGTAACCTGTGAGGACAGGACTTCCTTAAGCATCTTGGATCTGCCGATAGTTTAAAGATATTCTGACCTTTTGGATGCTTCCCAATGCCAAAATACCCAACCTAAGCCTCCCCTCTTTCATTGCACATAAAGGAATTTTCCTCTAAAATATTTCTAAATCTCAAGGCAGTTGAGATTTTGTGAGTGCAACATTTCATATGTGTTTTCTTTATCTAAATTGTGATAAAGGGAAAAGTGAACCTTGGCTGAGGAGCAGCAATAATCTTGTAATAATTAGCAATTCCTTTGAACTTAAATGACATAAATCAAAGAGTCAAATAACTAAATTAATTACAATGCAAAAAAAAAAAACCTGCCAACACAATTTATGGCTTAAGGTATTGATTATGGCAATTTTATCAGTACAAAAAGACATCAATGCCAGGCAATACTATTTGTTGTTGACTTGTTCTTTAAAACCTGTTGCTATTTTAGAATGATGCATTAGATGTATCGTTGTGGGGATTTTTGTTAGTTGATTCCAGTTTACTAAAATCCAAACATTTAAGTAGAACATATATATTTTTATGAATCTTTCCTTTGGAAGTCTTCACATGTTCAGAATGGTATTCCAGGCTAAAGTCACAGAGGAAGGAGTAACTTCAGAATGGACAACACCAAGAATCTGCCTAGTTTAGTGCAAAGACATAAGCTTGAATTTCATGTATTTCAGGTGAATGCCCTGATCATGACTCAGAAGATTTTAACATGGCTCTGATTTTATTTTATTCTGCACCAAAGCAAAAGCAATAGCTAAAATTTCAATTTTTGAGGGAAAAATAAAAGAGAACTAATTTTCTGTAAAATAAAATGAAGCCATGGGGGCTAGCTTCTTAGCCACATAGCTGATCCCTCGTAGGGTAAGTGCCCCAGGCAAGCAGTCTCAAGGCCGGATACCTCAGCCCGCTGGAGGCTGGGGTGCCCTAGGCCAAACTGCAGCTCAGCCGTGGCCCCTAGCAAGCTTAGTGATTGTCAGCTCTTAGTGAAAATCAGCTCTTTTATGATTTCAGCTCTTAGCTTGCTCGCTCTTAGTGAAAATCAGCTCTTTTATGATTTCAGCTCTTAGCTTGCTCGTAGGGGCTGTGGCTGGCTGTGGCTTCCGGGAGGCAGACGAAAAGAGAGAGGAGAAGGCGGCCAAGGGTTCCACGATGGTTTATTCTGAGGGTCTCACGAAGGGTCTTGAAGCTGCTCTTCCATAGAAATGAGCCAAGACAGCCTCTTTTATAGGGTTAGGGAGGATTGAAAACTGACCAATTGTAAGGGTTAGGGAAAGTAGCCTATGGGGTCACAGAGAGATAAGCAGGAGGACCAGAGTGAGGACTCCTGGTTCAATTCCTATGACTCAGCAAATACCTATCTCTAGACATCCCTCCACGGAGCCGTAGCCGGCCCTGTGTCTGCTACAATTTTCCTCCAGTTTGGGTTATTAAAAACAGTAAATATATTATTACACAAATCTTCACTAAAAGTTACAATCAATTTGGAGATGTTTGCAGGTGTTATTTCAAATATCAATTTAGAAGGAATGCTGTACTTGTTTTGCAGTCCACTGGGCAGTAGTGGAACAGAATGAGAAGAGACAGTCAGTTTGTCACTACTGGTGTAAAAAGTGACAGAGATTCTTTGTAGTCGAAGGGCACTCCACTCTGAATTAAGGGAATCTGAACTGGATTGCTGCTTATCTCACTGAAGTTCCAAAGGCCAGAAAGTGCAGAGTATACATAGCACGCACTTCCACATTACCAAAATAGCAGCCATAAACTAACCGACTGTGGTCAGTAAATGAGTGAGTAAACAAACAGAAAGAGGGATGTTATCCAAATATGCAAAATAATTTGACACTGCTATATTTTATAACTAACTACATCACTCTGCTATGACAAATTTTTTGGCCTCTGGAAGCCTTGATTAGAAATATTATTAGTGAATTTTCAAGGATACTATTAAGAATCAAAACATGATAACTTTAAAGTGAAAACAATAAAGGAAATTATGAGAATGTTACTCTCATGAAGCTGCACAAAAAAATTAGGCAGTGGATCCAGGCTTTGTCAGACTAATGTACTTTAAACTGCTGTTTCCTACAAAGCCTCACTATTGGAAATACAGAAAAAAAAAAAAAAAAAGCTGAACAGTTGCAGAGAAGAAGTATTAGTTTCATTTTCTACATGAAAATGAGAATCCACATAGTAAAAACACACTTTGGGAAACCTTTCTAAATTTTAACTGTTGTACCACCTTGTTGACTCCGTTTGATATGATGACACAGGCATGCATCCGCTTTTGGGAGCTGCTGGAAACTTTGTTCCTGGGACTAAGAATTCAATCCTATCACTTGGCCCCTGGGTGCACAGTTACAGTTTTCCTTGAATTTCCTTTTTGGACCTTTTGATAAGCCATTTCTCGCTGCAGTGCTGAAGTGAGGTGATGCTAAAATCAGAGGTAATTGTTCTGAAAGACTCTCACTAGTTTAATCTTGGTTCAGGACATCATCAAGTTTTAGGGACTGTACTCTGATCTTATAATGTGAAAAGAAACCCCATAGAAATGCAGGCAATACTGAAGAGAGATACATGATGGTGCTATGAAGAGAGATACAAGATGAGACTGTGAGGACTGCCCTGGTCACTAAACCCAATCTCCTGGGACTTCAGGCACCCCATTGCATATTTCCTGCATACATTTGCCACACATTGTCTTGAAAACCTTATCTCAAATAATTTCTGCTGGTTAAGCATATTCCTATAATTTCTGTATAAACTTAATCAGAAAGTTCATAACATATTTATTCTTGTGTTTTGTCCTTTTACTCGGTTTCTTCTTCTGTTGTTTTTTACCCTTTAAAAGGGTAAAAATACACTCGAAAAGAAGGATTAATTAATCCTTCTTGAACAGAGCCAACCAAGACACACACAAATGAAGTTTTGCTGAGCTTTCTAGGCTGGCAGCAAGACTTCCTCAGCACAAAAATACGGCCTGAAGCACAAGTGAATGGTATTTGTTTTCAATGGCTACATCCCAGGACGTATCACAATGCTCACCCTGAAATCCAATAACATAGGCAAGTCCTACTCTTTTCGATGGATTCCAAGGAATGAACCTATAGCTAGCTGATTATTGTATTGCTATTGTATATCTTCCTTTTCATTATATTAAAATTACCTGAGTCCTCAGTATCACCATGTCCTTTCAATACAGTCTTCCTCTATATGGATGGCGACTCCAAACTTGGCATTATCAGCAATCAGTTGTGGATGCCAAAAGCATTAATGAAAACATGAAACAAGATGGGCTGCAAATCGTAGTGTTGAGGTATTCCTCTTTGGGCCTTCTTCCAGCCTGATTCTCCTCCTGCTTTTTCAATAGTTGTTGCTCCCACAGATCCTTGCAGTTTACAAAAAACAGCTTAGCACCTTGACAAGATGAACACTGAGAATGTGGTGTAGCTCCAAGCTGAGGTAAATATGGATATGTCCTAAGCATATTCTCTGCATGAGTGGGAAACCAGGATCACACTTGGGCATCAACAAAATTCTACTTTTCCCTGTGCCTCTTGTCTCATAAATGTCTCTTAATTTTTCCTTCTCTGAATCCTAGAGCTTCTAAGTGTCTATCAAAGCAAGCATCAAACATTATTTCAGAGATCCAGATAAATTTATAGACTTACTGTTCTTGATATTAATATGAATATTGAGATAGAGTAGGAAACAGTGCATAATTAAACTTTTCATTTTTGCTTCTGCTTATTTATGTTTCACTTTTAACTTTTACTGTGAAAAGAGGAATCACTGAGAAGTACAGCCAATGTCCCTTATTGAGATTCAGTAAAATAATTTTAAAACATTTTAGCTATGATATTCTATGTTCTTGACTTATTTCTCCTCTTGAACAAATTTAAAATTTCCTTAATCTATTTCTTCTATTTTCTATGTCCAGTTTTACCTTCTTTTTTTAACTACTTGTTTGAGAGAGGCAAAGAAAGAGAGGCTACTTCATCAGTGCAGCATTCTGTATCTGAGGAAACCACATGAGCTAGAAGTTTTTACTTCCCTATTGCCTTGTACAACAACTATGACAGTCCATCTATTAGGTCAGGCAATAAATCTGGGTTTGTTCTGAATCAGTTTGCATCACCTTGCATCATCATATTCTGTCCCACTAACCCTGCAACAGCAATCCTTATCCTACTCCTCCATGTCAAAGCAGGGGTGAAAATAACCATGGCCATGTTAAGGCAACAAGTACCTTCTAAAGCAATCAAGTAAGCAAGCTCAGGATCTGTAATGCACTATAAACTGTTGTCCCATATAGATGCAAATACCAGTTGCATATTAAAGTTCTCACTCTTCAGCTAAATCTCTTTGAAACCTCAAGGATGACACATTTGTTAATCAAAGGACACTATTTGATTTTCTGGCCCTACAGGCACAGACATCTCAAATTGCTAAGAGAAATGATGATGTCCCAATGTGCATGTTGTGTTCCTTTGGGAGAGTCCTTATATACAACCTTAGTGGCATTAAAAAGCAGATATCAATATGCAAGTAGTGTAAGATAAAAACGTATCTCTCTTCTACATCAAAGCCTATGTGTTAATTAATTTGGACTAATTACTAGTTACAAAACACGGTGCATAAGGGCACTATGCACCCTTGACTACTATAGGCTGATCACCAAATTTAAGGATGAATGAAACTGCTTGTCATATCATCTCTTTATTTATTCTGGTATATACAATCTTTAGATAAGATTGAATACTTTGGATTATCAATGGTGGTAGATCTACAAGAAATACTAGTAAACATCTCTGTTTCTTATTTTTCTTTTGAACAAATGTGTTTTCTTTCTCCCATATAATAAATTATGGTAGATTAAATTTTGCTATCTTTATATGTAAATAAGTGTATCATAACTTAGCTGATATTAATATGGGACACTACTCCTAAAATCATATTTATTTTTCAGTTATATGAATGGAAGTATGTTTATAATGATTTGTAGGCTGTGGGAGAGAGGAAAGAGGAAGAGGCCCAAATGTATTTCAACGGAACTACGTAACTAAAATTCTTTTAATATTCTCTGGACTACAAGCTACAGAGAAAGAAGTCAATCCCAGTCAACTACTATCAAAGCACCTTCAAGACTTGCTGGCTGCTCAAAATTGTAATGGGAATTGGAAAACAACGGCCAAACAAATCCCCAGGAATAAACACACAGTTTCCTTCCAACAAGAAATACCAGGGCCACAATTATCCCACTCTTGAACTCCTTACTAAGCAACAGGTACTTGCCACTGTGAGAGAACTAGGTGACTGGTTTGAACCAGGGTGACCTTTCTTATGTTCTTATATTCTTATTCATATCTCATTTAGCTCTAGCAGTGGTGCTTATCAGTAACGTTTAACACGAAGCTTCATGACCTAGAAAATAATCTAACAAAGGAAAAAGAAGTTAAACAGTGTCAGTTTCTCATTACAGGGGAGGTTTCTGAAAGGTCAGAAAGTTTCTAAAATAGAAAATAGTAGTGTATGAGCAATTCAGTTTAAAAAAATTAAAATCATCACTAGGGGTTGAGTCTAGACAATATTTTGAATGATTAAACTTTACATAAGCAAGATGAGTTTTTAATAAAATTAGGAGACATTAAAGCCTGGAGAGTTGTAAAAAAATGTAGAAGGCAGGATTTATATTTACAGACCAGAGCATTCAGTGATTTTATTATTTACTTGAATTAATGTGACTCATGCTTACAAGAACTCTTTGCCACTCCTAACTCTAATTATTAGGATTGTGGTTACAGACTGAGTGATTTTTTCCTGTTCATGGGTTTTGAGTTTATTATTCTACAATTTCACAGAATATTTCCTTGTTCCTGTTATTGATAGGAAGAACAAAAGATTCTGCTGTCTTGTTTCCTGTGTTATTCTACCATGTGTCTTTAGCATGTACACTCTTACTCACCTTTCTCTTAAACCATATAATGCTTTGAACCTTTTCTTTAGATGCAAGTATTTTTGCCATGCTTCCCAGATTCCTCAGTGTGGCTTCATTCTGAATTACTATATCAATATTTTGGAGTGGGATACAATTTAATTTAACCTTATGTTACACGCCTCACCAAAGTTAGGACCATACTCACTTCAGCATTCCCTAATCAATGGAAAGACACAGGCAGTCCATAAGAAAACTCATAATATTCCAAAATAAAAATTAACTTCTTTCTGGAGATGCCTCTTAATGTTAAAAGTAGGGTTAAGTGGTCTATCTTCATAATTCAGCTATCTCTATGATACCCTTATCACGTGAGAAGAATGTGGACTGAAGAGAAAGATAGGGAACAAAATATTCCAAATAAGATTGTCATTTCTCTTTTTCTTCTCCTTTTCCTATTTTTTTAAATAATTATAATTTCTGTTACATGCTTGCCAGGATTGTTTCATCTGTTGGTTTGGGAGGTGGTTTTTGAGTTGCCAAGAAATTATTACATAAAACCTGTCCAGAAGATAGCAAGATTTACTTCAGAATTTTACACAGTTACGTCTTTCCCCGACTAGTTTCTGTAACATAATGTCAATTGGATATTTTAAAGTGTATTAAATTGGAAGTTACTACAATATAAGTATACTTGAACTTAAAGCATCTTTAACCAAGGAGTGATTGATTTCAATAGCCTTAATTTCTACTGTTACAAAAGTTCTTAATCAATTGCTACAAAGAAAACCTTATCAGTTGAAAACTTGAAATAGAAAGCAGTATTTGCAAAGTTAAAATCTCTTTGCATTTTCATAATTATATAAAAATTACTTGTATTTTCTTTTGAACTGATGAGAGTATGATCCTATTTTAGATCAAATAAGACATTGCTTTAGTCTGCAAACTAAACTGTAGTCCTCAGTAAACTCAAATTTTGGCAATGTAACAAGTGCAACAACAACAAAGCCACTTCTACTTCTTGTTCTTCCTTGCAGCTTTGAGTAACTTCCCATATATCAAACACAAAGCCTAATGTAATCTTGGTCATTCCTCTCCCTCTTGGGGGTCTTTGTAAATAGTATTGCTTTAGGAAATTGAATACAGTAACTACCCCACCAAAGATATCACAGAGGAGTGGGAAATACACACTAAGCAAAAAGATCTGTTTACCTGTAGGACCTCTTTTTCCTCCTACATGTTATCCTTTTGAAGCTATATTGTTATCTAGCATATTTGAAATGTTTTAGCAGAAACTGAAAGCTCCCAATCAAAAGAAAATTCAGACTTTACTGTTATGACATTTCTTCAGAAAAAGTGTTTCTCTGTACTTAATTTTATACTGTATATATACACCCACATGTATGTTCCATCATGACCATTGAAATACTTTTGATAGAAAATACATTTTAAAGCAGATTGATGGCTCATGGCAGGAAAACAAATTCTGCACTTGGCATTCTGTGAAGGCAGACAGCAGTATTTTTGCTTGTAGCCTTTGGCAATCTTTTGCTTGGGATCATAAACGTATCCAGAAATTAGCGCTTTTCTCTAGTGGTTACCTTTGAATTTCCCTTAAAAAATAATCCATGTCATAATGAACTACAAATAACAGAGATGGAAATGGTGAGCATATATAAAGTAATCACTCTATTGAATTGCCCTAAATTTTTTTGGAAAACAGAATTAACTGGTTTTTATTATTTTCCTGCCATGAGTGTTAGCTTTTTGGTATCTATCTATTAATAAGATAGATTCTGATTACAAACTTATACCTGAGTAGGACCCAGATTCCATTTTCATTTTCACCAGCTGTTTATAAACATTGTGGGATAGCTTGGTTGGAAGCTGATTGCTCTGTATTGAGCTCCTTTTTGGCAATTAAAATTGATTAGGAATCAAAATGTTCCAGCATTATTACGCTGGATATAGTAGAAAATGAAGTTTTCCAGTTATTGATTGTAGTACACAGGAAAATAAATGTAATTTCACTGAATAGAAACAGTAATGTTTGGAAAACAAACTTCTGTTATATTACTTCCAAATGTTGATGCCCCAACACATATCACATAATTCTTACAATTTATGATAGGCCTCTAATTAAGTACAACTTGTTATTCTGGTACAGTACTATGTGAAGAAATAAGCGAGCTAAGATTTAGCATAATACAGAATAAGTTAATTTCAAAATGTTGCTGCCCAGGCTATTAAAACAGTCGGTTCTGAAGCAGGTGTGAAGTACAAGGAGTTGTCAAGTTCCTTGAAAAGCAGAATTTGCTTACTCTTGTTTACATTTGGTTGGAAAAGGTCTGGCATTCTCTTCAGTTACAGGTATTCCCAGAACCTGAAGCTGTAAGGAAACTGCCCCAGGTGCCTCACAGCCACTCAAAGAATTTAAAGTTCAGGAACCACCTGTTTTCTTCTAAGAAATTAATAATCAGAATTGACAGGAACAACAATTTCTCTGGGCAACCTGTGTGGGCATCAAAACCTGTCCTCAGGGTAGACCCCACCTGCGGGCTGCCCAGAAGCCTCAGACCATGAAACCTACACTAACACTTCATGATCCCCAGAGTGCAGAGGAAGATGAGACTCCCAGGACCTTCAGGGCCAAAGGGAAAAAGCCAACTCACGTTCTTCACCAAGAAATCAATATTTTCTGACAAATTTTTATTTCACTGTAAGCTTTATTACTAACTGTAGTATAAAGAGGATTTACCAGTGGGTGAGAAGTGTCTATAAAACTTCCTCAAGAGATCCCAGGAAAAGAGAGCACTGCATGTTCCTCTCTACTAAGGAAAGTTGAGGTGTATGCTTATTCTTTTGCATCTCCTCAGACACTGAAAAACCACAGCACATCACCTATGAATACTGAGATATCTCTATGAGATAGAGTCATTATTTAACAATTCAATAACTATGGCACAGTAAGAGCTTTGCTGGCATTTCAGGTTTTGTCAGCCTGGATATATGGGACTAACTGAACATAATTATCCTCACTTTCACACATCCCAGGTTTTAGGGTAGTTCTTAGCATGAATAACGCAGCTTTTGCTGTCAGTATGTAGCCACAGGGTGCTCAATTACAAAACTTCTAAGAGTGAGAGGAGATACAAATGAAAGTCAGAAACCTGGTTTTCAGCTATTAAGGGAAGGTACAGTATAAGCAGTGTAAGTAGTGAAGAAAATTGGGAAAACCTGAGATGAAAAACAGGGACATGATGAACACAGAGCAAAAGAAAAACGTTTGCTTGGGACAGCAGGAAAATGGCCTGAGGAGGTGTGTGTGGTGGCCTAGGAACTGTGCTTCTGGCACACACTACAAGTCTTTATGACTGTCCATAATTTGATCTCACTGGGAAGCAGCTTTATATGGATTCTTGTACCTGGAGTGGCTCTCTAGCCTCTCAGTAGGTCATTGATGGTAAATTTTGCAGTGCTAGAGACTGCAGCTGAGAACAGATGAAGACAAAACAGGAAGAAATGGTTTTTGCCATTCCCTTCCTTTCACTGTAAGGTTTGTGATGCTATTGCCCAGTTTTTTCAGCTTGTTAGAAATGATCAACAGGAGAGCCAAATTAATAAATGCGAAAGATTTTATTTTTGGACCAAAACACGGTCCTCAAAAACCACAGCCAAAGAGACTGCGTCGAGCCTGGGATCGGCGCTGGGTGAGCCTGGGTCCGACCTCTGTCGCACTGGATCCCCCTCTGTTCTCCGACGGGGCTCTTTGATACAGTTTTTATGCCTGAGGCAGGGGTGCCCCGATTTCTTGTGTAACCCCGCATATGCACCAAGGTTTGTTTTTACTGCGCAGGGTTGGACAATCGCTGTTTCCTGGGTGGCGGCGGGCGCTGATCGGGTCAGGGGAGTCGCGTACTCAGACGAATGTTTCTCGAAGACTTCGGTTCCTTTGGTTGATGATACTTACCAAGTGCTGATCGTCCTTGGGTGTTCCCTGATGGTTCCGGGGGAAGCCCAGCTCTGCGCCAGCAACCTTCTTTTATTAGTTAACAAAGCATTCTTCTCCTGCTGCCACCAGGAGTTTCGTAATTCCAGTGTGGTAATCTGTCTCCAGGTGGTCAGAGGTTCGTTGGATGTTAAATCCATTTTACAATTTTTATTTTATACATTTTCTCCCTTAAGCATGAATTACTTTATATTATATATTACAAGCTGAAGAAGCGTATCCCGTTATCAGGCTCCGATGGAGGAGAGAACAAAAAAAAAATCTCTTTTTTTTGGGGTTGATTTTTACTTTCTTTACTTTTTTGCTTTTATTTCATTTGTCATTAATGCAAATAAGAAGGTGAATATCTTGGCAGATTTGATGAATCCTGCTGTCCATGCAAACTCTCTTCCAACCCAAGAAATCATACTTTTAAAGGTGCAAGCAGGATTCAGTAATCCAGATCTAGTCTTCTACTAGGAAAAGTTGTATACTACTTCTGATACTCTACAGGAAGAAAAGTCTTCTTCAAAAGTCAATACATATATTATTGATTCTTTGTATTAATTTGAGATTACTGTAACTTCATTATTTTCAAGAGGGTGGATCAGCATGCTGTTTTATGCTTCTGTTTGAACTACACAAGTAGGCTTTGCTGACTGTTTCTTCTACATCTGTGGTGTTTATCTAAAGTAGCTCCGGACCCATTAAGAGCAGCTATTAACGAAAGCAAGATAGTTCAGCCATCCCATTCACACACCTTGTATTTTGTGAATGGTTTACTTGCATTTGGGATTTCTCAGCTGGTTTACTCATAGCCATGAGAACACATCTTTAGCAAGCATTGTTGCTTAAACTCCTTTTAGCTGCCACTCCCAGAATATTCAAACTGCATTTCTGAGTACCACAGCTATCCAACAATCTGGTTTTGTCAGGTAAACATTTTTTGGACAGAAAAAATTACTAGATTTCTAGACAAGAACAAAACAAAACAAAAACAGGATATCCATTATAAAGGGTTCACGACAATGAAAGGATTAATTTTTGTATTATTATTAAAAATTGTAAAACTGAAAAATGAAATTACAAAAATAACATTAGAAAATTTAAATTCTCCTTTCTTCTGCTATTCGTGGATCAAATAAAAAGGGGTCTTACAGCATACACAATACCAAGTACAGATATTTGCTGGTCACTGCTCACCTATCCATTTCAGTCTCATGGTTTTTCTTTTTAAAACTAGCTTAAATTTCCTTAGGCAAAGCCTGCACTATGTTTTTGCTTTTCCAGAAGCAAACTTTATTGCTCCTGAGACTCCTCCAATTCATCTGACATCTCCTATTCATCATAGTCAAGTCAGAATTTTGAAGAATAGCAGTAGGCAAAGAAATTACTGTCACTGAAGAAAGAGAGGTGTGTACATGGTCTGCTACAAGAGAAATGAAATAGTTTTAAGAACCATTCACTTAAACCTTTTTCAGTGGTAATGTTTCCCACCTGTTGTCATAACAGATTAAGAGCTCAAATAACCACAATCTAAGTCAATCTATCTTTTAAAACAACTTCAGATGTATATTATGGAAGCATTCTAATTGGACTGAGATTTTGAGTGAATTACTCAAATCAAGTCTTTTGGCTCCAATAAGCCTAGACAAATAAAAGCACTTTGATGTTGGTATTCATGTACACTCAAACCTTTCCTTAAAAATAATGTGTAAAAGTCTCTTGACATATTGCAGGTGTGCTGGGAGAATCTGCAACTGAGAAGGAGAAATTTTTCTCAAACTGCAGAGCAGAGAAATACTGACCAGTGCTTTTACATTTGCGAAAAGAAAAAGGAAAAACACGGTTACTGTCAGAGAGACAAGCCACACAGCTGCTTGCTTTAGAACACCATTTAACACCAGCACACTTTCAGGCCGTAGTTTCTGGATCTGTTTGTTGAATATGAAAGCAACAGCCAGTGTTCTGCATCTCCCTGGGATCAGCTTCCTGAAGTGAGCCTTCACCTTGCATTGCTCCAGGGCTACTGCTGTCACTTTCTGGCTTCCGAGGCCGAACAAACTGGATGAGCTAACGCTGCTCAGAACTCTCACTGTATCCCTGCACTGTGCTGCTCAACACATCTGCTCCCAGCAATGCTGGGTGCAGACAGAACTGTACTCTGGCACAAGCAGAGTCTATTTTTTTGGGTCCTGTGCTGTATCTCTAGTGCCCATGTATCCTACTCCTGTGAACCACTCATTACAAACAAGTGGGAATTCCTTGTGACCATCTATGGTTGTTTTTATACTGTGCCCAGCAGGAAAACACTTCAGTGCATTATTTCTACAGGAACAGAAGTACACATAAACCAGACAAAACACATTACTGCATTTCTTAAAGTTAGTACCCAGAGCCTTGAATAAAGATCGGCAGATGCAATGTGTTCTTTCCGTACCCATTAGTAACTGGTCAGTAACTTGCCAAAGGAGGATATTAAACCATAGTGTCTCTGTTGTTAAACCACATTTGTCTGTTACTAAGGCTCTTGTGGAGTGAATCACTTCTAAAAATTACTCCCATTTCGTAGACACGCTCACATTCTTCCTTGTGACAGGATTGTTAACAGACAATTTACAGTTTCTTTTTGTATGGGCTTCTGCCAGTGTTTTAGCAAATCTGCACAAACTGGTACACGAGATATACATATTTGTCATTTACTCTCACCCTTTTCTATTTGTGGGCAGACTTGCTATAAAGACCATTGGCCAAATGGGGACACTTACTTGTTTAATAATTATTCTGACATCAAAGTGAGACAAAATAATAAGAAATTGCTCTCCAGCTGCTGTAAAAGACAAATGCATGGATATTCCTACGAGGGATGTGTCTCTGTTTGTGTATTATCACCTACCACTGTGCAGAGTTGTTTACCACATCATTATCTTCTCTATTTCAGGACACTGGAATATGAATGTTGCCAATGAATCAGGGACTCCTATTGGCCATAGCCTATCATTAACCAGGGGGAGCAAAGGGCCATTTTTATGACCTTTGGCTCCTTCCTGGGAATCCTTCTCTGAATAAACTAACTGAGCATGTGGAGGCTTAATAACAACTTTCAGGAAGTTCTAGGATGCTAATTTTCGTATTGATTATATCTATTTATATCCCTCATTGTGTAGTATCAGAAGACATGACATGATGTGAAATCCTCTCCAGCCTACTTCTCAAGAAAAATACTTAAAATGTGCCCCCAAAGCTTAAAGACTACACCTGGTAGAGATGTGCAAACTGAAAAATGCAGAGTATTTTATTGAAATACAGAGTATTTTATTGAAAAATACAGAGTACTCCACTGCTTTCCATGACCATCAGCTTAAGACATCCAAATTGCCAGTGACACTGCAGATATTAAGATGCAGGACTTCCTAATGCCTGCTCCAAGCCATACAATAGCTTTGAAATACAGAATAAACAGGACAAAATGAGTGCTAAAGCAAGTCAGATGCCTATACCTGCTTCCTAGTTTCAGGCAGACATATTTTTACACGGTAAAATTCCTATAATGTAGAAATGCCCCCAAAAAACTGTGTGCAAAATTATGGCACAGAAGTAATTACTACTGAATACTCTAAGTAACAAATAGCATGGGAAGAATGCATTCACATTATTTTTGAGCTTTATTTGGCCACATATACAGTCAATCAAAAACTCCTAGAAGGATTTCCCCCATATGTGATGTATTAATTAACAGCACTATACAATGGCACTAAGATATACTACAACATCCACTTTAGCAGCCAGATTAAAATCTGAGAAAATACTGGAAAAGTCGAGATACTAAATTATATTTAGCCTCCACCACCACATACATACAGGAAGCAGAGCAGAATCAAAAGCTCATCAGCTAAACCATAAATGCTTTATGTTTTTATTTATGAATCCTACAGAGAATATGTCTTGGAAAGGGAAAGTTTTCTACAACCCAGGTTACCACCATCATTTTGCATCAGTTATCTGCCTCTGATATTCAAAGCCCAGCCCACCTCTGGGAAGGCCAAAGCAGCCCAAAATAAAAAAAAAAAGCAGTGAAACTCAAATCTCATCTGCATCTTTATGAAGCTAGAGCTCCAGAAGCCACAGCATTTCACCTACAGCCGAGTGCAATGATGCAAAATTGATTCAGGAATAGCTGAATACTGGTCAGGCTTTGCTTTCACCCTTACAATCAGCAGAATATAGGGCTGCCATTCCATTTCTTGGCTGACTGCATACAGCTAAGAGCAGAAATAAAAGCCCGAATTTGCTTCCAAAAGATACCCTTGGGCACAGCCCTAAGCAAAGGTTGGTGCTTAACCTTCCAGTGGGAGTCACAGGAGGTAATGTGTCCCAGAGCCACACCTCAGGGGCCAAACTTAAATAGATTGTTTCCTCATTGCTGCAGGGGGGTAATAATTTACTACTCAATCAGTAGCATTGCCCATCATCTTGTAGCATGCTTGATATGAGGCTTGGAACATGCTTCTCTTCCATGCTTTCTGTCCGTCCCTGTGCTCTGAGAAGGTTGGGAATGTTGCCATGGAAGGTTGCTTGCACACAGAAAAGAATGCAAGTGTGTAAGAGACAGTCTCTCTTCCACAATAACTATTGCAAGTGTCTAGCCCAGATAAGTCACCAGAGAACTGAATCTCCACCTGAATTTATTTAGACATTTTCCACACGATCTAGCATTTCTGTATGGTACTTATTCATCTTTTCTATATAATTTAGATTCACTGCTTCTTTGTAATTCCTTACTTTACCTAGCTGTAGGCAAAGGAATAGAAGGCAGTATTTACACCCTGGAAAAGGGTGATCAAATAAGGCTTGGAGGGAGGGAAAGCATACTTGCTCTGCTCCTTTTATTTGCTTCATATAAATAACCTCAAAAGAATTTATATGTTGGACTTCATTTTATTATGTGTAAAAATAGTCATATCTTAGGAAGAAATAATTATTGAAAAATAAAAGAGAAAGCTTATAAAAGGTGGCATATTCCACTAGAACTCATGAAACAGTTGAAATCCTAGAAGTATTGATTGTATTGATTTAACTAAGGTTTTTTCCAAACTTAGCCAGATACCTTAGCATCTAGAAATTTGCCTTAGTTTTTGTTTTGTTGGTTCCTTGCTTGGTGTTCACTTTGAAATTCATCAACTCATAAAAATTCTCATGCCATGAAGAAAAACTTGCTTCTATTTTACCAAAAGACAGTGAAGGCACTTCAATTCTTTCTGTTAACCTGAATTACTTTTTTTTTTTTTTTTTTCCCTGCAGTCCACTTGCATTATCATCTTATCATCTTTAAGGTTTAGGCTAATTTGAAGAAGGGAAAGCAAAACTATTCAATTAAGTTTTAGGACAAAAAAGTCTTACAGATACATACCAATTTCCCTTTTCCTTTAAGGAAAAGCTGACTTCGGACTCCCTTTCCATCATGTTCTGCTGATTGACGGGTCAAACTCAGCTGAAGAACTGGTTTCTCTGACTTGCTTCTACTGCAATAAGTTTTGATAGAACTCAGCACCTGCCACTAGTTTTAGAGTTTCCCATTCTCCTGAACTGCACTTCCTTTACAGACCTGCAAAATGTGTTCCTGGGCAAAATTTGGCCCAAATACATTGGGATTCAAAACTATCATTGCTTCTAGTCTCTTGTGATAGCCCACTTGGAGTCCTGCCTTCAGCTCTGGGGCCCTCCGAAGAGAAAAGACATGGATATGATGGAGTGGGTCCAGAGGAGGGCCACGGAGATGATCACAGGAACAGAACACCTCTCCAAGGAGAAAAGGCTGAGAAAATTTGAGCTGTTCAGCCTGTAGAAGAGAAAGCTTTGGGGAGAGCTTGTGGCAGCCTTCCAGTGCCTAACTGGGGCCTACAAGAAATCTGGAAAGGGACTTTTTACAAGGGGATAATGATAGGACATGAGGCGATGTCTTTGAACCGAAGAAACGTAGAGGACTGGGTATTAGGAGGAAATTCTTTGCTGTGAAGGGTGGTAAAGAACTGGAATAGATTGTCCAGAGAAATTGTAAATACCTTATCCCTGGAAGTGTTCAAGGAAGCCTGGTTAGTGGAAGGTGTCCCTGTTCATAGCAGATAGATGGAACTAGATTATTCTCAAGGACACTTCCAACTCAAATTATTTTATGATTCTTTTAAAGCCCAAGTAGTTTCGGAAATTTTGGTATATTGCTCTTGTCTCACCTAGGTGTGGCTCCCTTCAAGAATCACTGTGTTCACTCACTATTATACAGAAGGTTCTAGGCCTTCCTGATTCTTTCCATTGATCCTTTTCATGCTCTTCCTTATCTTGTTCTTATCTTTTGAAACTTGAAAATAGCCAATGAGCCAAATAACGCAGAGGGGGCATGAAATCTCAAGTACAATATGGCAGGATGTGTTAAAGTTTTAGCCTAACAATACGTGGAAAAACATATGGTCTGATATTGCAATTTAATTTCCTTCTAAATCTGTAAAAGGAATAGAATTTTTATGAATAAACCTGGCTTCATTTAGTCACATATATTTGTACCAGAATGAAATATACTTCAGACTGACTGAAATTGCTGTTTTACCTGTGGTACAGACTTCATGGCAACTGAATAACCAGTACAACTATGGTAATGCAATAGGTATGGAAAGTTATATATATGTATAACAGTTATGAAAGGGATTTGTAACCAATAGGTGAGGCTTTATAATTAGGTAATTTACAATCTTGTTTTTTTAAAAATATTTCTGTAGACTGCTGACCTCCATTAACAACAATTGAGGAAGGACACCTTTTATTTATTTTCAAGAGCTCACCAACTTAGCTGAAGTGGGAGAACTTACAAGCCTGGGCATTGCTGGAATAGGACCATTCTTAAGAAATGCACCTTTAACTGATCCAGTTCTGAAACTTTTAAATTTCTCAAGTAAAACATTGACCTCTTTCTGAATGCAAAATGTATACAATACATTATTGTGTAATTCATGTGCAATATAGAATCATAGAACAGTTTGGGCTGGAAGGGACCTTAAAGACCACCTTATTCCAACCCCCTGCCACAGGCAGGGACACCTTCCACTAAACCAGGTTGTTCAGAGCCCCATCGAACCCGACCTTGAACACTGCCAGGGATGAGGCTACCACAGCTTCTCTGGGCAACATATTCCAGTGTCTCACCATCCTCCCAGGAAATAATTCTTTCTAATATGGGGAAAAAGTCCCTCTCCAACTTTCTTGTAGCCCCCTTCACATAATGAAAGGCTGATTGAAGCTTGCTCTGGAGATTTCTCTCCTCAGGGCTGAACAGCCCCACTTCTCTCAGACTGTCTTTTTAGGAGAGCTGCTCCAGCCCTCTGATCATTTTCATGGCCCTCATCTGGACTCACTAGCACTAGTTTTATTGTGCTCATGTCAGAGACCAGAAAAAAGTACAAAACAGTCTTTATTTTGGTGTCTAATTCACTCCAGGTATAAATCTAGATACCAAAAGTACTGTTGGATGAGTGGAATGTTCTTCCATTTATTTGTCTTTCTACAAGCACCTAAATTCTTTCCCCATACCAGACTTGGTGCATGACAGGAAGCAGTAGATTAAACTTTGCCTGATCTGATAGTACACAATGGACTGGTAACCTTGAAACCAAGATTTTTCCATTAGGTAGATCATCATATCCTTGTCCAAATTCCAGTGAGACAGAATTTTCTTTATTCATTTGCCATCTTGAGATGAGCAGATGTCAAACTCCAACCATTACTGTTCTGCTTCAAACCTTCTCTTTTATAGAGGTGTAAAAGGGAAAACTTATTGTTAGGCTATAATCACTCTACTAATTGGATTTGGTGTGTTTTTTTTTTTTTTTTTTGAGGGGGGTTGTGGAGGGGTCAGCCGGGGTTGTTAAGTTTAACTACCTGAAGTACCTGAGCTAGGACAAGAAGAAGAAGTAAAATTCAACACAGAGTGTACTGAATTGACAGAATATAGTGCTTTGGAAAAGCACCTAAAGCTACACTTTTACTATGAAAAATGGCTTAGCATAGAGGAGGTTAGGCCAGAGGGAGAAAAGACTGAATAAAATTATAAATATAATTTAGTATTTTATGCTGAATGTATGCATTAGGCTGTCTGCAACAAGAGAGCCTAATTAACGTGTTTTATTGCTGACAATTGTCACACTGCAGGGAAGCTGGATGGCTCCATGAAGGACTGTGCTTGAGAAGCAGGGGGATGGCAAATTAAAGCGGTGATAAAGGGAGTAAAGTCTTGCTGGCAAGAGATTTTTTTCTGATCTAAGATACTGACAATCTGGGCTCACCTAGAAAGTGAAATCAGACTAGGATGAGGTTCCTCCCTCTATTTTAAAGATAAGATTACTTAAAATTATTTGCTAAACTTTTATTTCCATATAGCCAGACATGCTGTCCCTAAAGGGATTTACATACAAGTATTGGAATTTGACCTGTAATTCCACCAATGGAAATGACAGCATTCCATATATTCTTACCTGGCACTCTGCCCTACAGGATACAAGATCACACCAGTACACAGCAGGCTTGGTCAGACTCAAAGAGATCTGTCCAGCACATTTCAACATAAATTTCCATCCCTCTGTTAAATCTGCCTGCTCCTCCTCACTTGTTAGTGATTTTTCTGAAGTAAGGTCAGAAGTCCCAGAGTTCTACATAGATCATCTGTCACTGTCTGTCCAAATGCCTCACATGTAAGGGGAAAACATACTTTGTAAAACAAATCTTATCTTATAAACTCATCATGAAAGAAAATTAATAAACATTTGTATAGAATAGTCCAACACAGGAAATCACTAACTCATTTCTTAATTAATGAAGTTTGTAACTCAGCTGTTATATAAATCATAACTTGGAACTCATGCACCTATGAACAAAGTAGTTACCTAGCTGATAATGAGAATGCCCATCCTTCCTCCCCCCACCATGATGCAAACACTCCCTATATTCCACCAAAAAGCATGAAAACTTTGGAAGCCCAGTTGGTGCTGGATCCATCTCAAATTTTTTGAGGGTAAGCTGATGTATTTATACCTTCCAGTTTGGAAATCTGGTCTATTTCCATGCATTTTTACTGGATTCTGATGAAACCTCGAGAAAACTGCTAATGCAAGGATTCTGCAGGAGAGCATAAGCTGTGGGTGATAGTGGCTGCACAATTATCTTAATCCATTTCTGCCCAATCATACCCTGCCTATGTGTTGCCCTCATTCTGAGCTAATGGCACTGCTCCCAGCAGGGCCTTAGCATGAGCTGTGTGACAGCCAAAATTTGAGCAAGATTTGAGTGAACAGTCACCCTCAATTTAGACATATTTTTCTGATCATTATTTTGCTGTCAGTGGTTGGGCTACTCAAAGAAAGGTCTACGTATTTCTCTACTTCAGACATAAAAATGATTTGTGAAAAAAAATTAAAACAAAAGTTCTGGAGATCATTTTTATAAATGGAACTCCAGCAGACATTTTTCCTTTTTCCTAGCAAACTGTATTTACTCTTTAGAAACACAGTCTAGCAATATGCAGCTTAATGGCATTTAATTCATGCTTATTTTCATTACCAATTCGTGTTGGTGAGTGAAATACTTGCAATGCTATATACAGTAGATGTGGATGAAAATACAGGATTTTAACCATAATAACTGCACAGTCATGTGTAGCTTTCCTCCAGAAGAAAAACTGCATTCAAACTGGCCTGTTCTTAATAATGATTGTGCCATTCTGCAAATTTGTTTTATAAATTCTCAAGCATGCAAGTTAAATAAATGAGAAATGAGCATTAGAGCATGCTCTCTTGTCTCTGCAGAATCATTATTGCACTTGCAGTCTACTTGTATAGCTAAATATGGGGTTTTATTACAGGGAGCCAAATTAATTTTTTTTTCAGCACTTGAGAGATCTCACTTCCTTTTTCCTCTGTTTTCCTTATCTAATCACATGCTGTTTTCATCTTCAGTTAATGCTGGCACTTGTCTGCTTACACTGCGAACTTATTCAAGCTAAACACACATTTTTTTGCTCAGTTAGTGAATTGAGTCATCTTAGCATGTGATCAAACAAGTAGTGCCAAAAGCTGGGAAGAGGCAATTACACAACTGAGAGCACAGAGACAGAGATATCAGGTGCAAGGTGATACCTGTTTAGACACACACAATCTCCATGAAAACTTACTGTTACTGAAATTCTTATTGTGGGCAAAGTTAGTACTGGAGCAAAGCACTGTGTTGTTGTTGATTTTACTATCCCACATCACGGCTACATAGTTTTTGCATTAAAAAATCTTGCCTAGATTGGGATAGAATTTGTTTTGTTTTCTTTACAACAATTGCCAACAGCATTCAAGTTCATCCCTGCCAGTTTATTTTGGAATACACTTCATGTAATCCAGTACTGTGTCGGTAATTTTATAGTAAAAAATGGGAAAAAACTTGTAGTCATTTGTGCTGATTATAAAGAGCTTAGGTGGGGAAAAGAAGAGGGAAAGAGCTTTTATTGTTAATGGACAAACTGTCAAAATAAATATTCAATGCAGAGAAGCAGAGTTACACCAAAACCACCAAAGCTCCCATCAGCTCCCTGGGCTTATTAAATAAATGCACATAAAATACAACAGTTAATAAGGTATTCAGTAAGTGTGTCTTCTGAAACACTGATAACAAAATTTTCAAAAAGAAGATAATGGGCTAAAACTCTTCTTTTACCTTCTCTCTTATAGACTTGTAAAAGGGAAAACATATTGTTAGGCTGATAGGTGACTTCTTGAAGCTCAATCCTCTCTAAGGGCTTGAGGTCAAGGTCAAACTTTATATCTTTTAAGTGCTATATATGTCAGAGTGCAGCACAACCACTGTACTATTTTCAGGGCAAAGAGCAGAGAACAGACCTGTGCTGAGCAGTGAGGAGATAGCAGGTTGCAACCTTAATAAAATTAAGGTAGGCTCTGACCTTCCAGGATTGTGATAGCTGAGTCCATGCTGTTCCTGGGGAAAAAGAATAATTACTTATTTACCAGCACTGACATGAATAAGAATGTTCCTTAAGAGATGCATTCCAGGAAATATTTGAAGTCTGAAATTACAAGCAGATTTGGATTAGTTAGGGAAGGTTTACACTTTTATCCCATAGCTTTCTGATACATATGCTCAAAAAACCAAGATGACACAGTATATAAGCATTGCAGTATAGAATACCTCTCTGCAGCACAGGGAACAGACTTTCCAAGATATTGATTCTAACTGAAAACTAGTTGGCCAAGAGATCAGAATTAAGGTTACCTCAGGGTAAAGCTCTCTTGTTGTGCAATTATTCTAACTGTGAAGCATGAAGAGAGAGTGGAGTCTGAGCCGATGTCAGTCAAGGCTCACATTTTTGTATGGCACTGAGCTGCCCTCTGTAGACACACCAGCTTGCTCAGAACTAGCTCCAGCTTCATGTGTAAAGCTGCCCACTGTGATGGAGACTTACCCAAAATTTCAGGTTTTGGACAGAAGGGTCTGCTTTACCATCCAGATAAGGTTCCATTGCACAGCGCTGGTTTCTGGGGGAGCCTGTTGCCCATGTAACAAGCCATTTATTAAGTCACCATGGAAAGCACCATGTTGCAAGTCCATCTCAGCTTGCTGTTTGAAGCAGTACAACCCAAGCATTTAAAGGAGTCCTAAAGGAGTCGGGGACTCACTAGACGTGAGAGAAGTCATGGTGCATGTATTTACTGGTAATAACCAATTATTCAGGCAGCATTAACTCACTCATAGTTGAGATAAAGCAGATAAGTTGATGAACACAACACTTCAAAGGAGTTCTCATAGTCCACTAGGTCAGCACATTACTTGTTCTGGTAAAATATGTGAACCATCAGTCCAGTGGAAATATGAGCGATATAAACCATGGAGACCTGAAAGCCTACAGCAGAGAGAGCAATTGTAACTCCCTGGAGAGATCACCGAAAGTTCTGGGCATTCCTCACAGCTCAGGGTGAGGAAAGAACCTTCCCCCATGGTGCTCTGCAGCACTATGTTAATTTGTCCCAGTTCTGTTCTCTTCATTGGCCCATTGGCCTTCCCGATGCCTTTCCCCCTTATATGTTCGTGTTCTAGTAAATTCTGCACTCCCTGTAATCCCATTGGTGTGCAACCCCACCCATCCACCCTGGCATTCCCTATTAGTCCCTTCCCTGTGTACGGCCCCTGAGCCCTCAGACTGTGTGATCCCTGATGCTCTTCTCCACGCCCTCTTTTCCTGTATTTATACCCTGGATTCTCCTTTGGTCCCTGGACTTCTTCAGCCTTGGACTCTAATAGACTGTTGTTGGGACTCCATGCCTGGACCCTCCCGTGTCTTCCCTGTTGAGTTGCTCCCTCTGTGTGTGTGTGTGTGTGCTGGTGCTCTCATGGCACAAGACGCTCTCGGGGAAGGTTGCAGCCACCACCGCTGCAGACCGCAACAACAGACTGTAATCAAGAAACTGAGAAGCAAAAAGAGAAAGGTGGTTTTAAAACAGCCACTCTACCATTAAAGCTGTCAGAACTGTTAAGTAAATACTGAAAAAAGGGGCCCACTGCTCACTGAAAACAAAACTTGGAAGTTTTGATAGAATATCTAGCAAAGGATATTTCACTGTGTTCAACCAGAGAGAAATCTTGGTAGTTCTTGTTGCACAAAAGAAGAACGTACAGGATACAAAACTCAAAACAAGCTGAAAACAGAGATGCTGTTGTTGTTTTTACTGCATATTAAACATGCTGTTTATTAGCAGGAATTCACACTAAGACCATTCAAAGAATAGGCAGCTAACCCCAACACCTATTGTGTCTTTTTTCAGAAGGCATTATCCTGTGAAGTCCTATATCATAGACTTTCAGGTCTATGGAATTCAGTCCATCAATATCATCATATTCAGATGTGTAAAGTGACCTGTAGGGTTTTAACCACCTGATAACAGAATATTTACGTGGGAAATCGCCAAGTTAATACAAGTTTACATCTCTTCACTACTGTTTAGCATTGTTGCAAACTTTATGATGAAGAACTGAAAAGACGACAGAAGGACCAGGAAAACCACACCAGACCCAGAGTTTGGATCTATCAAGCACACTTAGGAGATGCTGCATAAAAGGAAAAATAACATGTTAGAAATAATAGACCAGATTCAAAACCAGTCAAGACATACTCAAACATCCATAATATCATGTCTCAAAGGAAATTCATCAACAAACAAAAGTTTGCCAGGTGCTAACACACAAGCAAAGGCATAGCTCAGGTGGCACATCAGGTTTAAAAAATTTAGTAGCAAATATTGTTTTATTGAACATATATTATGTTCAATATATTTTAAATGCCATCTCTCAAAATTATGCTTTTTTCTCAACAAAACTGAAGTACAAGTAAAAGACATGGGTTGTCTTTTCGCGTTTGCTGGCCAGCTATTTTTTTTACTTTACTAGAAAGTACATGAGTTACTAATAGTTTAGAAAGTTTTAAGATCATTTTCCATTTTTCTAGATGAATTGCACAATACTGCTCACCAATACATGAATGAACAAGAATTTGAAGTTATGTTTCATGATCTAGGTTCTAGCACTAAACATACAATTATTGGCAATAAAAAAATCTTTTAAGCTTGAGCAATAAATGATTTTTTTAATTTGAACAAATTATTTCCTGCAGGGTTATATGTATGCCATGGCTTGCAAATGTTCTTGTATAAATGACAAGCTCTTCTGAACACAAGCATTTTCCCATTCATCATCTGTACACATCACATCATGTTTTAGCCAAATTCACATTACAATCCAATTAAAAATCAAAGTTTTAAAAAGTGAAAAATAAAGAATCTAAGTGTCTGAGTGATATGTTTCTGTCTCTGCCTATGCCTATATTTCATTTAACAAAAGGTCCTTGGGATAAAAAATGCCTGTGATTGCCATGATGAGCATACTTAGACTCTGGGAACGATACTCTTACTTAGATCTTATATGGAATTTGTTAATGTGTTGTAGAAAGAGGTCTAAATCATTATCATTTGCAAATCAAGATACAATGACATAAAGAAAATTGCCTAAATTCACTGGCTACCTCAAAAACTGAGCTGAGAGCAGACCAGCCCTTCTCCCTGTCCCGGTCATTGCTTATGAAACTACAGGTCCTTAGGAGGGGTGGCTGCATCCAGGATGTGTCTGTGGTGGTAAGCAATGCAGAATCATAACCCTGTCATTTAACTTAAGGCAGGACACGTGACAGGAATCCCTGTCACCAAACGCAAGTGAAACCACATCCCTCTGCCATTACTGTGCACCTCAGGAGAGCAAGCCTAGATAGTCTGGTAAAGTTATATCAGCTGAAAAACCGTGTCTAGAACAGGAAATTGTTTTTTACTTTTTCTGTAGAAATGCAGTGCTTCAGCCAGCTTTCAGATGTGGATGAATCCTTTGAAGTCTGACCTTAAGTATGGAAGCAGAGGTGCTCAGTCACAGTACACACAATGGGGAAAAGCTAAACTGTCTAAGTGACCTAGTGACAGCAGAGCTGTGGGACCTCTAACAATTCCAAGAGATAAAACAATTTACAAAAAAGCCACCATTGTTCTCGGTTTGCTGATGATGTAAACACAAAAAACCCCATCTGTAAACACAGAGAAAGGATTTCCCGCAAGTTAGGTGGGGTATTCAAAGCTTGCATCTGAAACAAATTGAGCCAAAAATGGAAGAATTCTTAGGACCTTTAGACTCTTACACAAGGGGATGTGCCTGTGTCTCTATGTGCACATGTGAGTAAAATCCTAAGGGCTTCCTACCTCTTAATTGTTGCAGACGTTATAACAGTGTTTGCACAGCAGCAGTTTCCTGTTTCTAATATTTATGTATTTTCTTTTTGAAAGTATTAAACTCTGGAGCAGATTTTACAATCTCAGTTTTACTGTCTGAATCACTGAATGTGCTGTCGATTGTCTTACTAGACGTTAGTAAATCACATTTCTGGTACTAGCATGTAAGAACATATTCATGCTGATACTTTAACTAGCATACACTGTGGTCTCAAGAGAGTACCCTGTAACAATTCATACAGCTTGCAATGAAACCTTCAGATCAGCAGGAGCTGGTTTGTGCAGGCTTGGCAATGATTAAATGCAGCTCATGTGGAAGTTTAAAAATGCATTATTTTTCAAGCTAGCTAAACACATATTAAATTGAACTGAATTGTGTACTTTAGGAGGCCTTTTAGTAAATGGGAACGAGATCTTCCTCAAATACATGATTTTATAAGATGAGAGCAGAGTAGGGAAGAACCTTATTTAGCAAATATTGCTTATCAGTTCCCTCTTTCTCAAATCTCATGCCTTCTGGCTGCAGATGACCAACAAATTTCCAGCACCATGATTCATCAAATCTCATTGTGGGTGGAATGTTTCCATTAGGATCCCGAGTTTCTGCTAGGAGAGATGCCTGGACTGCTGGATCTCTTCTGCTCAGAGAATTTCTGATTCAAAACCAGACATCTGACACAGAGAAATGCTCATAAGACTTTGCCTCTTGTTGAAGGATGGAAAAATAATGGTCAAAATCTCAAGTTCTCATGAAAACGTCCGATACCAGGTTTGTTCAGCATTTCTGTAATTATGATCTTGCTAAAAAATACTTTGCTAAACAAAGATCTTTTGTTAAACAAAACTAAAAATCATAAATTTAACATCCACATAGAGATGGAGAGAGACTGTCTTTAAACCCTAATGTCATTCCAATCTGTGTTGCAGCATTGTGAACATGGGAGTCTCACATTAAATTAAAGAAAAGCCCTAATTTATAGCTCAAGCAGAAGTTCTTGGCTGCTTTTGGATTTAAGAAACTAAGTGAATTACTTAACTAGTTGAGTTGAACATCAATTCAACTCTTTTTTTTTCCTTTTAAATAAAATAGCCTTTTGCTCTACTGGGGAAAAAACAAAAGCAGGAATTTTCCTTAAGTCCTGAAAGGATACAAGTTAATGACATGTCTACATACCTGACAAATCTAGTTTTTCAGGAGTCAGATTTGCCTGAAACCTGTCTCGGTAGTTCCTTTGCTGACAAAATACCATGCCCTCACAGTTATATTAACTAATTAGTGAAACATATTTTTTATTTGAGGCAAATACTCCTTTTCCCCACCTATTATTTTATTAAGTCTGCAACTGCTGTCAGCTGAGCTGTTTTCACTTGTTTAACTCCTGCTGAATCTGCATTCGAACTGAACGGCACAGTCCTGAAAGACAATGCTCAGCTCTGAACTATCCCAAGTGAGTTCTCTGTGGTCAAGAAAAAAACGGGATTAGATAAGGTTCCAGATCCATTTGCAAGGACTGTAGGCACTAAACAGCTGCTCTGCCTTAGGAACTGCCAGTTTCCTGGGCCAACCTCAAGCACCTCCAGAGTTCATGACAATGAAGGAGGAACAATGCAATCTTAACTACTCTTCACGCCGGTCCCAATGTGTCTGAATAGGTTTTTAAAGAACTATGTGACAGCAAATAGCACAATTAACCCATATGTAGTGTTCAATACTGAGTGCTTCCATCTACTGAGACATGCTCTAGCAGAGAGCAGCAGGTTATATCTAGATTCATCACAGGACCCTTGTCTGCCTCTCAATCACCCACAGATCACTATTTGCTACTTATGCCCCATAGAACTCTGGTATGTTCATGCCCTTTATTCATCTTAAAACATATTAGAGAAAAACTGAAAAACACTTTGCTGATAGAGCTGTTCATTATGCTTCCACACCTTGGGGCTAAGTGGATACACAGAATGACAGAAAAACTTAGAATCACAGAATCACAGAATATGTTGAGTTGGAAGGGAACCATCAGGGTGATTGAGTCCAACTGCTGGCCTGTGTTGAAGACAGAGGCAAAGAATGTATTAAACACTTTTGTTTGTCCCTGTTCGTGAGTGACCATCCTTAACTTTTGCCATTAACATATTTGAAAAAGCCTCTTTTTATTGCCCCTCCAGAGTTCATTTCTAACATCATCACAGCTTCATCTCTAACTGAGCCTTGGCTGCATAAATTTTCTCCCTACACTGGAAAATAACATCCCTGTATTCTTCCCAAGTCACCTGACCTTGCTTCCACTGGACATAACCTTCCTTTTCCATCTTATTTTCAAGAGAAGGTCCTTGTTCAGCCAAGCCGTCCTTCTGCCTTGTCTGCTTGACTTGTGACATTTAGGAACAAACCATCTTTTTATAGCATAAAACTACTCAGAGCTGCCATAAAATGATTTTTTTTTTTTTTTTGAGGGCAAAGAAAAAGGACCAGAGACCAGAATGAATAATGAATTTTTCAAATTACTATAATGAAACAATTCTCTGGCATTTTCGCTCTCATACCATTCCAGCACTAGGGCTGAATTTTTAGTTTCAATTCAAACTAAGTAATGTTTATCACACAGCCAATCCTTGGAAAATAAGGAATTCTGTCTTCCCTGGAACAGTATGTTTGTTCAAATATGCCCCAGTGAGTGTAAAGCTCACAGTAAAACAAGCTCCATTAGGATCAGGATAAAAAGTATGAATGAAAATGACAGGGAGCCTTCATACAAACAGCTCTGTAAACAGATTTTAGAGGCTTTAAATAGCAACAGGAGCTAGCTGACAACTAGAAGCCAACTACTCCTGCTAGGAAGTAGTAACCTACTTGCTTATCTCAGCAGTTAAGTGATTTACACATGAAGCATGGATTAATACACCTAGGGGAATGTATCATCTCCAGAACAGTGCATTCCAATAAAGTTTGCATGTATTCTAAATATTCCTTCCACGAAATCAAGACTTGTATGTGCATGAGATAAAAACTTACCTAGGGTGGGAAAGGTCTGTGTGTTGTGGCAGTGGATAACTTCTTGGTGTCTGCCAAAGCCTAAGCTCTCTTTGTGTTTCAGGAACTTGACATTACCAGTGTCAGGAAGGTCAGACAGCCAACTATGTAGGATGTGTGTGAGAGGACTAGTACTAGTCTGGAAGCCAATGACCTGTCATATTTTGAGTCCAACAACAACTTCAAAGATACAGTGTTCACTAGAAATATGTCATTGATGCAGAAATATTCATCCAGACTGGCAAGTTGCACAGGACCTAGAATTGATGGAGTTGTAGCAGAGCAGGGTCACAGCAAATCATTTCAACAGCTTGGGCAGGTTGCCAGGTCTTGCCTAGGAGAACTTTTGCTTTCTATAGGCCCGTTTTGAGCAGGTGCAAGGAGAGTTCAAAGCAAGGCCAGCACAATTTTTCTACCTCCTCTCTATCTCTCCCCTCAGAGAAGCAAATCTTCAGCACTGTGCAAGAAATAGTAGGAGCAAACAAATCCATATTTGCTGGGGATGTGGAAGATACCTGTGAGAGTGGGACAGCTGGTCGCTGTTCAGGAGTCAACTGGTCCAAAGCCAGACTTTGCCTTTTCAATTGCAGTGTCCACGTGAGAATGAGCCATTACAGGATGCTGCTCACCAGTGCCCCACCTTGTCTCTGTCATGCTCACCACAGCAGATGGAGCAGGACCCCGTGTGATGTGTCTGTGACCATTGTGCTGGGCATCACTCATTTTTCCTTGTCTGACTTGGTTTGTACAAAGCTTGTTGTGCACACTCCCACTGCCCAGTGGGACAAATTCATTCAACCTTGAAGCTGCTCTGTCATTAGCAAAGTTTCCCTTCTATTGGTCTTATTGCCCACTTGGTTCTATTGCCCTATTTTTTTTTTTTTTTCATAGTGAAGAAAAACAGTCAGGAGCAAATTATGATGAACACAGGTAGTTGTTGCCAACATATATGAAGTGGAGAGTAACTTGTGAATCAGGATGACCTGCAAGGGAAAGCAGTGGCTTCATGCTCAGTCAAAACCAAATCATTTTACAGAGATGGCATTCTCTAAATCAAAGCAGTCTATTGATTGTCAAAATGTTTGAGGTTTTTTTTTTTTAACTCTATTCCCCAATGTTCATAAACAGAGAAAAATATTCCTCTGTGGTGTACCAGTGTTTGGTTTGCATATGGAAAATTCACCTACAGTAATGAGATATATAGGAAAGACCAAGATGTAATACAGTGCCACATCCACAAGACTGAGAGACCAAGATTCCAGAAGTGAAAAAAAGCCCCCATGTTCCCTTTGATTGCTGCTGGATGTGTTTTGCAGAAGCTCAGGAGAGCAAGTAAGAAAGAACCTTGCAAAGGGAGTAGAAGGAAAGCAAGCCTGCTAAGTCAGAAAGGAGAACTCAGTAAAATGAGACAAAATCAAAAAATGAGGAATGTATTGTACTCACATACTGGTACTAATTTCAGCTTTTCATCAGTATACATTTTTTCATAGAAGACACGTCTTAGGAATGATGCATGTCTTCTTGGCTCAGTGTACTGTTTATTATAGTTTACTCAGATTTGATAAGTGTTATCACATTTAATGTTCTTTTTCTGCACATTCATGCAAGTTTGTAATACAGACTTTGTAGCAAGGTTGACATTTCCATGTTACTTCAGAGTCTTTGAATATGTTATGATGATGAAATAAAAGGAGCATCAATGATCCAAAAGAGTCATCAAATCTTTTATTCATCAGATAGCAATAACAAAAAAATAACTCATAAAAATCTTGTTGTAGGCTTTCATAGCACTATGTAGATTCAAGTGACTACTTTGGTATGTGTGTGAAGAAGTTGCCGGCCTTTGCATCATCATTCATTACTCCTTCCCACTCCCCACCCTTTCTTTTCCATGGCATTAGAGTTATAAGGAAAAAAGGAGAAAAGGTTACCTTCCTCACACGCATAGCAACTCCCCAGGTGTGATATGAAGCTTCACACTGAAAACTGGTAGCCCTGCCAGGCCACAGAAATTAATGACCACTGATAAGCTGGAGGCTTCTGTGAATATTGTAAACATACATATTGACAGTGCATCAGTGGAAAGCTGAGAGTTACATGTGCTCTTTGATCCTCTCAAAGACATCACTCACCTCCTCTGTAAGTCTGTCTCTAAAACTGTCACCTGAACAACACCCTTTTCAGAGATTCAGAGTGAACTCAGCAGAAAGGAAGAGGAGAAGCACCATGATCTGGGGCACACTGTTTCTTCTAGTGTGTACTTAGAGAAATGGGGAAGTGCCAACAGGTCGTGTGCAGTACAGCTGAACAGAAGCCAGGATACAGGCAAGGTAGTAGGCAAGGCACCTAATCCATGAAACAAAAAAAAGGCTGGAAAAATGTGATAGTGCCATTAACTTATTTAAAACTCCCTGCCCTCCTACACTGAAGTAATTTCTATTTACTGGATTTGACCCTATGCATTCATTTTGTCCTCTGCTTGTGATTCAGGTTGATCCTTCAGTGTTTTCCAGGGTCTTCTGGTTCCTCATATCTCTTTAGGGGTCTCTGAGACGTGGTGTGTTTGACATTCTCGTGTTTGTGTTACTGAGACTGCTACTGCCCAGTTACCAAGATATCATCAAACTTTCCATAAAAACACCAGATCACTGTAATTCCTATCCAGAATCTATTTCTGAGATATTTGGCACAACCAGATTTAACCCCATGTCTTCCTTCATCTGTATAATGACTGTTCATACAACTGCAGATCATTTAAAATAATGCAGGTTCTCTCCAAGCTTCTCAGAATATGACTCCATCCAAAATGGTATCAGGCAGATGGAGCACCAAGAGCTTTGGTTTGTGAACTCCTTAGGAATTCAGCACGACCACATAAAAGTCTTCTGATCAGTGCTTAAACAGCACAAAAACAATTTTTATAACATGTCTCCAGGACAGAAAAGGCAACATGGACGAACAGAAGAAAAAATAGAAGAACAATGGTAGGTTTTGGCAGCTTTGCAGCATGACATGTTTTGCAATGCAGAATCATCCATACTGATTTTGGTACATAATATTATTTGATTAAAATTCCAATCATAAAAGCACAATTTAATGTCAGATAATTTACAGTAAAGCATTTTAATCTGAATGTAAGACATTGTAAAATTAATCATCTCAGAGTAACCCACAACAGTTTTCAAATGTAGGCATAATCCAATGACCTCAGAATCAAGCACACTTGGAGATTTATTTGTCTCTAACCCTTTGTAGCCCTGTAACAGCTTTATTAGTTTTATACTGTCACACATTTCTAAGCAAACGATCAGACTCAAAAGGAAAATATTCAGGAAAGATTTCATGCTTAGATACAGCAAAGAGGTGACACACTAATAACAGACACAATTTCACATCAGTTGTGTGTTAAGTACCTGCATAGGAGCATATTTGGGGTTTACTGCTGTGTGTTCATGTAGTGCACGAGGATGGTGTTCATTCATCAGCCAATAAGCGGCTACTGCCATCTACTGGAAACATTATTGAAATACAAAAATTACATTATACTGCCAGCAAGGGATCTGGAGTAAAATATCCTTTCTGGAAATAAATTCTCAACAAGTTATTGCATATGAAAACTGCTACAAGAATATTATCAGGCACTGTAAGCTTAGATCCAGATACATTACAGGTATGAAAGTATAAATGAAGGAATTTTAGCTTAGTTCAATTTCAGAACTGTTGTAAAAGTTTGCTTCTAAAATACCAAAAGTGTTCGCAACTGCATTCATACCCATGCTCTGTCCCACGCAGCTGTGCTGACTGCTACTCTGTTGCCTATCATCCCTGTGCTTCCACCTGACCTGTGACACTCAGAATCTAAATTTGTACATTGAAATGCTGCAGGATCTTAAGTATCTCATGTTACAGTATTCCCAAGGAAATCAAGTTATTAACTTACTTGTTGCATGACACTAATAAATTGGTTTCTTTGTAGCTATAAGTGGAAATTTTCCAGTTGTCAGACTTACACATAATGATCTGATTTTTAATTTTTTAAAAATTATTATTATTTTTCAAGATACACTTTTCCAGTCTCTGATCAGGTTTTTAACCAGGACTTTGTTTTTGCTTGAGAAAAAAAACCCAAAAAAACCCAACAACAACCAAGTGTCCTGACATGGCACTGTCTGACAACTAACTGGAACAAAAGAGCAGCACCTGCTGAGTAACCACCACTGCTTGCTACAGCATTTAAGGGTATTTAGAGATTTCCTCACAAAGGTCCAATCCTGCCCAATCTTTACTCATTATCCCAATAAACACCAGAAACACCCTAAGGTTAAATGCAGTGGTATGAAATTATTTCATTTGCAAACAAAAGACACTGAACTCAGCACACCAAGAGTTCAGATGACAGATTTATTGCTGCACAGCTTCAGTTAGGGCAGTGCTGACAGGCAGAGTGCATTAACACTCCTGGCAATGATGTCAACACTGAGCCAAAGACGGTGTCCTGTTGGCTTGGATGGAGCATACAGCTTGAGCAGACATCAGAAAAACACCTCTCTCACATGGAAGATGAGACTGTCACTACTCACAAATCACTGTAGCTGTGCTTGCTAGATGGTAGGTGCAGCAGTTCTGCAGAGCAGAATGGTGAAACTTGTATGAAGAAACAGAAATTACAAATATTTATTTGAGCTTACTTTGGATTTCTTGATTGTTGCACAACACAGGATACCTGTAAAACCTTATTACTGAGATTTAAGAAATCAATTGAAGAAGTGACTTTACTTTTCAAATGTTACAATTTTTCAAGATAAGAATAATTTTCATCAGGTCCAGATTCCTACATTTACAACAGAAAATCCTTGCCACAAGGACCACATGATCCAAGCATTTTTAGCGTAACTGATTCTAGGGTGACATTCGTTTCTAGCCACCTATTGCACCATTTCAGTAAGAAATATTTTCCCTTCCCATTCTATCTTGAAGCAATATGGCAAAAAATGTCTTATGACCTGCTTTAGTTTCTTATAAATAGCCTTAATTAGCTGACAGTTTCTGTCAAATTACTTCAAAAAGGGAGTAAAAACTGTGGTATGCTGCTGATTTGGATAACCAGCTCCTTTGGATTTTATCTAGTAGAAATATTTAGAAAAAAATCTGTAAAATACTCCAGTTATACCACTCCTTTCTGGTTTTCTACACTTCACTCTTCAAAATGTATTCAGTCCTTTAAGCAATTTAATCAATTCTGACTTCATATTCACCAAAGTATATAGAATTTCATTAGCAGTTATCAAAGTAAAGTCTTATCTCTGGAAGGCAACTGAAATTGCCAAAGAACTCAAGAGAGAAAATAACCATGAAAAGATGTAAGGATTTTATGATTTATATTGACATACATCTACACACATATATTCATAAAAAATATATATGTACATACTAGAACTGATGTCAGAATTTAATAGAAATTGGTGAATTATAATTTCCTGTATGATTTCAGTCATGAAATTCAGATTTTTAAGATATTTTTAGATGAATTAGGCATACTAAACTTACAGAAATTAAAAAAATATATAGAAAAGGAAAGAAAAAAAACCACCTCCCTTTGATTTTTAACTAATTCTTTACCACAGTGGAGAATACAGATCTGAACTGAGAATTAGTCCCCAGCATTCCAGATTTCTTTCTCTCTAGACACAGTAAACTATACTCTTGGCTTTGCAACTGGAAGAAGATTTTAGAATTCTAAAATTATTTCTCAAGTCTCTAAATTACTTTTTGCACTGTATCATTGACCTGCAAAAGCATCCCTTTTTATTGAAATGAAGCCTTGTATCAGTTGAGTCAAGGAAATATATTGATCCTTAAATGAGGAAAGACCAAGAGAGCTGGGATTTAGTTTAGCAGAGAAGGCTCAAGGGAGATCTTATCAAGTGTTTACGTATATCTGAATGGTGTATGGAATCACAGAATGGTTTGGGTTAGCTGGGACCTTAAAGATCAGCTAGTTCCAAGCCCACTCCCTGCAGGAGAGCAGGTTTCACAGGCCCCCACCCAAGCTGGCCTCCAACACTTCCAGCAACTGGGCATTCACAACTTCTGTGAGCAACCTACTCTAGTGCTTTAGCGCCCTTTGAGTAAATAATTTCTTCCTGACATTCGGTCTAAATCTGTTCTCTTTTAGTCTAAAGCCATTGTCCCTTGTCCTGTTACTGGCTGCCTGTATAGAATCACAGAATCATAGAACCATGGAATGATCTGGGTTGAATGGAACCTTCAGAGATCCAATACCACTCTGCCAATGGAAGGGTCTCTTTTACCAGATCTGCTAGCTCAAAGTCTTGTCTCTCTCTATCTTTCTTATTACTCCCTTTATATATTGAAAGGTTTCCCTGGAACTTTTTCTTCTTCAGGCTGAACAACTTCTTTCAGTTCTTTTTTTTTTTTTTCCTCAGAAGAGAGGGTTTCCATCCTCCCTCTAATAATTTTCATACCCTCTTTTGGATCTCCTCCAATAGATCCACATCTTTCTTGTATTGAGGACTCCAGAAGTGGGTGCATTACTCAAGTGAGGTCTCATGAGACCAGAGCAGAGGGGCAGAACCATCCTCTCAACCTGCTGGCCATGCTGCTTTGATGCAGACAAAGACATGGTTGGCTTTCTGGCCTGCAAGTGCACATTGCTGGGTCACATCTTGTTTTTCATCTATCCTCAAATCCTTCTTCACAGGCCTGCTCTCAATCCCTTCATTCTCCAGTCTGTGTTGATATTGGAAAACGCCCACACCAAGCTGTAGACTTGACCTTGTTGAACTCCATGAGGTTCACAGAGGCTCACTGCTCAAGGCTGTCAGGATACCTCTGAATGGGATCCCTTCCCTCCTGCACCACCTGCAGCAGTCAGCTTGGTGTCATCTGCAAAACTGGGGAGTGAGAATCCCACTGTATATAAAGCCAGACTCTTCTCACTGGTATCCAGCGGAAGGACAACAGACAATGGACATAAACTGAAATGCAGGAAACACCATTTAAACATAAGGAAAAAACCCTCATTGTTATGGTGAGGTCAAACACTGGGTAAGGTTGCACAGAGAGGCTATGGAGTTTCCATCCTTGGAGATGTTCAGAAATGACCAGACAAATATTAAGGAATTTGCTTTAGCCAACCATACCTTGAACCAAGGGGGATGGGGATTTGGCACATGGCCTCAAGAGATCCCTTCCATGACATCCAAGAAACAGCCTCACACAAAGCAAGAACTGGCTCCTGGTCTGGTATGGCAAACCTCAGAAACAGACACAAGAGTGAATTCCATTCACTTACACAAACCTCAAAGTTGCTACACTTTGTAGCATGATTTTATGATTATGTAGTGTCAGATAGTTTTAGATGCCCTTAATCTTCCTGTCTGTCTTTTTCCAACCCATACTGGTAATTATTTCCTGGAACATGAGATATCTGATCAAAAACATTTTCATGAGTTTGAAACTGAGGTAACACATTTGTAGCTGTTTTAATGCTAATATTTTCAATCCACAGATTTTTTTCAAAAACATTTTGTAGACTTTTTTAACCTTACCCATTATCTTCCAATTCTCGCTTTTTCATCTGGTCAATAAATCTGGGGTTAGGATCTTCTTAATTTTTCCCCTAAATTAGACTCTTAAGAGAAAAATGTAGTCTTTTATCTTGAATACAGTGTATTTTCTAGGTTTACTATAATTCCATTCAGAAATTGTTTTCATGTAGGCCTTCCACAGGAAGAAATTCTTAGGGGCACATTTTTCAAAGGCAAAAACAGCAGGTCAGAAATCAATCATCAAGAAAAAATATTGTCCATTGGGTCTCACTTCCCAGCAATGCCTTTGGAAATTTCCTTGTATACACTTGCATGAGACCTGCAAACCAATGTTAGAATAACAGACAGAGATTAATTTCTAATGGCTATGCATCATTCTTGATGGCTGAACAAAAAATTAAGCACATAGGAAATCATTACTTCATGAACAGCAGCTGTCCTGAGCAGAGGGAACATGAGCACAACCAACAGCCAGTTATTTTGGGGCTAAGATAACTGACTCTACAATGAGATGTTCAGATGGTGAAAATTCTGGTGCTTAGTGCTGTGTTTGAGTCTCTTCATTGGCAGTATAATGAATCTGTCCCCTTTTTTTGCCATAGTTTATTTAAAGTAGATAATATGTTGCCTGCAATAAAAAAATTGTGACTTTTATAGACAAACTGTCTATACTGCTCTGAAAAATCTAGCATTTAGCACTTGGTTCAGAACTGTGTATGCTTGCAAAAACACATTTCCACCATGAAAAAAAAAAAATCTTCCCAATGCATGGAAATACATTACAATGTCTGTTTTAACATAATGAGTTCTCCTATGTATTTGTTGCAGAAATCCTACTAAAGATAATATAAAGAATCCCAGACATTATCATATTAAAACTATATTTAAAGATAAACTTTTGAACACTGGCAGAACATCAAAAGACTTTCTCCCGTGCTTCCTTCACTCTGCATTATTTGTACAGCTATGATTAATGAAAAAAAATCCCACTGAACAGAACATGGATGAGACATATTAACCCTTCAGTGTATGAGCAAAATGCAATTTCTACACATATGCAGGAGGCTTATTTTTCTGAGGCAATCTAGAAAAAAAAGAGAACTCTGCATAAAACCACTTTCTTTTCTTGTGAATCTTGTTTTTCCTATAAGCAGCTTTCAACAGCTACTCAAAATCCTCTTTCGACTGTTTTATTGCAGGGACTTCTTAGCAGCTTTATATGGAGTGGGTTTGTTTTTTTTTTTTAATAGGAATGTAAAGGATTTGGATATCAAAAAGATTTTGGGAAAGTAACATTTAATTTCCCCCTGGTTAATGTCCAGCTGAAAGTACTCTGGGAACTAACTCTACTGTTTTAAACTTGTGAGAGTAGCTTTTGTTTTAACAAACTTGTATTGCACAATTCTGTAGTGGTAGAGATAAGTTACTGTTCTCTTTATGTCTAAACAATATTAATTTAAAAATATTTATGATCTGAAAATTTCTTAGTTTTCATATCCATTACTATGATGAACTATGGAAACTTTGAACATGAAAAAAAATTATTGGTTTAGCATTTCCACTGATGAAAATTCAGATCTACATTACATGATCAAGTATTGATGAAAATCAGGGGACCTGTAGAAGAAAATGCTGCTGATTGTCATACCCAGTATCCTTGGTATATTCACTTATAGTCATTACTTTATAGAATCTTTTCCTCTCAATCTGGGCAAAATTTGTATGGTTAGAATAAAATGGTGGGGGGGGGGAATACACCTAAATTTAGGGCGAATGGGCAATGTACATAGTAAATACACTGTCTCTTTTTAATCCACTTTAATACCTACAGAACTTGAACTGAAAATAGCATTAGACTAAAATCTGGACAAAACTTAGATCTATGCTGAAAGCCTCCTGTCTGACTTAGTTAGGATAGACAGTGGTCTAAAACTGTCATCCAATCTCTGAAAGTTTTCCTTGACCTTAAGAGAAGAAATCCTTCCCAGACCTACTAGCAAAAAAGTGTCAGATTGGTTGCTTTGAAGATGATAACATGAAAAAAACCTATCTCTACTTTCAGAAGTTATTTTAGAGGCAATTATATTTATTTGACCCTGCTGCTTTTCAAGTTTCACCTGTGAGCTTTTGTCTTGCACAATAATCTCAAAGTAACTAATAATGGCTTTAATAGATTGCTGACTATATTCTGTTAGCAATAAAATACTATCCAATTTTCATAAACTGAACAAGAACTGAGAAAAGCCTACATGCATAGTCAGCCATATATTATAATGGTGACAAAATTAGGCCCTAAATAGCTAACATAAAGAATAGCAGGTAGCCTAAAGCAGATCAAATAAAAAAGGTAAGATGTTTGAGCTACAAAAGATCTTATATCATAGAGAACAATTATGTTTACTATAAAAATGAAATTAGGAAAAAATCTTTAAAAACCATTTCCTACTAAGCAGAAAGAACGCTAGGAGACAGGATGTGAGGAAATGGCACAAAGCTGTGTCAGGAGAAGTTCACATTGGGTATTGGTAAAGAGATTGTCACTGCGGGAGTGGCCGAGCACTGGCACAGGCTCCCCAGGGAGGTGGTCATGGCCCCAAGCTGTCGGTGCTCAGCAGGTGTTCGGGCAGCGCTCTGACATGCTGATCAGCTTTTAGGCTGCTTTGTGGGGAGTCCCGAGCCGGACTTGATGAGTGTTGTGGGTTCCTTCCAAATCAAGATATCCAGTGATTCTGTGGGTTTGGATTTGCTAGACAGGTATTTCGAGTGATGAGTATAATCCAAATAAAGGTGCTATTTTATGTATAGGAATTAAGAAAAAAAAAGCACATAACTCAGATGTTTAACAACACGATGGATATTCATGTTGCAACTGCTTTGCTATTTTGAGTCTGTTTTCCTTCTTCTTCCTAACATCCCTTAAAAGCCATAAACAGCCAAAGATACGCTCTATATCCCACACTTCAAGTTATAGAGGAATATAGTAATAACCCATCTGCACATTAACATAATTACTTCTGGCCCCCTGTCCCAATTCACAGCACCTCTACAGATTTTACACTTAGCAGTTTTTAAGGCAGAAGATAATGTGAGAAGATCACATCTTGTGAGGAGATTTGGTTTCTTTTCTATTTAAGAAATTCACCATTACTCAGGCGTTTTATCTGTTCTTTATCATTAATCCAGTTCCCTTTAAACAAACAGAGTCTCTATTTATACTGAAAGAAAATAGATCAGATTCATAATCAACATGATGTAAATATTTTGGGAGGATCAATAGAGATAAAACTATTTAGAAAATCAGTGCTCAAGAGAGTTAAGCCTTTTTATAGTTTTTTTTTTTTTTAAAGGCTGGCAGTACGGGCAGGTAAAAAGACAAGACACTTTCAAGGCGGAAGATAGTAATGCAACATGGCTACAGTTTAGAGGGCATTACGGACTTTTTCACAAACACTGGGTGTAAGTTTGCTGTTTTAAACTGAAACTTTGTAAAAAACCGATCGGCTGCACTCACAGACCATACACCTATTACAGCTCAGAATGTCCTCACAGCAGTTTAAAAAATTCAGGAAGGCCGTCAAGTTAAAACATATTTTATTTTCTGTCATAATGCAGCTTTACACCAGAATGTAATTACCTTCTCATCACCAATAAACAAAGCATTTCAAGCGAACAGTTGAGAAGGGGTAGCCAAGCAGGTGTGCCGAAGGGAGGACAAGCGCAGGGATGCCGCTCCGGCTGGCGCCGGCCGCGCTTGGCTGTGGGGCTGGAAGCGCCCTCCCGGGCCCGACAGCCTCCAAGGGGGCACACCGGGCCGCCCACCTTTCCCGCCAGGAACCAGGGCCGCGCTCCCGGCCCCTTCCCGCCCATCCCGAGCCCACAGGCTTCCCCCGCCCCGCACGGCCGGGGGCGCGCAGGGCCGGGCGGGCGGCGGCTCCGGGCGGGAGTGCCCGGGGAGAGGCGGGCGGGGAAGCGGGAAGGAGGGCGCGCCCGCACACAGCCCCGCGCAGCGGGCGGAGGCAGAGGGGAGTACGTGCTACGCCAGTGCTCCCTCGGCTCCCGCTCGCTGCAGACCGCGGCGACCGCAGTTACTGTAATACGGGAATATTTAACTGGTGTCGCCTTCCCCTGACCGGCAATTCACGCGCTGAGAAAATGATACCGCAGTGGTTCATGTCAGCAGGGCATTACACCCACGTCTGGGGTTTTGGCACCACAGATAACTGTCTTCTCTGAATATTTAATCGTAAGCACTGTTCTGTGTTTTTCCTACAAATGCAGCAAGTAAAACGCGTTCCCGTAGAGAAGAAAATACATACAGTGTTTTGTTGGTCAAGAGTCAGCACGAAAAAACCCCAACCACAACACAAGAACACTGATTTTTGGCTGCTGTGTACACCATACACCACAATAGTTATAGTTTGCTGATTCATTTAAGTCCTTTGTCACCTTGCATTTTAGGTGGTAGTTTGTTTGTGTGCTCAAGGGATATAAATCTCTACAAAATCAGAATGTGTAAATCCTTAGTCAGATGTACATATATCACATAAAAGTACTGGAAGAGAGAAACATGCTCTTAAATTTGATTTCTTAATATGGTAAATTAAAAGGTAGTTGATATATGGGAGTGTTTTGGTTTTGTTGTCTTTCCTCATTGCTCTTCTTTCTCTTTTCCTCATTTCTAGTGCTGTATCTCCCTACTTTGCACCAAGCATCTCTGGTGCTTGTTATCTCATGCAGTATTACAATTAATTTGGTAATCCAGCAAAAAGTTCTTGCATAATTCTGGTTTCGTTGTCTGTTTTTCCATGAAAATTTATTAAATTACTACCAGAGTCAATGCAGAATAAAGAAACAGGAGAACATACCTGGAAGGAAGGTTGATATGGGAGGAGCAGGATTTAAAAATTTCCAACGGTAGGCTGCAGGTAAAAACCCCTCAGATTGCCTTATCTTTCTCCTTTAAATATATGCCAGAAGTCTTGGAATTCCTGCATACGAATTTCCATTGGTTCCCAAACTCCTTTCATCTCTTTGCGGGTAGTGGCAGCAGCTGTTATTTGTTTCAGCTGAGCTGACATTACCCTTACCTCTATTAGTAGATTATGGATCATAGAACCACAGAATGGTGATGGTTGGGCCTTTAAAGGATGACCTCTAACACCTATCTACTCCAATACCCTGCAAGGACCAGGGACATCTTGAACTTGACCAGAGCCCTGCCCAAACCTGGCTTTCAATGTTCCCAGGGGTGGGACACCTACCACCTTTCTGGGCAACCTATTCCACTGTTTCACCACCCTCATCATAAAAAATGTCTGGCTTGTGTGTAGTCTGAATCTACCCTCTTTTAGTTTAAAACTGTTCCCTCTTTCCTATCACAGAACGCCCTGGTAAAATCTGTCCCAATTTTTCTTATAAGCCCCCTTTCAGTACAGAAAGGCTACAAAAAACTTTCTCCGGAGCCTTCTCTTCTCCAGCTGAACAACCCCAACTCTCTGTCTTCCTTCAGAGGAGAGAGGCTCCACCTCTCCAATAATTTTTGTAGTCTTTCTCTGGAATCACTCCAACAGGTCCATGTCCTTTCAGTGCTGAGGACCCCAGAGCAGCATTCCAGGTGGGATCTCGCCAGAACAATGCATCACCTCCCTTCACCTGCTGACCACATCGCTTTTGATGCAGCCCAGGATGCAGCTGACTTTAAGAGCTAACTGAATTTAGATGTGCCACTGACATGCTGCAGTAAATTTTGAATTATTTCTTGAACTTTGAGTAATGTGAAATACTAAGTATTTTTCAAAACTCAATGCTTGAAAACTTAAAGTTTTCAAAAATGATGTAATGCTCTAACATCCCAGGGTACTTGGAAAGAGCATTCTCAGATATGGAAACTAAGCTCATTAAGCCTTATAAATTCTTCAGAAAAGAAAATGCTACATGTGGAGTTAAATCAGGGGAGGGATAAAGGTAATGCCTGATACAGAGACTGAGAGTAGGAGTTCCCAGTTTAGAAATATATTCTTTGTTTCTTGTATCCTGACTAGATTTTACTCTGGATGCTTCCTGCACTGTATTAATACCTTTTCTTTACAATTGTTCCTACAGAAATACTATCATAGAGTTCAGCAGAGATAGGCCCAAGACCACTGCAAAACCCAGAGAATGCACAATCCACTTTCTCTCTCATAAATTACCTCCACATAAAAAAAAAAAAAAAAATTTACAACTCATATAACACATCAAAAATGTTCCTTGTGGGCAAAACCCTAATATATTTAGAAACTGAGTTTTTATTGTTCCATAGCTTTTTTCCTAAGGAAGATCAAACTCAGATCTGTGTACCTGATGTGTGTTCTCTCTGTATATGAGAGTGATTTAATTTGTATAATATGCACCTGCTATAAATACTTGTTTTCAAGGAAAAGTTGGAAGCATGAGGTTATTTTGTCCTGGAAAGTAGATATGCAGGGCATTGAGCAAGGGCTGGTTTCATATTAAGTGCCATTTGAAAGATGTAATAGCTCATTCTAGCATCCTTTTGCACAATGGTTACCACATAATTAATATTGCTAGTTCTGCCATTCAAGAAACCACCAAAAAAGCCCCTCAAACAGCAACAGGAAATTACAGTTTCCTATTTTTGTTTAATACCAAATTCTTGATATACTGCAGAATAGCTTCATAGTGCATTTTGTATTAACCCAATTAAGTATTAAAATGTGTAGATGATATTACCTGCCTTCCTTATAAATATGCTGAGGTTATGGATGTTCCCAGTCATGCCCCCAGCTGGCCTGACCTTTTGTTCTGAAGTAGGTGGTGTGCCATCCCTGCTCCTTTCTCACAGGAGAAAATTACTCCTTTTTGAAATTCTCTGAAAAAAAATCAGTCACCTGAAATCCCTAGATCCCTCTCATAATGCATTGGTTAGTTTGGAGGTAAGGATGCTTGGTTGGTTGGTTGTTGGTTAGTTGGAGTTTTCTTAACAGCTACGGTTAGGAAAGATGTGACCAACACACACCAAGTCTTGAAAGCCTACGGAAGCAAGGTTAGAACAGTGTCAGCTGTGCAGAGCAACATTGCAATAGTTACATTTTTGAAATGAGGGGCTTTCAGTGCCTAATTCTAGTTACAACATATCACTGTAAATAAGGTGGTGATTCCTGAGACATGCATCCTAACAAGTGGGTAGGTTTCATGCTGAGGTGGTAACTGTACTTCTGCACTTATCCATCAGCATCTAAAACTTATTTTCCTGTAGCTATTCAAAAGGCACTTCAGAATGCATGCATGGATTTAGTCTCTTTCAAAATGAGCACCTGAAACAAACCAACCTTTGGCAGTAGTCTGAGTGAAGTGGACTTAAAGCTTGGATAAGTATTTCATACTTTTTTCTTTTGCAAAGATCATATTGCACCAGTGGGTGAGCAGGTAGAAGAACATATTGCCTCGGCATGTTGAACTGACAACACTTGAAGGAACTTCTCTTTAATAGCAAATGTGATTTCACAGGAAGTCAAACAAGCAAATCACAGAACTCTTGGTAGCATCATGGGAATCCCAGGTGCTTCACATGGGGATCCTGAATAGCTGTTTTGATGCCATGATGATTTTTTGCCTTTTTAAAAATAAATATTTTAGATACCTTTTTTGTATCTTCAGTGCTTTTAGCATGCATACTTGCAATTCTTTTAAGTCTGATAACTAAGCATAATCCTGGTATTCTGTTAGCATAATCCTGGTATTTCTGTTAAACATCCCAGAGATCTCACAGTTAGCAGATGGAAGGCCCTACGCTGTCTTGAGAAACCAAGCAGTAAAATACATCCTGTAAATTAGGATTAGGCCCCTCCAGGGGGGAATTCTTCGGGATGGGGAGATTTCATGCTATTCATTCAAGCCTCTCAATTGAGACATCTTTATTAAATATGCTAATTTGCAAGGTATATCAAACTGTATGCATGTTTTATGGGGGTGTGCATTTCGACACATTCCACCTTGGTGAAGTGGTGCACCATAAAGATCCTTATTAAATACTGAAGTAAAAGCCCTTTACCCCTTAACCGTGTCTGACTTAAGTTTTAGGACCAAGGAAAAGGCACCAGTTTCTGTTCTAGAGTTATTTTAGCTACTTAAGTATTTTTATTGAAAAAAGCCATCACTATATTACTACTTATGAAGTTTTTCTGACTCAGGTGGGACGGCAATTAAGTCTATATGGGAACTGAAGCTGACAAAACAAATGTATTTGCTGCTTCCTATCACAAACACTAAGATGTTTGTATTTCCTGAGTTTTACTTCCTGAAGTAAAGGAGGCTGAAGGCTGAAATAAATCTAAAAGAATTTATATATACATTTGAACACCAAAAAATACCCCAGTTGGTTATCTTTCAACCAGATCAGCTTTCCAGTTAACTGTAGTGATATAACACCTGACATACTCAAAAGACATATTGTAAAAAATGGGGTGAGAACTTGAACAATTGACTGGAAGTGGCAATGGAGAAATAGCACTTAGGTTTCACATGCTGCTTTAAAACCTGGTTGTTATGCATTACACTAAGATTTTTTTTTTTTTGGTAATTAAAATGAAACTTGCTAGTTTTACTTCTACTTTTTGTAGCTTTTTGCATTGGTAGTACAAAAATAAAACCATTCTTTTTTCCAGGTTTGTAACAATGAGAATATTTTCATGAAAAAAAGAGCGAAATGAATGCCTTGCTGATGCAGCAAAGAGTAGCTTTCATTCCTGTATCCTCCTTGTCATGGCAGAGATCCTACCTCACTCCCTGATCCATGGCTCCTGGCCACATAGTCCTGCATATTCCTTTGCCGTCCCTCTGGCACTCATCAGACAATTCTTCAAGTCAGTTCAGTTCATTAATCTAGCAGAGAAGAGAGTCTTCTTTTTCCTGATCCACTTGTTTTCTGGCAAGTTGACATGTGACATGAACTCAGAGGAATCCAGAAAACACAGGAGTTTGTGCAAGGTAAAAAATATGTGCACTGGCAACCTCTGATTGGAAGCATGAAAAAGAGAATGAAAAAACAGGGGGAAAGGATTGTCATCTCCCTCTCTTTCAGGGTATGTGAGCTTTTAGATCAGGTCATCTTTACACGTCACAGTCTCACAGGTTGATGAATGCCAATATTAAAGGAGAACTGAATTTGTAATTCAGTCTTGTTTCTCTTCTAACTTTATGCTCATCTAAATTGAAAGGCTCTTGCTTTGGGCGACTCTGGCTTCTGTAAAATACCAAATTCCTATTACTTCAGACTCTACCCTGGAAATATAAATTTAGTTCAGACTACAGTTGTTTTGAAGTAGGCATTGAAGTAAAACTCACGAAATACAAAACAGTATTTTTGCACTTAAGCTTTCATATTACTGTGATATGAGGACATGATTTGCACTTAAGTTTTCATATTACTGTGATATGAGGACATGATTAATTCACAGGTATTCACAGGAATACACAAGTCTCACAAATTGATGGTATACACAAACGTTTTTAAGGTGACAGCTTTATTTCTTTTTTCTTGGAAATGTTGTCTGATCTTGTGTTCACAGTAGCATCAGGGAAGAAAACTAGATTCTGTTTCCCCTGGGAAGCTGGACTGTTTTTAATTGTCATTGGAGCTGCAAAATTAATAAAATTGCCATATTATTGCTTTGTAAACTTACATCTGTCATCCATATTGTAGTTTATTGCTTTATCACTGATATCAAAGGCCACAGTGAAGACAGCTACTTCTATTAATAGTTACTAGTATAACTAACACTATTAACTGATTAAACAATATAGCAAGAGGTATATTTGGAGTGGAACTCGACTGTGAAACCTTCTTATGTTTTCTGTGACTTTCATAAAGTTATTTCTGCACCATTTTTTGCAAGTAAACTTCGTTGTTCAATCTTCCCTGTTACCAAACTTCAAAGCAGACAGTTTGCATGCTTACCTTTGTATGAATGAAATCACATCATTTCATGTGTAAGACTAAGGTAAAGGACAGTCATCATATTCAAACAGTATTCAGAAGCTTTCCTAGTTGTACATGAAGTACCAATGCCACTGACATCAGTCATCAATTTTGGCCACAAAGACTATTGCCAAAAATTCTTATTGTTCAATACCAACCTAAATTTTCTACATGCCTTGCTGTTGCATGTTGCTGCTCTAAATTTGTCATGCTTTCTTTGTATTCCTAGATATTCTAAAAGTATCATTAACATAAAGTCAGCAAGTTTGTTCCTAATGCTTCCTTTATAGCTCTAACATGTGCTGTCAATGGGAGATGAATTTCAGCAACTTATATAACATAATGGATTTTTTCAAAATGGCCATCACAAAGTAACCTTTTCCTGACACATGAGTTAAAAAAAATTAAAATCTTTCCTCTGAAAAATGGCTAGATTTACATCATCTGTCAAGGTTTTGTGTACAGTTACTAAGTCAGCATCGATTTCATGTCCTAAAATGCTATCTTGAATGCACTTACTTTTTAAATTAACATTTATTACCCACCTCAGTATTGATTAATGACATTACTGAATTAAAAGACAGTTTATCAATCAAATCTGAAAGATTTTGTGGCATTGCTCAAACTTCTTGACTTAAACACTTGTACAAGTCTTAATTTTATAATTTCCTTTTGTAGATGATTGCCCAGTGAGTGATAATTGAGTGAAATGCATCTTTGGTGCAATTTAGTACAGATAATGCATTAAAATTAGGTTTTCCTGAGCAACAGAATCAAAGAATTGAAGGTGCAAATGCATTAATTGAAACAGTGATATTGTAATGCTGTCTCAGAAGTTTGAGCTTCATTCAAAAGTGAATAGTACAGTTAGGTGGGTTCAGGAAAAACCTGTTGTGAAACACTTAAAAAACCTACAAGACTTCACTCAGCATTTGAATTTTACATAAATATTTTGGAAAGATAATTACATATACAGTACTGCAGCCTTGCAGTGTGGTGAACTGGTTACATACAGCTTCATGCTTCAGTGGCCAGAATGTTTCTGGTACATCACGTGTCTCATTTAAAAATAGCAGTCTTGCAGCATGCTCAGCAGCACAGATAGAGCAGAGACATCCAACAAGTCTTGTCAGTTTCTTGTGCATTAATTCACTTTTGGAGGTGCCTTTTCAGTTGGCATCCCTGTCATCAGTTAGTCTCTGGACATTCATACATCATTGGTGGACTCATTAAGACATTGTTTTTCCACACTAGCATCCTATGTTCCTGCTAGCTTGTTTAGAAACCTGGAATGGGTTTGCAAGCATTTTGGGAACTGAATATCTCTAATTAACATAGAGGAGAAAGGATTTCTGATATATTCAGAATGGGTCTGCTGTTTTGAAATACCTGGTTTGAGTGTTCTTTGGTTGCATTTAAATTTCCATTCTGTTGGTTCTTTGTGTTTATGTAACTGCATATTGTGCCTTTAAGCACCACTTTGTCAATAAAAACCAAATTTATTTTATGTTTTGAATGTTAGCTTTGGTACTATAATTTTGTTATGCCAAGATACAGTATTAGAATATATTAATTACAATTAGAGTAATTTTAGTATTTTGTTTTTAATGTATTTCTGTGAATTTTTAAAATAATTTAATCTTTTTTTATATGTATGCTCACATGAATGCAGGCACAATATAATTTTTAGCTTGCCCATTGTTTTCCAGTTCAGCAGTGCTCTGTTGTCTCCTTCTTACCCAGCAGATTGCAGCTTTCTGAACTTTTCTCAGGCAAACCATGCTGCCATTAACTGGTCTAAATCAGTAGGCTTATTTTAGCCATCTGATTTTAATTGTGGAGATGGCTAACTCATCAGGCTTTTAGTCTTACATTTTAAAAGCCCTCACAAAGATTTACTTGTAAATAAAATAAAGGCTTTACATCATTTTTACCAGACATGTCACTATCTGAAATACTTTTATCAGCCTCCTTTCTGTAAAGCTATGGGTAGCATACAGACAGTTAAACAATATAAACCTAACAAGAACTTGTGTTGTCTAGTTTTTATTCAGCTGAAATGTCTCTCCAGCATCTGCTATATGTAGAATTTGCTCACATGGAGAATGCATAAACTCTAGGATCTCTATTCTTGTTCATCTTAGGAACTTGTTTTTCTGGACATGCAGTCAGAAAATTGTAGAACAAGGAAAAAACACTGTCATTTACTAAAATTACATTCCTCAGCAAGCTCAAACTTAGGTGTCTAAAGTGGCCTCATCAACTTATATTCAGGGCCATCACCTTCAGTTGTAACTGTTTTTTTTACATGATCATGTGATTCTACAGATATCTTTAAAAAGGTGAGTCAATAGAGCACGTTATTCCGAATAAATGTATTTTGGGTAAACTTACATTACTTTTCCTATTCCAATCCCAAAGTAACAAGATAATTTCTAAATTGCAAGGAGCTTTGTGTTTACAAATGTATAGAAAAGAGCAAACTGGACATGGCTTACTGTTAGTAAGGAACTTAACCAAGCTTGAGAAGCTGGCAGACATAATTGAGTTCATCAAAGACAAATGCAAAGCGGTACCTTGGGTAGAATAAACCCCTGCAGCAGGTGCAGGATTTGACAGGTTATGTACCAGCTCTGCAGAAAATTTGGGCTTTTCTTGCATAATGAGCTGAACATAACTGCAGTGCAAGTTGGGCTTTATTAATGAGAGCAGATTGAGAGAAGAAATTATTTCTCTCTACTCAACACTTATGAGGCAGTACAGTATTCTACTTTAGGGTTCCCCACGTAAAAGAGAGGTCATAAAACAGAGGTCATAAGAGTCCAGAGAAGATGGTATAGGCTAGAACATACACTAGGAACAGGCTGAGAGATATGGCCTTGTTTATTCCAGAGAAGAATTAGGGAAAAGTGAGCAGCAGGAGGATCTAATTACTGTCTTCCACACGGGAGCATATGGAAAGATGAAACCAGATTTTCACCAACACACACAGTAAAATGACAAGAGGCAGCTGACATTTCCATGGCAACACAGACAATTCCAGCTGGACATAAAAGAAGGATTTTTTCCACTGGTCAAGCACCTGGAGATGACTTTGAAATATGACTCAACAGAACACTATGCAGCAGCTTTGTTGACCTTGAAGTTAGAGAGCTCATTTAGGCATAAGCTGGACAATTGAGGATGTGCAGAGGTCCCTTACAGCCTGAGTTATTTTATGATTTTAACTAAGATACAAGCAAGTTACATACAGTGTAGTATTTTAAATTTGATTTCTTCTCTGAAGACAGCATTGGAAAATTATCAAATAGATAACTGTCTTTCATTTAAATCCTATTCTGAAGTTGTAATATGGACTAGTGGAGTCACAGGCAGAACTGTGGTGAAAAATGACAAAGATAAGTCAGAAAAAGTTCTTACTGATGTCTTCAATTTATAAAATGGAAATTGCAACACAGAGATGACCAACACAAGAACAGTCATAGAAATTTCTGATAGTGTCTTTACTGAAGATAAAAAGGCTGCACTATTTAGTCATTTAGTCATCTGTGTATACCTGTGGTGGGTGGCTGGCTAAGTTTTGTGCATGCTGGCCAAAATTGCCTCTTGCTTAGCAATCAGTGTGTGTGTGAGTGCTTCTGGGGCACAGGGAGGTAACGGCTTAGGTAAACATAAGGGAATTTAGTAACTGGAGGGGCTGTTGTGGAGGAAGACGTGCACATTGGCTGTACAGAAGAGTATCTCGAGGTAATATGGGACATAAAGGACACATATCCTGCAGTGGAAATGACAGGGAACTGATCCACAAGCCTTTTTCTTCCTGCTGTGTGACAGGAGAAATGGATGTGACCTTTGGGTTTCAGCTCAATGCCATGCATTAGGTATTTGGTAGTTCACACTCGCCCTGCTCTACTCTAGCAATATCATATTGTGCAGGTTTTAGGACAAAAGGTTTTGTCCTTTTAGCAGTAAGGTTTGGTTTTCTTCCAGATATAGTAATTGAATCTGCATAGAAATGCAAGAAGACTTTCACTGGCAAAGTTAAATTTGCTTGTATCCTGGACTTCTCATTGAGGCTTTTTATCAAAGATTTTAAACTTTGATTTTGGGGTTACTTTTGATTCTTTGTGATGACTTCTTTTTTTAACTGAAAACATTTTCTAGGTGGCAGTTAGGTCTCCAGAACACTGTCTGTCTCTCCTATGCCTTGTGCACCACCTACTGGATTCTTTTTAACATCCTGCCAAAGACTTATCATTTCACAGGTCCATGCAATACAGAATTTACTTGTTTCCAAAAAAAAAACCTCACAACCCCATTACTTGGGTGAAAAAATATGTCTTAACTTATCACAAATAAGGCTTAATTCATGTCTTCTGTCCAACATCCAGTTGTATTTAGCAACATCATAAAGTGTTTTTACTTTAACATATGGCATCAATAATCATAATTAACGGCATTGTGGTTGGTGTAGAATATCTGAGAAAAACAGCTACTTATTCAGTAATTAAAACAAGAGTTGTTATATGGTCTACTTCTGCAAAGTAAAAATTTTGGTTAAAAAGAAAATTTTAAGACAATCTCATATTACTTCTAGAAAGAATCAGAAACACCACTTGGTCCAAAATTATCTCAGGTAATGTTTAAATGAGATCAAGCTAGGGCCTAGGAGCATGCAGAAGCCCAGACGATAAGGGGCTAATGTGTATGTCTCAAACACCAGAAACTGGACAGCCATGGGGTTTTGTGCCAAGAACAAGATTTGCCTGGAGAGCAGGACCATGTGGAGGTAGAGCAGGGACAAACGTCCTTGTTCTACTCCCTGGAGGCATAACAAACAAAAGACAGCATCAGTGAAGAAATAGGCATGAACTGCCAACCAAGAGGCAATCCAGCAGGAGGATATGAGACCACCCAAGACCCCTGTGACCCTCCAAACTATGTCCAGATAGGTCTGAAAAAACAGTCTGCAAATGATAACTAATTTGCATAGAAGCAAGAAACTTGTCCTCAGGGCAGGCAAGACTGATCTGTAAACAGGTATTCGCATCAAGCCCAGGCACACACACCCAGGACTCTGCACATCCCATTGGCCAAAGAGATGATCTCCCTTGTTCTCGTCCCCTCTGTAATTCATCTCTTCCTTTCTCTCTTCCCTCTGACCCTACCCCTTCACCCAAAACCTACTGCTGGCTTACAGAGTAGGTCAGGGACTAACATATCAATTTCCATGCCAAGTGTGTAATTTACTAATAAAACTTTGTGGGCCCTCTGACTTTTGTCATTCCTTTTGACCACAAGCATTTACCAATCTTGGGTGCTTCCTTCCCCATACCAAGGGACATCACAGAGCAAACAGACAAGAAACTGAGAAGAGAAGAATGAGACACAGCTCAAGATGAAAGCCATTGTCAAACGCTGTTTATGAGGACGATGAGAATGAGAAGGCACATAGAACAAAACGCTGTGATGTGTTTTAAGGCAGACAAGATTTACTTAAGTAAAAGACTACATCCTTCAGGATATCTGTGTCATGGCAAATAGCTAAAGCAGGATCCCAAAATTAACATACAACATCGCCTCATACTGCTGACAGTACCTAAGAACAGAGATGGAGTTTTAAATAATGGGAAACATTTTATACCAATTTCAATATGTGTATATATATCTAGATGTATAGATATGCAGATATGTTTTACACATAAAGATATAAGAAATTTTTATCTCATATTAAAAAAACCTGTATTTACTTTTCATATTTTACACTCCATCTGGTCCAATGACGTCAATATATGAAACCGACTCTCACTGAATAAATGTCGGTGTATGACTACAAGAATTTTTTCCATTAAGAAACTTGTAAGAAATGTTCCTTTAAAGAGTTTGCTTTGTAGTAAAAGTTCAAATTAGTAGTACTAAAATAGAATAAACCTACCAAAATACTACAGAAAGGAAATATTTTAAAAAATCTTTTAATTTAGATGGGGTAATGAACAAAATTGGTTGCTTGAATTGTTTCAATGTAAAGAACTTTAATTTCTATCAAGAATTAGCAGACATGCACATGCCTTGAGACTCAATTTGAGCAATTTAATGAGAGCTATTATCAGTTAAGAAACACAACAAATCAACATTTTTGTAACAATACAGGCAATAACAGATGTTAGTACCATTGCAAAGAAGGCAAAGCTGTTTCACGATGGTGATGTTGATGGACAGAAATCCTCCACACTTAAAATAAACAAAGCCAGCACCACCAAAAAGACAAAATCAGTTCCAACAACCTGTTTATGGCTGACCAGGACGAAGAGCTGCCAGTAGGAAACACGCCTATATTTAATGAGGTTCCCTCCAGCCAGCCTATCCAATGGCTAGTGCCTAGATCACTGTTTTCCCCTGCTGCTGGAATCTGGACATGCAAGTCTATGAAGATCACAGCTACACTTCATCTCCTGGTATAGTCCCATGTCATCATTCCCTTCCCACCTAATGCACACATTGGATCCCTTGAGTAAGCGGGATTAGATGTGCAGCCACCTGAGCAACTATCCCACAAATTCTCTGTGTGTAGAGACACACACCATCAGGCCTTGCAGCCTCCCCAGTAGTTGTTACGGACTGCCTGGTCCCTCTGGTATGTGCTTCCAGCCGTCTCAGCGACACACATGTATCTGGCCCAGCCAGAATGCTTTGGTAATTGAGCTAAAGCCCCTGCTCACTGTCTAGGTTCACCTCAGTATCTGCAGGCAGCCAAAGGGTGCTAGACATGCCCTCACTTGGCTCAGCTGCCAGCACCACAGGCATATGGGCTCCTGTCATCCACAGACTCCACTCCAGTTCCTGGCAACATAGGTGACACTGGCAATTGTGACCCATGGTATGACTCCAGCTGGTAACAATCAGACCTCCATAAGCACATAGGTACACAGAACAGAGAATTCCCTCATCCAAGAAAATAGTTAGACATTTAATTTAATAAGACAGGGCAGCTGGCACTTAGGAGATCCAGAACATCACCAAATAACTGCATGGACCAGGGACTAGTCCCTTATCCCTCTGTTTTTCGGTGCTTGTTCCTCCCCAGACCACCTACATCCCTGCCTTTGCTTCCTTCCATACTTAATCACTATTGTTGTGGAGAAGAGATGACTGAGAGGGGATTTAATGAATACTTATCAATAAGTATGTGACCTTTCAATGTGCTTGGGTTATTTCACATTATTAATAAATCGGTGCAGTGACTTAAATAGAAAGCTAAGGGAAAAAAAAAAAAAAGGCTAATTAGAAGACCAGGTTAAGTCCCCTGAAGACTCAGATTTGGCAGAGGTAGCCTTTGCCTCCACACCTCTGTCCATGCAGTCCTGGCTGCGGCAGAACAGCTTGAAAGAACCAGGAAAGAACAGCCTGCATGGGATGTACAGACACAAGAGCAGGAGTGCGTAGTTACCGCAAGAGTAGCTACACAGACTGAAAACTAGCTCAAATACTTGTATTCCTGGAGTAAAGAGAACACCTCCTGGCAGGGGGGGTTATTTTCATTTTAAAGTCATGATGTGAAAGCGGTCTGTAGGGGTGAGTGGGCATTTCTAGAGGCATTTCTATAGGAAAATATTAAAAAATCCTCTTTTGAAGGAAGAATGAATCCTCTTTTGAAAATACAGATCTTAGTGTCTTATATTCTCATAGGGCAGAAGAGGACTATCATCCCCTATCTTAAAGGCTTTTTGAATTTTAAAGAATTTTATTTTTCCTGTAGGTTCTGCTTCACTATGTTTTTTACAGCTTCAGTACCCAAACATGCTAAGAGTTAAAAGGAGTATAGGAGGCACAGTCCATGGTCTCTATGCAGGAAGAAAAGCTATCTCAGGACACAGCTGTATTAGATTTCACTTAAAAGGCAGTTCTAAAGAAGGTTGTCTAGTGTGTGAGAACAAGGAATACCATTTCCAGTTTGAGAACAAGTGGTGAAGAGACAGGGTAGCTGTAAGCTGTTTAGTTATGTCTCCTTGCAGTTGCTAACCACTGGATTAGCCACTGACTGTTCATTCTGTCAATTAACAATTGACACTGCTACATTTCTAGAGCAGCACTCTCACTTTTTGGTTTTGTCACATTATTAATTATGCTATTACAATGTTGTGAGTTAAATACTTCAGTCTTCTGCTCCTTGAATAAAATCATGGTATTTTTGCTACTGGAAAGTTGAGTGATGTTGTTATTTACAAACAGAAGGTCCATATTTGCTTTTGGATGTAACATCATTGAAACAATGTTCTATGTAGCAAATTACTTTCTTTCCTTACAAGTGAAAGACTTTCAACACCACTTAAAGAATCTGAGAGAAGTAACTCAGGCTTTTGCACAGAGGATCAATCTAAGGTAGCTAGTTAAGAACAAATGGCTCCATCGATGACAGATCTCATTTGGTGGATTACCATTATGATGGCTATTCAAGCATCATACAAGAATCCTCAAAATATTAATGGTCAGCTTTAGTCATTATTCAGACTAGAAAAATAAATGGTAAAGAAGAAATCAATTCTGCTCAGAACCAGGCAGCTGAATGTTCAGAGAGTATTTTCATGTAATTTATAAACTCACCAGCAACTAAATTAACATCTAAACTGTAAAATAACTGTTGCTTACAAAGTTTATCAGCAAATACCATTTACTCAAAAAACCCCAGAACTGATGTAGTAACACATTTATTGATCACTTTACCAACTAAAAATACAATTTTATACAGTCAGTCAACAGCAGTAACATACTTTATGAGAAGCTATGCTTTAACAAAATGGTGTTTAAAATATGGATTTCACTATAACTTGTCAAGCCAAGCTTTTACAGTGCTAATCAAAACAACTGCTGCACTTGAACTTTTCCCCTAAAACATCAACAATAATGTTGCAGACAAAGTAGCTTTTCCATCGTTAATGTGGGTTTAGAATTTAACAAGACAACTTCAAAAGGTTTAAAATATCCGTAACATTGTCATTACTTTAACATTCACACAGATAAAGTGATACATTTAATACTTTCTAGCATTAATAAACAGTGTAAAAATATATTGCATATATATATATATATATATATAAATTTGTTTCCTTTTCCTGAAAAAACCTAGTACAAACTAGTAGTATATGATCCCCCCTTCAAGTTTCTTTTACTTATTTTAAAGATTGAAGAGTAGTAGTTTAAATTAACAGAAACAAAGACGTGGAAATAAGAGAATCACTGTTGTGCTCCCCCATAACCTCTTGTCATGATTACTAAGCATATTAACCCCTTGGTAATGCTGGTTCTATTTTTGCTGACACCAGCTGGAATTTTGGAACTGGCTGCAGTGGGGATAAGATTTTGCCCAGTGTGCTTTGCACTGAATGGTGCCTGGCCCCCTCCATCAAGCGGTTAAAAATCTTTGCTTAGGACATGTTTTTCTACCATAGTTAAGATTTAGAAATGCTATGCTCAAGTTGTTCATTTGCAATAATGAAAAGAAGATTCAGTGTTAAGTTAGTGAGAAAAAGTAAACTTGTAAGGTTAAATGATCATGTAAAATTTTTTACTGTGTTGAAAATTTCACAGTGAACACAGTAGGCTAGTACAGCTGCATGTTAATGTTTGCAATGTCTGCAATTATAAATATTGCAAGTAATTATTAGCACACAGCAGCTTCCTGGTTGATGAAAGACAAATGAAAATAAGAACAAAAACTAGTAAGCTTCACTGAAGGTTTTTATCATAGTGTACAGTGCTCCAAGGAAGACTATGTCAAGACCTATTTCCATATCCCAACTGCTTAACGATTAAATTTTAATTAGTGCTCTAGGTAATCAAAGACAAAACAGTTTTGCCTTCACCCTTTATGATCAGGTCCTGACAGCATGCACGTCCAGATTTGTGCAAATGACAAATCAAAACATCTAAATCGAATTAGAAATGGATGTTGGAACAGCATGGACTGATAAACATGCTAGCAAAGGAATAAAGCATAATGTGGATAAATAAATGGTTTATGACTGAAAAAAATCAATCTCATTCAAAAATTATACTTCTGTATAAATATATATTTCTCCTCTAATAATTAAATCTGTGAAACATCACACCTTGCTAAGAATAAACTTCAATATACTTATCCAACATTGACTATTTCTCTGCTTTACAGAAGGTAAAGACAAATTACTTTGTATTATAAGCATCGTACAAAAAAATTTCCCTGCTGCAAGAATTTGCCAAAGCTGATATATTCTGAACCCAGCACAAAGATTAAAAATAAACACACTTTTTTGCACACTATAACTTGGTTTTGCCTATGATCTTACCTTTTCATACACTACAGTGCTAACAAAAGTAGCTTGCCAACATGATTTTATACAGGACATCAGTTTGTAGGTTAACTGACTTTACACAAAGCCTTTGTAAAGATCTAGTACATATTTAGCTTGAATATTACAGACATACACAGCAGTTCAGTTGCATTAATATAACCATATTTAACAGAGCCCAGGCTGCATTATTTCACATTATTTAATTACTTTGTTTAAAAATAGCATTTGAGCAAATGCAAGCATACAGAAGCTCATCTGATGTAAACTGGAACTTAAAATAATTTACCACTGTGGGGATTCAGACTGCCATCATTTTTTCTTATTTTGTCGTTAATCTATAAAGTAGCTCCTGATCAAAATGCAAAGATCAAAATGGATGAACTGAGTGTATTTTTAGGTCCACATTTTCAACTTAGTTGAGTGTAGCTTTACTCATGTTTCTGATGTTTTCTGAAAAATGGGCAAAGTTGGAGAAAAACCTTGCATAAAGATAACTGGAGGTAAGGGCAAATTACCATGAGCATTATCTTTGAGGTCTTTGCAAATGTTTACATCAAAACTCACTTTGTACAGTGCCATAAGCTTTACAGTAACTCACAAAAAAGAGATACTGTATTTGAAAATTAATTCATTGGCTATTTAACTGCAATGGAATATGACAGAAGCTTATAACTTTTCCAAATCAGGTTAGTCAGCTGGGCATTTCTATGTCAATTTCTAAATGCAAGGTTTAAAGAGAAAAAAGAAGTCTCTTCTGTAGTTTTGCCCTTGTGTATATCCATGTCCCCAAGCAGTGCCGGTGTTCATGCATGTGCGCACGGGCATGGATACAAAAGATAACTTCTTTTTAAAAAAATTGTTTCAGACTACCAGAACTGCAAATGTGTGTCAAGAATGCTCAGCCAAGAGACTGGATTTTTCCCCCTTTTATGATCAGGCTTATTCTTGCCAAAGTCTACCTTGAGTGGATGATCAATTAGTTTGAATGAAATAAGCCAATTCAAGTGTCTTCTGACAACAAAGTCAAGAGTTATATCTTAAACTTGATTTGAAATCCACTTTCTCCATGGGCTTTTTAAAGCAATATACCAAGGTTAATATACTGAAAAACATGAAAAAAAACCCCAAACAAATATATTAACATATATTTTTCCTTGCAAGAATAAATTACTTGGACAATTAAGACGTGGAGGTTCTATCTGCAATATTCTTTTACTTCTAGAAGCATTATTATTAGCTGGGTCATCATTCAAGGCATTGGTTTTGAGTTTAATGAGCCAGCATGAAAGCAACTATATGTTTCTTGGTAGTTCTAGGATTCTGAAGACTTAAAAAGAACAACCCTGACAATAATATTAAGTAAGCCAAATGGGCACTTTGGGGTTGCACAAAATGAGCAACTGAATGTTAAATGATATTTTATGGGCAAACACTCCAAATACAGGAGGTACACATGTATTAATTTGAGGTACTCCAGACTTTAAGAATTTCAGACAAGTTTAAGAGCTGTCACTATGCTTCTGGGCTTCTGGCATTTAATTGTATAAAGGTTCAAGCAAGACATGAGCCCACAGGCAATGTATGACACTCCTGTTTCCTGTTCCCATCTCACTGCACCACAGCGTTATACTTATTAACAGATGATGAACAACTCCGTGTTTACACAGTGAGTGTCACCTTGCTTCACAAAGCTGGGGCAAAGGGCCCATGCAGAGCATAGTTTTAAATGGTTTCTTAAGAGCACTCAGAGGAAAGCTTGCTTTCCCTCTTTCTCTCTCGCTCCTACTTCCTCACCATAAAGAAACTCCTCTTGTCACACTAAGTCTATGCTAGAATTGCTGAGGAGTGATTTCTCTCAGAACAGGGTGGACAGGTAAAACCATAAAAGCCTCCTTAGATCTTTACCTTTATGGTATGAAGGGAGAATGACAACACCCCCAACCAGCCAAGCTGAACAGCATTGGCTGCAGGACTAGACCTTGGCCCTAATAAGATTAAAGTTTTCCATCAACATTTATACAGTTTAATTACTTAAGCTGGATCCAAAGAGCATGTGTACGCACACACAAACCTACACAAGTCTTGTGCATTACATTACTTAATACCAACTAAGTGACAAGCCAAGAACATAATATTCACACTACAAACAACATACACAAAGGTGTAGTTATTTTGGCACACACGCAAGGCTGACAGTCAGTTAAGAGGACACATACCAGTGCAACGTTACATTTGCTCTATCATGAAGGTAAAAGGTTTGCTCTTGGCCAGTGCAAACAGAGAACTGTTAGTCACAGATGACAGGCACGTGCCCCCAGAACACATGCATCCCTGAAGGCAGGGTTATGTTTTGACTATCATACATGCAGGCACAAATAATTAAAATTTATTTCATAACTATGAAAAGTCTTAAGGAAAAAACCTATCAATTACAACTTTAAAGTTTTGGTTTTGGAGGAATATACATGAGGATTTTCTCTACAGATGGTTTCATATGGCTGGGATATCTATCACTTGCAAGTCAAACCCATAGTAGTCATTGCCTTTTTGTTCTGCCTAATTCCAGCTACTATAAAAATATTAATTGAGCCAACAGAGGGGGAAAAAAGGATGACTGAAATGGTACTTTGTGAACAAAGTTTTGTAAAATGCTAAAAAATTGTCAGACTTTTAAATTTAATTGTCAGAATTTTTAGTTTAAGGTCAGTAAAATACATACTTTCAAATATCTTTGAAAGACAATCTCCATGCTGATGAAAAACACAATCTGTGACACGTAAATAGTTTTCAGATCTCCCTTTCCCTTCCCTAAATGAAAAGGAGGTAAGAAGTAATAAATAGTTTTAAAGAAAAGGGGCTAAATTTTGGCTATAGTCTAATATTCAACATTTCCCTTGGGATTCCAAATATTTAACTACAATTAATTACAACTGTTCATATAAGACCCATGAAATTATGTGTGTTTTTTAATGTCTGCTTCTCAGTAATGCTATTGTGATAGCTTTGATAACCACAAAGAGCAGGACAATCATTTTTGGTTTTGATATTTCCATCCTAATGGTTGCAAAACTCCCAGCAAATCTCTCAACTAAAGCTCATGGAGTGACTAAACAGAATTAGTAAGTAAGCCCTAATAAGAAAATTCCTTTTGACTACTGCATATTTTACTTAAAAACAACATCATTTTCAGAAAATTATTTGTAATGACTATTCATTTGCCTCAGTAAGGATTTTAGTTTCTTGCCCTCAGTCTTGTCAGGTTAAGCTTCAGTAGACACACAGGTAAGGATTGTGTACTGCCACAGTATTTAAATGAAATTCGGGTCTGTTCTTTAAGGCAATTATTTCTAAAAGCTATCTGACTTTCTGATCACATTTCTTTCGGTAGCATCTACTGTAGTAATGAAAGCAAAGATAACTAGGAACAACAGGGTTTTATAGAAGATGTCACATAAGACAGTGCTACATAGTGGAAGATGCTGAAAATCAAGCTGGAAATTTAGATGGAATCAATTGAGATGCCTCCCAAAAAAGAGAGGACAGTAAACCGCATTAGGTTCCCATGTCCTTACTTCAGACATGACATTTAGTTACAGTCTGCAGCATGGTGCATCGGAAGAGAATATGCTCAACAACACCCTAAGGGCTGAAAATGGGGCACCTCCTCAGCTATCCCTTCCTGTCATCTTTGAGGTATAAGCTGTACTTACTGTCCTGAGAGTTGAGGGAATAGCAGATGTAAGAAAATGTACTGTGCCTCATTCCCAAGCAGGCCTGGAACTTAAAAGCTAATAATCAAGCAAGTATTTAGGCTTTTAATTTCCTACCAATATTAGTGGAATAGTAAGAGCTTAAGTAGGTAGTGAACCCCTAATACACAGCTGCATAAGATGCTTTTATTCAGAGCCATTATTTTTCACACCAAATATAGTAAAAGAAAAAAACCCTCACTATCTTCCCAGCAACAACTTTCCTTTGTAACTGTCACATCAGAATGACTTATTTTCATGTATCACTTTGAGGTTTAAAACTATCAGACTGGAGAAACAAAGAAGAACAAAGAAGTGTGTTCCTCAAAATAAAATACTGCTATCTGAACCATCTTCTCAGGTTCTGATCCCAAGCTTACTATGGCATTGAAAGAATTTCAGATTTTGCATCAGGTACAAATAAAGTGCTTTGGTTCATGGCAGGGATTTTATACTGCAGAAGCAATGCAAAGCAAACTCTGGCAGAACCTCTGCTTGTTCCATCAGCGTCTTATAACTCAATTTCTAGACAGTGTCAGCTTGGATCTGCTTGCACTGTGAATTCCCTTGCATGCCTTCATGTGCTGATCTCTCTCTCACTTTGAACCAACAGCTTAAAACCTGTTTATATCTTAAAATCTTCCTAACCGATCACTCCTCCTGTATGGAAATATTCTGGCATTACAGACTCTGTACTCTGAGAAAACCAGTCTTTTGTGTACCTAAAAGCAAAGTGTCACCCAATGTGCCAGACAATAGCTAGCAACAAACACCCAGGTCAACAGTGTGCTCCTGGACTCTGCAGTAGGCTGGACTTCACCCTTTAGTGAGGCTGGGTCCAGAACTTTTCAGTTACCAGTGAGTTATTAGTCAAGTCTTAAAGTCAAAAGGAAAAACAGGGACACTGATTTTGCATGTAACTCAGTGGGACGATTCATCAAGGTTTGTAGGCTCAGCCTTCTTATTCATTAAAAAAACCAGGACTATCCTGGAGCCATCTTCAGATGCACAGGCACCAGTGACAAAGAATGCTCTTTACATTTAGACAGTTTACTACCATGCCAGAATAATTTAGCCACTGTTGGTATCAAGTATCCTATTTTCTACTTTGGAGTATGACAGGTCCCCAGTGCAACAAAGTAGTGGATAACCTTTCACTCTTCAAGAACACCGGGTAATTCTTGGAAAGGGTTCACAAAGCTGAACACTTTGCATCCTGAGCAGCTTTACATACACCTAAGCTCTTCACAAGTAACCAATGCCATCTGTAGGAAAGCAATTTAAATCTTTCCAGGAGCATGTGCTATGTTTTGGCAAACTCCCCTCCTGCTTAAAAACAAACATCAAAATGAATTATAAACAAACAAAAGGATGTCCAAGTCCACAAGGAAGCCCTTGCCTTTTGTTAGCAATTGTTGTTTAGGTTTTAGGCTGATGTATGGGCTCAAAGGGTCACTGAGGACAAAGTTACAGGACAGGCTACCACACAATGTCAGCAGAACAGAACATGAACAGTTTAAGGGCTGAAAACCAGAGCTCTCTTTCCATACATTGGCCAAATACAGACTGTTGACCTGCATGGCACATGGCAGCACACACTGCTCACCCATGTTTATGTACTCTCAGTGGGATGCTGGGTGGAGGGAGAGCAATACATCTATTAACATTGATTAAGAGCTGAACACGAAAATCAGGGCAGAAGCTCTTTTTGAAGGAAAGCAAGGCAGAACTGCAAAGAGCTGGTTTTGAGCACTGGACATCCTATCTTTCATAACTTTAGAGAAACTGAGTAATACATCAAGGTACTTGTTTAGCTCTTGCAGAAAAGTGGAATGGCCTTTTCTCTCCTTTTCAACCAATATTAAAAAAAAGTTATTTTTATTCCAATTAATTTCTTTTCTGGAATTAATTTAATTCTGGACCCCAGCTAGGTCACACTCAGCTGCCTGTACCTTAAACCTGTGGGACTGGTTCTCCTGGTAACATTGGAAAGCCATTCCCAGCAATACTATTGCTCCCAAGTCTGGTAGCAAAAGTGAACAGAGAATCAAATCCCTTGGATTCAAACAAATCAACCATTAAATGTAGCCCAGTTATAATGATTTGGGGTTTTTTTCTGTGGGAAAATTGCACCTGATTACATAGATATTAATTGTAAATGTCCTTACTCCAAGGGGCCATAAGCTTTCCTTACATATGTTAGAGCTTAAAGGGACTATGTGCAAAACAACATTCATTTAACAGGAATCTGATTGGCAGTGTTAAGTCATAAACAATATTTTAAAGTATTATTAGCTTAATGCCCTCTTCACTTCCAATGTGAGGCAGTGCAAACTTGAAAACAGCCTGTGAAAATCCTTAATTATACTTTCTTAGTAATGTCTTGTGCCTCATCTCTCAGGTTAGTACAATAGCTCCATCCAAATCCAGCCAGTCAGAACCATGCTACAGTACACACAAGAACAAGCACAAAGTATAGACAGGAGGAAAATAAGGGCTGATATTTTCCTACTCTTTCTGTTGACATAAAATACTTTAGAGCCTATATTGTCCTAGAAATAGCTTTTTTTTTTCAGTTTTCCAATGAGTGGTATATGACAATCACAGGCTAGAACCTAGTATATTACTACCACTTACTTCCCAATTGTTTATTTAAGAAAAGTGCTAGATCCCATATAAGACATTTAAAAAAACCCCTAAAACAATAGTCAAATGAAACTGCATAAGTAATGGGATATTCTTCAGAAAGACTGCTACAAAAGATCCTCTTTTCAAGAGGTTCTCTTTGACATCATCAGGGCAACTGAACACCGAGGAATGTTTGAGTTATTTTGCTTGAATTGACAAAGTGTGGTATGACTGCTCTTGACTTTGGCTTTGTTGTTTGTTGGCGTGGTTTTGTTTTCCTAAAGCTCAGCAATATAATGTATTTTTTACACCTACATATTATTTATTTTTGCCAATAGATGCATGAGGAATGTAATGAAGTGGCATTGTGCTGCAAGTAGCTCAGCAGATGTTGAAATCAGTTCCAGTTCCTGAAGACAACTTCTTGACAACATAGTCTCAACATTCACAATAACTGAAACATGTGGGATTCATAACATCATCCTTACAAATATATACTCTATTCCCCTCTGTGCTGTAAACCCTCAGCCTTACTTGTTTCCTTGTACTTTATGATCGTATGTGCCTGCATGCTTATAACCAGATACATATCCTGAGTTATCCACCAGATCTTCTCGGCCAGCTTTGCCTTTTCCTTTCCCACTGGCATCAAACCTCTCTTTGTGAGAACCCGTGAATTTTGAAGTATCTGTAAGGCGTGAAACAGTTGGAGATGCAACGGTTTTCTATTGGAAGAAAACAAAGAAACAAAACAAAAAAGACACATCAGAAATCAGCTATTCTTAAAATAGATACTTTTACATGCTACCAAGATTTACATCTTTGCTAATGACAAAGACTATGCAAATACCTACTCCTTCCCAGCAATAGGATACAAAAGATGTTTGTTTCTTGCCATTACATACAATGACAATAATAATACAGCAGAAAATGAAATAGCACAAATTATGTCAAAACCTTTTGGAAGAGACTTTCAGTATGAGATACTTTTGATAATAATCAAGTTCAAAGCACCAACAATATGAAGAAGTTTCATCTTGATTTCACATTTTGAACCATGTCCAAAATCCATTATGTCAACACAAAAGTATAAAAGCCTGGCTCCACCAATATAGAAAAAGTATTCCAATAAAACTAGAATTAATTGCTTCAAAAGACAATTTCATTCTAAACTCTAGGATTCATGAAAGAAGTAACAAACTGGAAGGACTGAAATTAATTTCTATTATTAGGAAATTAGCAGTCTATGAAATGGCACTGAGCAAAGATTTTTTCTTCCAGAGTCATAACAGGCTCTTCAAAAATCAGTTTTGTTGTCATTGAGACAAAAAAAAAATTTGACTACAGAAACAGAAAAAAAAATTATTTCACAAAACAATATAGAAGCATGACAACCTCTGTGCTTGGACTAGGATCAGCCTCTTTGATCCTTAAAATTTATATTTCAATTTTATTTTATTTATATTAATTAATTAAATTATATTTTAATTTTATTTATTTATTTAAAATCAGTTGAAGAAAAAACACACAAGACTTTTGAGCTAAAATGAACAAAAATGTTAAAATCTGGGCATTTTTTAATGTGCATCACCTGCCACTATCTGAAAGAAAATGACCACTAGAGCATTCTTTGCTCAAAACAGCATTGCTAAATGACCTTTAGGGACTTGTCTTGCAGTCTTAAGAGTACTATTTGCAGAGGTGGTTATTTTTCTATACTGAAAAAACAGGTATCAAGACAATGCTTAGGAAGAAGTATTGGTCTAATATATACAGTTTACTTGTTCACATTGACCTGGTAGCACCTTTTGACAAGGAAAACTCCAAATCCAAGACAAGGCCAATATATTCAATATGGAGTTAATTAAACTTAAATAATATTTGCTTTCCTTGTATTTAAAAACCATTATTTTACAGAAAATCAGTTTTGTCTACACCTGCATACACTCTAACATCACATCTACAAAGAAGTCTCAGAAACTCTAGCTGACTGCCCTTCCTTTACCAAATTCATCTCGGGACAGACTGCTATTCTGAGTATTTGTAATGGTAAACTTTAATACTATTTGAAAAAGAAAGACTACAGCTTCTGTCACTGATGTGCCCCTTCCCACATATGACATTATTATAATTGAAATCCTGTTGATTTGCTGTTGGCAAAATTCCTATAAAATGGGAGGCTCACCTTGTTTCCAACAATACAAAATCCAAGCAATGTTAATTCCTTGCACATTATGCAATCACTCCCTGAACTGATGCATTTGTATGAAAGATCAGAGATGAGATGCCACTACAAGGCTATGCAGAACACCTCATATCTCCTTTTCCTTTTTTTCCATCATTGTTATGATGAACATGTATACATTAAAAAGAAAATACTCCTTTCTTTTTAAGGTGGGGGTGAATATTTTTAAGCTTGTGCTAAGGTGCTTTCATTCAAAAAACTCTTTGTAAATACAGAGTAGAATATACAACAAGTTCATACCCATCCTGGGATCCTCAACCAGAAGCAGGTAGTGATACTATATATCACAGAATCATAGAAAAGTCCTGTGACTGAGCACTACTGAAAAAAGCCTTGCTCCATCATCTTTGCACCTTCCCTTCAGGTATTTATATACATGGATATGGGATTCACCCTTGAGCCTTCTCTTCTCCAGATTACACAGTCTCAGCTCCCTCAGCCTTTCCTCACAGGAGATATGCTCAGTCCCTCCATCACCTTAACAGCCCTTTTCTGGACTCTCTCCAGCAGCTAATCAGTATTCTCCAGGCAGCCTAGAATTGAATGCAGGACTTCAGATGAGATTTCACCAGTGCTGAGCAGAGGGGAAGGAGCACCCTGTTTGCTTGGCAATACTTGTAGTGCAGCTGAGATACCAGTAACATTCCATACAGCAAGAACACCTCTCCGGTTCAGGTTCAGCTTGGTGTCCATGAGCGCTCCCAGGTCCATTTCAACCAGTCTCCTTTCCATCTGCATGGCGCCCTGCACATACTGGTGAGTGGGGCTCTTCTTACCATCTGCAGGACTTTGCACTGCTTGTGAGCTTGCTGAAGGTCCTGTCAGCCCAGATCTCCAGACTGTGAGATCCCTCTGGGTGGCAACCATCCCATCTGGATGGCCTATTAGCCACTCCTCCCAGCTCTGTGTCATCAGCAAACTCACTGAAAATATACCACACGCTATCATGAAGATGATTAATGAAGATGTTAAACAGGACTCGACTCAGTATGGACCCCTGGGGTACACCACTGTTTTCCAGCCTCCAACTAGACTTTGCAGCGTTCATCAATACCCTCAGGACCCAACCATTCAGCCTGTTTTCAATCCACTTCAGTGTCTGCCCATCCAGCCACTACAGCACCAGCTTGAGGGGCTGTGAGACTCTTGTAAGAGACCACATCAAAGGCCTTACTAAAGCCTGGGTAGACAACGTACTACTCCCTTCTTCCCCTGTCTAGTTGGGCAGTCATTTAATTGTAGAAATTACAGGTCAGTCAAGCACAACTCTCCCTTGGTGATCAACCATGCTGCTTACTCCTGATGACTTTCTTCTCCTTCAAGTGCCTGGATATGATTTCTAGGACTAGCTGTACCATTACTTTCAGTGTCTTGAAATGTTTATCCATAAAGATTCCTCTATAAGCTAATGACTTATTTTTAGTGAACAGCCTCTATAAACTGAATGTGCAACTAACTGTTCTTATCAAAATGGTTTTATTCTGTTTCTGAACAAAACCAACTATACAGATTAAACTGGGTATGGAGCAAAAGGCAAAACCAATTGAAAGGGTGGCTGTGAGCTCATTCTCTACAACCTATCTGCTCATTATTGCATAAGGGTATGGGGAGGCAAATAAAAAAAGTGAGGGGTGGGGGGGAGAAAGCTGACCATCCTTCTTAAATAAAGAAAAATGTAGGAAGAAATATAGTGAAGAGCACAAAGGGCTGGATGAGAAGAGTTTCCACAACAGCAAGTTACTACTCTTCTTTTTCACAATGAATCACACACAAATGATTCTGCCCTGTCATACAGCAATTCTGTTTGAACTGTTTACTATCTAGAGTAAGTTATATAATTTCTCTACATTATTCTAAAGGAAATAAATTCCTTGGGGCCAATCTCCTCCTTTTTTTTTTTTTCTGAGACCATAGAAGCCTTCATTTTCCATCTCTTATTTGCACATACAGTCAACCACAAAGTTTGCCTATCACAGAAAGTGCCCATGAACTTAAATATTTTATTTTAAAAAAACTTTGCCTTAGGAAGAAAGTTCTACCTACACAACAGAATCAAACATAATCATTTAGTGTTCCAAATTGAGTTTATTAATTTTTTGTGCATTTTTTCTTAGAAATCCAGTATTTTTCCTCACTTTGTGTGTCTACAAAGAAGTGCTGCTAAGATTGCAAGGGGCTTGGAGCATGTGACATACATGGAAAAGATGATGGGAATGTGTTTATAAAGACGCAGAATTAAAAAGGGAGAGACAAATCTTATTCCTGTCCTCAACAGAGTGGTTATATTAGAAACAGAAACAGTTTAGAAGTAAACAATAACGGGCATGATTTGGAAGACATGAAATTCCAACTAGTCACACGAGAATTTTTCACCACTGTGGTTGGTCAAGCCTGGAAAGAGTGGGGGATTCTCTGTTCCTGAGGATTATCAAAACTTAAAATGACTAAGTCACAGAACAATTTAGGTTGGAAAGAGCCTTTGAATATGAGTCTTTATCTAGCATAAGGCCCTGCTCACAGCAAAGCTCAAAGAGGCTTCTATAGAAACTTCTCCAGTCAAGTCCTGAACCCCTCCGAAGTCCCAAAGCCTCCATGGGCAACTTGTTCCAGGGTCTGACCACACTGCAGGTAAGTAAAAAAACCGAAACAATCCAACATCTCATCCAAATTCCCTATTACCAATAGTGCAACTTCTGTCTGAAGCAGCCCTCATACCAAAGACAGGAAGTGAAAGCTGTTGTCTTTAAACTCTGGAAACCTTAACAAATGCCACATTCCTCCCATGCCCTCTCTTGAGGAAGACAACTCTGCAAACTTACACAGATTTTGCCTGCTACCTCAAGATAACTAAAGAATCAAGAACCAGTTTACAGAGCAAGCAACACAATCCATTTCACTATATTCAAGAAATTGAATTAGTTCCAGAAATGCATTATAAGCCCTTAGGAAACTGAAACTAATTACTGTAAAAAGGAAATGAGAGCACAGAAGTCAAGAACATGAATTTGGTCTACTGTAGCACAGAAGTATATAGCAGTTTGCCAAAGAAAAATATATGAACTGAAAGCTCTGCAGCTGCACTGGCTTGGCTTGGTTGTACCAGGAAAACTGGATGAATTTCATGGACTCAAAAGACCCCACAAAATCAACTCTTGTGTCAAAAGGCTAGAAGCATCACATGAAGCTAGTGAAGCCACAATCATGAAAATAAGGTAACAATGTGAGACTGGAAGATTTCCCACACTTTCAACGCTTTTCCCTCCAGAACAAAGCAGAGCCAAAGAAGAGGAAAGACAATTCCGTGCTGCCAGGGTAGCGCTCCTCATTTTCTGTCAGCACACATTCCCATCCCTTCCTCAAAGCTCACGGTTCAAAACCCAAGCAAATGTCACAAAGGCTTTGCACCCAGCACAGGGCAAAGGGCTCCACGAGCAGGGCAGTGCAGCACACGCTCCTGCACCTGCACAGGGCTCACTCCTGCAGCACCACAGCCCCTGCCAGACTTGCGGCAACTCTGCGCTGGGCAGCTCTGCACACAGCATGGCACCATCCCAAAAGGCTCTCCACAACCACTTCTGGGAAGGAAAAGCACCGGGAAAACCTACTGGACTTCAGGAACATCTCACCTTCCAAACAGACACCGAGTGCCCTGGCTTGCACAATGAACTCTTGGCTCCACTCAAACAACTTTGCCTCCAGCTATTTTCCACCCTTGCCATCGCTGACAAAGATTCCAGCTTGATTTAAAGCTGCTCCACAGCTTAGGCAGAAACTGAATGATGCAAAACCCTGCAGTTGGGTTTTCTGCTTGGTTTTCCTTCCTCAATTACAAATGTCCAGATAGCAGAGACACAGTCCCTGCCTGCTGAGGGACTGGCCGTGCTGGGAGTGCCTCCACTGCCACAAACACTGCTGACAGGCAGTGGGTGAGCTGCTCCTCTTACTCCGCACCACAAGGGTGCAACACCTTAGCCACAGCACTCCTGGCCACACTGCCAGCTGCAGCCAGCTTTCCTTGCTGAAATTGAGTGCTTTCCAACATTTGCTCCTTCAACCGTAAAACTTCACCATCTAACAGCACATCTTCCTAGAAGAAGTTGCCATGGAGATTTCTTTATGCAATTAAAATGTTCTGGGAGCCTGCAGAATCAGCACCAACATTCATAGTCTCAGCAAGGTTTTGAAAATTACTGGTCTGCTGGTAATATCCACAACCTTTGTAAAAATAAGAAACGAAAAATGAGTGCAACATGGAAAAACAATTTCAAAGGGAAAGTCTGCCCTTTTTGGGATGTGGGAGTTGTTGTACCAGAACTCCATACCAAGACTGTATTTACTTTGTTTTAAATTCATGGGAATACATGCACATGCATTAGAAGTCCGCAGAAAGTCAGAAAGACAGATCAAGCTTCAAATAAAATTTGGATTTCATTCCTGTTCCTTTGTTTTAGTGCATGCACACACACACCCACACAAAAGTAAATGATAAGCAACTCCACTTCAACAGGGCCAGAACGTAACATCATTTTAACTCATCCTGGTGAGAACTTTCAATGGAGTGGTTCCCAATAATGCCACTCAGATGATATAGCACTGCAAGTCCTAATTCTATATACATACCTAAACCTTCTCACTTACTAGGTGTCCAGCAGAGACAGAGGAAAGACATCCAAAAGGTGCCTTATATGTGACACCACTTAGAGCAACAAATTCACATAAATCTGCCTGACCCAGGTCTGGCTCCATCAAGAGAAGACCATGTAAAATCCAGCTGTAAGGGCAGACCAGGTTTTATTTGGCAGCTACAAGAGACCGTTTCCTTTCCTCCTCTCTAAGATTAGCCCTTTAACTCCCATTCTCCAGCACTTCAACAGTCCAAGTCACTGCACAATCCCAACTCATGGTATCTAGTAGCCTGATTAATATGATCTCCTGCAAAAACAGTGTGCCAACACTTCTCTGAGGAGTTTTTCATTCTTGTTGGTGGTGAAGACAAAACAGAAAGGGAAATACATTATAAAGCATTTTTTCTTTTTTCAGTGAGGGTATTTCTGAATCCTTCTTCAATTTAATGTTACAACCAGTCTTTAATGAGACTTGGTCCAAAGCTAGATGCTGTCATCATAAGCCTTTACATACACTACCATCCCTCTTCCTCATTTTTTTCATATATTTCCTGAAGAGCCTCTATTTATCCAGTGCAGCACTCCAGTCAGAAGAGCTGTGTTAACACACCTGCACAATCCCAGTGAATCACATCTCTGCAACTAATTTGCCCTGCTTTCCCCATACTACATGCTTTTGTGTGCAGGCGTTAGAGACTGACCCTATGTCCTGCAGCATTTATAGAAGTGCAAAAACCTCCCTTGTCAGGCTTGTCACCTAAACATATCTGCTCTGCCCCTTATGATCTTTCATCTTCAGGCTATGGCAATCTTCCATACCCAGTCTAATAGTCTCCTCAGCAGACCAGTAAGCTTAGTTTGTAAACATACTCTTGGTTTTTACCTTGTTAGATTTATTCCATGCATGCTGAGTAGCCCACATTTCTCTGGTCGTAGAAGCCAAAGCCCCATCTTCAAGAGAAGCCATACAGTCCACTTCTACCCAATCTTTCCTCCTCCCGGGATTGGCAAGACAAGATCTCAGCTCCTTACCCATCACTCTCATCCCTAAACCTCTGTAGTTCCCCTTTATATGTGCCAGGTTACCTCCAGAGCAGTACTCTGGGTACCCACAAGGAAGAGAAAGAGAAAGAAGAGGTCCATGTGAGGAGGCTGGACAAATCTTGGCCGTGCATCTGCAACAATCCCGAATCCTGGCACCTACCAAGCAATAAAACTCCTGAGACATCAGGTGAGATCAGAAAATACATGCCTCGACCATCCACAAGAATCTCCAGTAATTCTCTGTGACTGGTACCCATTACTCCTGACTCATGGTACAGCACTGTTGCCAGAGTATAGTGTCACCCATTACGGAAATGGGAAGTGTAATTGTACATGAGATATTTGGGATGGCAAAATTTTCTGTGACTGTTCATTCAACTCCTTTCCAGACTTTCACTAATAGACAGCTCATGCTAAGGCCTGATATAACTACAAATCTGTGGCCAGCCAAAGATTCATTCAAGCAAGGATTCTTAAAAGAACCTGTCTGTTCTCACAGGGTGAGATAGTGCTGGTCAACATTATCACTCATTTTCCCCTTTTTGTGTGAACACTAAATTCAGGTTCAGCTGACTCTGACGGGCCTTGTTGATCCTCACCAGTGCTTAAGATACTGCATGTATTCTGAAATTGAACAACTAGAGGTGGAGCAGATCTGTGACTTTTTGTTGCCAGAAGCCACAAGCTTTCAGCCTTTTCTATCTCAATAGTCTCTGTCCACTTGGTTTTCAGCTGTCACTCCTTCCTCCTACACCTTGTGTAGTTTGGGTTTTCCACAAGCACCACGTCAGTCTCCTCTTCATCTTCTCCCGCCATCTGGAATCTCAGGACCTTGACCACAGCACATCTCCCACAAGAGTGGCCACCACTGCTCTGACCTCCAGGAAGACACAGGAGCTCTCTGAAGCATTCAAGGTGGATATAGGACTTCTTCCTAATAGAGCCAAGGACTCTGATGTGCTAATGGCAGTTCTGCAGACTTTAAATCTTAATGGAAGTCCATGTGCTGGACAGTATCTCCTGCAGCTTTTTCAGACTACCACTGTATAGTCTTCAAGGAGAGCCACATAATCTTAAGTGGAATTCCTAAGCCTCTTTGCACTTCTGCTGCAACAACTGTTTTGTCTACTTTACCATACTCTGTGGGTTGCACCCTGGCTTCCTTGCTTTTGCCCTAACAGGTATGTTTTGGTGAGAATATGATCTTGCCCACATCAACATCTCCCTGAGCACCCATCATCCAGCTTTTAAAGTGCTGTTGCTGCTGTACTGCCCTGCCACCCATACTCCTCTCACCATGAATCTCACTGGATTGAGCCCTGAACAACCTGATTTGGCTTTAAGTTAGCCCTCTTGTGAACAGAAGGTTTGAATGAGATCATCCCAGATTCCTTACACTTGAAATTGTTCTGCATTTCTATTCAAGGACCCTGATGAATATGCACTGAAGTTCAACTGGTTTTATTTTAACAGCAAACAATAACCAAAGTAAGGATCTGTTCCCCAGGAGGAAAAAAACTGCAAAAATTCAGCATTGTTATGGCACACAGCTCTTGGTACAGGAAAAGAAAGAACCCCAGTTTTGCTCTTTGTAACCTTTGTGTAGGAATGAGGACAACTAAAAGGCCCCAGAATTCATTTACATGTCTGCTTACAAGCTGCCAAAGTTACACGACCTGTACTGTATATTCTACTGAGAGATCACCACCAAGTGAGCTAATAAAGCCACTGGCTTTGTTAGCCCAGATCACTTTCCTGTGTTTTTCTTCCTCTGTGACAAAGTCAATTATATATGCTCTGTTCCCAGATTAGAAAGCAGCCTAAACTTGGTTTCAATATCTGGCTGCTGAGCCTTCTCAACCACATCAACAGCAAGCAGGGATTTTTGTAAATCTATGACATTCTTAAGGAGAATTAAAAATAAACAGAAGATAAATCTTCTATCACTTCTATCCCAACATGCACCAAAACCTGCATTGTCTGATGTGAAGATAAACTTTCTGCTGTCCTGCTGAAGGAGTGCTTTCGCCAGGCTGCCATTTAGTCCACACATACTACCCCTGCCCCCTACCTCCCCAGAATACCCAGCACAGAACATGAGAAGAAGCCAAGACACAAAATTCCCCATGTGCTGCTGAAGTATTCTTATCCACAAGCTTCACTTAATAATATTTTCAACTCTTTCCCCAATATATTTAGAGTAATGTGTCAGTAGTCACAAAAAGTTTTCTGAGACCTGAACCAAATCCACATGACCTATAGCAGAGTTTTACAGAGCAGGGCACACACTACATGGCATGACTGATTTACCTTAGAACTTTTAAGAAAAGCTTAATGTAACTTTATCTAACCATACAGAAAGCAGCACAACTTAAAATTTCCACAATATTGACTTCCCAAAGTAAACAAAGCATTAAAAGCTTGCATAGAGAATTCATATCTGCACTCCTGGGTTGCAGGAGGAGAGTGGCCACATATTCATTTATTTATTTTAATGTCTTTAATTGTCACGTTTGCAGGTCTTTTTTACCATCCAGGAACTAAATTAGCATGAGAAAACAAACATGAAATTTGGTTTTACATACATACACACATACACTCCCAGCCTGCAATCTCCCTCCTTTTTAAGCTCTGCCTCCTACCCCTTACTTTTTCAGGTAGCAGAAGAAGATATTCTGATCCCCCTTTCTCAACGTCTCAACTCTCCCCAGAACAGCACATATTGTACAGCCAAGACTCACATCTCTGGCTCATATTCCCCTCTGCTCTTTCTCCCCCTGCTGCTGGCACACTGGTATACCTCTGCTGAACCCATGTGATACTACTTTGAATCTGCAAAGCTCTCTCATCCACATACCCCACACAAAAAGAGACTATTCCTTTAGCAGCAGCACGGCTCGTTTCAATGTCTGCCTGCTGAAACACCAAAAATGGAATCAGGAGTGAGGCCTAGAAGAATGTACACAATTTGAAGGAAGAATCCCTGAACAGATGAAGAAGTTATTCAAATTTATTAAGGTAAGTGAAGAACAAAAAGGAAGGTTCAAGTTTTAAGACTGTATCAAAGTTACCACTTGTTTTAAATGAGAGTAGAAGAGCAATAAAATAAAATCTTGCAAAAAGCTGATTTATTTTACAACTCAAAAGAGATCTTTCCACTTGATGTTTACACTGATCATTTGTAGAGAACCAGTTTCTGAAAAGATTATATTTTCATTTGCAGCTTTACAGGCAAAATTTAGGAGGATCACAAATTTTAAGCAGATGAACTAAACTGACAGAACTATTCAAGCTGATAGTAAACACTCCAGTATCTCCTAAAATACTGGATAAAAGCTTGCCTAGCCTGGGCATCTAAAAGGACAACCAAGCTTATGTACAGTATGCATTATAGCTCCCTTTTCACATACAACACTTAAGACCAGTATTTGAAAACGAAAAAGAAAGAACATTATAACTCTGACAGACTTGGAACAAATAAGAAACAAAGACCGGACCACATGATAATTATTCCCAGATTTCCACTGCTCTGGGATTCACATGGTGTAATAAATGCATTTTAAGATGCCTTTGCTTTTTGGTATTTCACAAAACATCTTAAAAGTTTTTATTGAGGCTCTAATGCTACTACACTCCTTTTGATTTGGATACACCACTCTTCAAGAACATTTCATTGTTGTAAGCATGCACAAGAGCTCAGGATATTCCTGACATGCTACTACATGGTAGTACAATTCCTAGAAGGAGCAATCACAGTGCCACACAAGAACACACAATAGCGCAATACTCAGTTGTTGCACGGTCTTTGCTCCAATTCTGCTTTGCAATTGCTGCCTTCGGGCTCACAGAGAAATTGGATTTGTGGATTGTGGAGGGAAATGGTGAACAAATCAACACTGCAATAGAACAAGGGACAGGTAGAAACAATCTGTCCATTAGACCAGCAACATACCGTTACTCCAGTTAAACCTGGGCCTTTTCCTTCAATTAGTTTATACATTTCTTGAAGTGCTTCCTCATCACTTTTGCCTTTAAATCGCTTCTTGGAGAGTTCTTGAAGAGCTTCCTTAAACTGCTCAAAAGTAATAGTTCTTACAGACTTTCCCCTGTTGAAACACACAGCAATTGAGAGAAATTACAAGAGAGCACAAAAAGCATTTCAGAATGCAGAATAAAGAACAGCAGAATGGTTTCAGTTTACCACAGTGAACAGAAAACTGCAAGAGAACAGGAAAGTCCATGCAGCCCATTTATGGCGTCAAATAAAACATATCCCAGGAATACCACTTTATTTTTATATGTACATCAGCAGGATAGCACTTCATAGACTTCCCTTGATGAATGTTCAGAAATAAAGAGGAAATAAAGCGACTGGGTCTACTGTCAAAATGCCTGCAGCTCATCAAATTAAATACAGTCTCATTTGGTTGATCACTTATAATGCCTGCATGTATAAGACAAGATGTGAAGCATCTTAGGTGAGTCTTTTTACTTCCTACTTTTTATTCCTCTTTGAATATCTTGTTATCATATTATTTATAAGTCACAATTCATGTATTCACAAATAAATTAAGAATTATTCTGCTGTTGTGTAAAGCAAACCACTGAAAAGCATTTAAAAACTTGAAATTCCTTCTCAGTTGAAGACTGACAAGTTTTTAAATGACACATTTAAATTCAATACCTGTTTTCCTTTGTATATCATCATCTTCAAAAAACATTTAAATGTATGCAGAAAACACAATACAGCACCCTGGTAAACTCATAGATTTTGCTGTACAAGTGTGTGGTGCAAATTCTGATAATGGGTAATTCACACTTTACAAACACCAGTTTATATTGTCATTCCGGCAGATCTTTTTTGGTCCATCACACCAAGGGTTTCAGTTGATAGAACTCTTACTAAGCATTCACCGCAGTGATATGTTTAAACAAAAGAAGGTTAATGCCTGTCTGTTTTCTAGCATTTTAAAATATTCAGTTTAGGCAGGAGATAACGTTGCAGAGTATGCACTGCTCCACTCAATTCCCTAATATTAACCTAGTATAAGTGTTCCTCATTTTAAAATTCAGGTATGAAGCAACAGCATCAGTGTGTTTACTCACCATTAAACAAAAGCCAACTATTTTTAGTTGTTACAGAAGAGACAAACCACATCTTTTCCTGTATTAGTAAACTACAGATTCTTTGATATTTAGAATAAGAATTTACACCCCAAAATGTAGCCATGTATTTTGAACTAAAGTTTAGCAGATAAATAGAACCATTTTCAAAAAGATGCTTTGATACTTATGCTGATAAAATCTTAAATAGTACCATCTTCAAAAGCAGAAAATGTTTACATTACAAAACTCTCAAAGTTTAAGTAATATTTGAGAGTCAATGTTGCTGGGAAACATACTACTACACAAGTTTTGTTTGCTGCTTGAGCATTTATTTTTATGCCAATTTAGAGAACATTTCAAGCAAATCAGGGTAAAAAAATAACCAAGCACCACCACACAACCCAGAGCAGTCCTTTCAACAGAGACAGCTGTTTATACAGGAATAAACAATAGATGCTAGGATAGAAAAAGTGTGCACCAGCAACAGAAATCTTGGGCTAGAAAAGCAGCACACAGAGATCTAATTTTACTTCAAGTGTCAAAAAGACCATTGTCAAGAACAATTCAGCTGTACATCATGGATTTATCTTTGATCTTTTAGACACCTTCAGTGGTCAAATCCCTCTCAGCTGAGGGATGCCTCCACTAATGAAAAGGGGAAATGAGATTTCTGGTTTAGCAACCAACAGTTAGAAAGTGACTCCTACTTCAATTAACTAAACAAAAAAGAAATTTTATCCCAGGCTTTTAAAACAAAGAGAAATCAGTTATTCACAACAAAATTCAACACTAAGGAAACCCTTTACATAATTGTTCATTACTAGTATTCTTTATTTTCAATGCAGCCCAACATATGAATCAAATGTCAGCAACCGCTACAAAATAAACTTTATGTGTTTTTTGGCCAAACTGCTGTTTGCAACTGCTGGTCAGCTTTAGGTAAAGCATGTGCTGGAGAATCTCAGAATTAGCTAGTAAAAGAACATCATGACAGTAGAAATAAAGAATATAATCCAGCATTTCATTAATCAGAAAGGTGAAATAAACTGCAATTAACTGCCTGGAATTTCTCCAGGATTCTCATTAATAGGATTAACATCCCTCTTCTGATGAAACAAGTCCAAGAACTTTTAAGCAGCACAAGAGGTCAAGACTTCATTTTGTTTTGCCTCTCTTTTAGAAAAAGCAAGCACTGTCAATCACTGCAATCACTGCTGAAGCATAGCAACACCCCAAGGCCCTAAATTCTCTACAGACTCACAGCCAAGCCTAGCATTCAGGCCTTGCCAAAGGCAGTTTTCTGTAGCTTGGATCATCAGTCAGGATCATCGCAGTGGGAAAGAAAATTACCACTTTCAGCAAAACCGGCCAAAATTCATGTCAACTTGTTATTTTTCACAGAATATTCTGAGCTGGAAGGGACCCACAAGGATCATCAAGTTCAACCCTTAAGTGATCAAACCCATGACCTTGTCGCTACTAGCGCCATGCTCTAAACAAATGAACTGATCTCAGGGTTTTATTAACACATGAAGAATTTCTGCTTGCACACTTATTAAGTAGAAGAGCATAACTTTTTCTGTATGAATTAAAAGGAAAAATGCATAAACATGACTGCCAAGAAGAACAAAGAACATTTGGTCCAAGACACAGGTATAGCTACCTTTCGCATTTCATCTCTTCCCTGTCACTTACATGGGGCAAGGAAATGAGTGGATTTTTTCCCTTCAGCTTAGGTAAAATCACAAATTGGACACATATATGACCAATGTACTATTGCAGCTGAACCCCGAAAGAGAAACAAATGTGCATCGTAGCTGATATTCTTCACCAGACAACAACACTAATAAGAGTGATGCTAAAAATAGGATTGGGAGTGAAGGAATTTTTGCAACTACATCCCAGTTTCCTAATTAAAACAGCTTTCATTTTGAAATTTGTTATCTTTTTCTACACTCCAAAAATATCCCTTCTTGCTCCCCCATGTAATAAAAGATTATCAAATCCACCTGTAAAGCATCATAATTAACTCCAAAACTCTACAGCTATAACATATGCCAAGTCTTGTGGAAAACCCTAGGAACACAACACGTTCTTGCACTTTTGGTATGTGAGGTATGGTACACGTATGCCATGTACCAGCATCTGAATTATCAAGCAGCAATCCTATACCCCTCCTCTCCCTAGAGACAGGTCTTGAAGAGCCCTGAGCAGTTGCTGTCATCATGATTACTAACTAGAACAGCATGCTCCCCTCTCCTCTGTCTGTACAGTCATGGGTTGAATGTATAGGAGACCACTGACTGAGTAGGTAGAAATGACAGAGGAAAATCTTTCAATGAACCTTGATTTACTCTCTCCAATTCAGGTCCACAAAAACACCCTAGGGATAATGACTTGCAAGTACTATTGGATGGAAAATTGGACATGAGCCAGCACCATGCACTCCCAGCCCAGAAAGCCAATAACTGAATCCGGGGCTGCACCAAAAGCAGCAGGGGAGCAGGGTGTGGGAGGGGATTCTACTCTGCTGTGCTGAGAGCCCACATGGAGAACTGCATCCAGCTCGGGGGTCCCCAGCACAGGAAACACACTGACCTGTTAGAGCGAGTCCAGAGGAGGACCACAGAGTTGATCAGAGAGAAGGAACAGCTCTGCCAAGAAGACAAATTGGGAGAGCTGGGGTTCTTCAATCTGGTGGAGACACGGCTCCAAGAGACCCTGCTGCAGCTTTTAGGGGGCTTACAAGGAAGGATGGGGGCAGGCTTTTGAGCGGAGTTGTGATAGGGCAAGGTAATGGCTGCAAAGTAAAATAGGGTAGATTCAGACCAGACATAAGGAAGACATTTTTAGGAGGGTGGTGAAAAACTGCATGAGGCGGTCCAGAGAAATGATAGATGGCCCATCCCTGGTCAGGTTGGACAGGGCTGTGAGCAGCCTGGTCTCATCCAATACATCCCTGCTCTCTGGGAGAAGGGCGAGGTGGTGGTGTTTACCTAGATGACATGTAAAAGGCTCCCTCCAACTCAAAGTGTATGAAAAATTATAATACTATGAACACAGCATAACACACAAGGCTGTCATACCCCCAGTTTATTTTCCCCATTTTTAACATCCTGTTCACATTCAGGAAATCCCTTACTTGTACCAGCTTTTCAGACCTCATGAACTTAAGAAAAAAACCCAAACCCATAACCCCCCAAATAAACTAATTCCTTTTTATTAAGCAACTGCTACAAAGAATCAGCTTCTTTGTGTATATTCGTAACTTGTTTTTAGAAGTTCATTATAAATATCTCGTTTCCATGGGAATAACAAAACAAATATATTCACTTTCATTTTCCAAGTGTTACAAGTTCAAACAACTTGTCTACAATTAAGTACGCCAAGGGTGATCACTCAGCTCTTAACACTCATCTCTCTTAGGTTTAGCATTCCAGAAGTTAGCATAGAAAGATTAAAAACTATGTATGTTGAAAAAAAAATTTCTAAATCAAGACATCAGAATGAAAATTAAAACTGACCAGAAAATAAGACAAAATGGAAAATAGTAACAAACAAGGGGAAAAAGGTTTTTACAAAACAAGGTGTCATAAAGTTGGCCACTTCAATGAAAAGAACAAACTATATGAGGGACATGAATAATAAAAATTTTTAAAGCCCTATACTTCATTATGACACAAAGAAACCTTTATGTTTAGAAAGGATACATTCTTACATACCATTCTATTTTAAGCTCTGCTTCTTACAACAAACAGAATTACTGTAATGCATCATCCTTCAGTGGTGGAAACTGTGTTCATGGTACAATAATGACGGCCTCCTGTATCTATGCCTACATTTGGGAACAGAATGAACATACTCAGAAGAATTTTAGGAAGCTTCCCATTACTTCCCCTTCCTTGATAAGTCTTTCCACATGTGGCTACTACGTAATGGGAGATTCTGAACTGAAGTTTGAAATCCTCAGCTTGCTCTTGGGAGCCCAAGTTCACCCATATAAAAGCATCAGTTCCGTGTCTGGACATCAGCACAGTAAACAAAGTGCAAAGTATCAATCATTGGCCCAAAGCAGATTGGAACAGCAAGCGACGCAGCTTTCATTTGCAAATATTACTCCTAACAGTGCCTCGAATTCCTAAATATGAAAGTGTACTACTACAAATGGATACCATGGAGTTGAATACTATTTGGATTAACAGTTGCCCATAATTTCAGCTGAAAAGCTACACAATTACACTCCATATACCCGATACACAAAATCCTTGACTGGTACTAGAGATCTTTATCTCCAGAGCACTAAAATAGCTCAGTGTTAATAGAACAAAGTCTACAACTTAATAGGTCCTGCTGTAATCTCCAATCTACCAAAAGTCGTCCCAAATTCCCATCACAAGAGGATACTCTTCTATTTGCTTCCACTGAAGATAGGAAAGAAAATGTAGAATTGCTGAGAGAAGCTTCTATTTTTGTTAGTATGTCAGACAGGATTATGGCAGGATACAATAACCAGGACTGTTCTGCTGTGGAAATTGTCATCTACGGTCTAAGGAGTATAGCAGGTCTGACGGGTCTAAAAACACTGTAACTAGAAGTGGGAGCCCAACAAATGTTTTTGCATAAACTCTAACAGAAGGAGTTTTGTTTGTAATTCTAAATTCACCAGGGACTTGAGTGTCTGATCAACTGAACAGTCAAATAAAACTCAACACCATCTTTTCTTGTAAATTAGAAAAGGACTTCGGGTACTTCCTATATTTATTCCCTTCCAAGGCAGTCTCATTCATTCAGAAAACAGAATGAAGGACCAAGCTGGCAAGAGAATGCATGAGCAGCTTATTTGTCACAGTTTCTGACTTACTGGCACAATAAGCCTGATCAGGCTATTTCTGATTTGCCACTATTGCTCCCACATCTATGTAGGCAACTATTAATTAATACTGAAACATTTCTTAATTATCACAAGTAAACACTGAAAATTATTCAAATTAATCACATAAAGGGATCATCACTGAGAACAAGACCATTAGTCAGGCGTTTTATCCTAAGTACTAACTAAAGGCACATATCCTAATGACATTCAGCCCTGGCTTCACACTTTAGCTGCTTCTCTTTTATCTTAACATGCCACACCAAAAACTCACTTCAGCTGAAACTTACTGATTTTCATACAAAGATTTTTCCTACTTTCCACTTTACAGCAGCAAAACTGTTACAGCCTGTTATTACTGTTACAGCCCAGAGCATTCACCTCTCTTTGTTTAGGAGAACAGACACTTTCTCTTCCTTGCTACTTCTAAAAACACCAAGTCTTCATGATGTGGTCTATAAACATAATGTATATCGATAACAATTGCTAGCGTTATTTTTACTGCACGCCTTGACAATCATAAGGTACCACATACAAATTCAAATTCCTTGAAGCAAAACAGGCTTGTTTGCAGGTCTCTGCAAAACACAACACTCATCTAACAGATGTATTTTTTTTCGAAGAATGTCTGTTGTAATGCTATCATCACAAAGTCCAAGGCTGTGTAACCAAGAAGCAGATTATGCTGCTGGGCTGGTGGTTAATTTTTTTTTTTTTTTTTGTAGTTTACAATTTTCACTTTCTCCTCTCTTACACAACTCAGAATTTCTGAGCTATAGGCACAATTCATAGCCAAGAAGTCCCAAACTAAAGGTAGGTCCCTAGGCAGCTAACCAGGCCAGTAGAACCTTGCAATCTAATGGAGTATTAAAGATATCCTGTGAAGGTCTGGTTTTCACTATGTATCAGTCAAGAACAGAATAAAAAACCTCTTAGATATATAGTGCAAAAAAACCCTTAAAAATTAAAAAGAGAAGATTTTCTTGGATAAAACTGAACGATGTATAATTAACCCAAAGCACAGGCTTGCGTATAAATTTTAAAAATAGAGCTGAGGATACATGAGCAAGCAAAGAAAGCTACTTTAATACTATCAGGGTATTTGCACTGTACTAACTAACAGCTCTAAAGAGATTTGGTTAAAAAACAAAATTAAGGTAACAAAACTTCAGATATCACCTTGCATCAGACTTCTGCCCAATTAATGGGTAAAACTGGGATACTGAAATTAGACCTCTGTATGCTGACGCAAGCAGCAGTAATTTGGCAAATTGAGAGGAAAGAGGCACTGACGGTATTTTCAAAAAAGTGATCCCAGGAAGAAGCTACAACAGAGATCTTCAGCTAAAGTAGTGGTCACTTCTGGAACACAGGCACCTTCGAATGCATGGCTATTTACCACAAGTGGATTCTTGTGACGGGAAGAGTACGACCGACAACAAAGACATCCAGATGACCTTCACAATTACTCTCTCTAAGACAGAGAGCATGTTGGCCAAATCACAGTACAGCAGCTGGACTAGATGGCTTCAGATACCCCATGACCACAAGTGAATGCCATTATCAGTTTTCTAGGAAAGAAAAACAAGACAAGCACAATGCCAAATGCAGTACAAAATTCTCTCACTGTATCACTGCTAATAGTCTTCCCTAACAGAAACCTCTCTGGGAATGGGCCACAAGGGCAGAACACCTCAGATCATTTACTCAGAACTGAACCTAGAATGGTCAGTTTTCCCTCCTGATGCTTTTTGTCTCATTAATGAGCAAGGGTAAAGCAGAGTATGCCCAGTTTATTCTAAGCATCTGAAACTGGGACAGCTGCTAAGCAAGAAAAAGTAGAAAGCAATGAAAATCCAAAGCAAGAGGACATCGACGGCTCACTAAACCTGCAGTGGATTGGACTTCATGGCAACTTAAATATTTTAGGCCTCTCTTATGAAAACTCTGTTTTCTGATCCTTGAGTTAACATGTGTCTCCTCTTGACTTTTTTTCCTATCCTATGTGCTTCACTCATGGTGAAAATTCATTTCATTTAAAATAAAATCTGAAATTCAAAAAAAGACAAACCAAACAGCTCTGAGCCTATCAGATAAAATAGTATTGGGAAGGGAAAAAAGGGGGACTGGAGAACGAATATGACTTGGTAAAAACATTACTAAGTAAAAGCTTCCAAAAGAAAGCAAATCCCAGAATGAGTTAAAGGGGTTAAAGAGATTTAATGGGATTTACAGAGGATGAGGAAAAGAGAAAGTCCAAGCAGACAGTAGGTCTGATAGCTAAATACAGCTTGGAGGAATAGATTAAATTAGCTAAACAGAGTAGCAGAATCCCATTATTTCATATTCGTTTGAGGTCTTCTTCAGTTTAAGAGAATAAAAATAACGTTACATTTGAACATTTAATAATGAAGAGTCATGTAATGGTTAGCTACTGATAAGAAGTATTAGGAGAACTCTGTGAGGCCTGAAGAAAGCACGTGCCCCAACTTACATTAAAGGAGTTTGCAAGTGTATTTGCCATGAGAGGCATGGACCAGAGTTTGGTAAAAGATAGAAACATGTGCTACCAAGTAGTCTGGGAGTACTTCAGCTTTTCCTTGTTATAGAAGGGAAATTTCCATCTTCTGGTTGTCAATCCTGCGGACTCTACCCAAATTACACAGACAACAGATAGAAGATAATTTTATCACTCCTTAGAATGCTGTCTACTCCTGTGAAAGAATCCAATAAATGACATACAACTTGCAGATAATGTTCAGCAACACAGAAATCCATCCCTTGGATGTATGAAGGATTGATATTGTCTGACAGCACGATTTGGGTGGAAGTTAAGACATTAAAGGACATGGCAGGGGTGAGTGAAACTAGCAGGAATGTTGGCCAAAGTACAGAGATATGTAGGAAATTAGGAGCAATTTAAAAAAGAGGCTGCAGACAGGCCTTAGATACAAATGGTAGGGGACAAACTAGTTCTGAAGCAGAAAGACAATGCCTCAAAATCAGGCTTCTGTCATATATGCTTGTTTCTTCTCTAGCAGCCTCAATTTATTTGCTGTTTTGTTTGGTTCTTGTCATCTTAAGGATATGCACTAGGCTAGGCATACATACAGACCATAAGGGAAGAGAGCAGAAACTAACCACAGTGTAACAACCCAATACTGTGTCCAGCTGCCAGAGACATTGCTGAGCACATCCAAAATACAAAAATCCAAGAGGATGATGTCACAGTGCTCATTAAGTCAGCTTCAAATAGATAAATTAAAGCAGTTAAGAATAGTTGAAGATTTACTAAGCATTCTTAATAGCTAATCACATCATCTGTCTGTTTTCCCCAGGCTGAGCTTACCACATAAAGTAGTGGTAAGAAACTTTTTTCATATAATAATACCATTTTATCTTGAGAGAGCTGAAAAAGCTGATAGAACACTGCAGTTTCAAAAGCTCTTTCTGCTGTTGAAGTGCCAGGGCTTAGGGCAAAGGCTTTACAGCTGAGAGGACAGGGAAAAGAACCAACATCACCTGTACTTTCTCCACCAGTTAAAGTAGTGCACATGAACACACTGCCTGATAATCCAGGGAAAGAAAAGTAGGATACACAGATAAGGCATCCTTCTACAGCTCAGCAGCAATGCCATGTGAGCTGACATGTCTCATTCACATCCCAGAACAAAAAAAAAAAACCCAAACAAACCAGCATTTGGGTTTATTTTGATTCTCTCTCTTGATTTCTCTCTTCTCTAGTTTTCACACCTAGTGTGAAAACATTTGATTAAAAATGAGACAAATCAAAGTGTAATGAAATGACATCCAACACAAACACTGATCTAGAACATTGTGACAAGCCATGACCATGAGTAAGGTCAACGCTGCATGGGCAAACATCTTCTAAGCAGAAGTGAATGCATTTTGTCCCAAGCAGCTGATCCATAGAAACTATACAAAATTGTTCATAAGTATGACTAGAAAAAATATTGACAAGGACAGCTTTCAGATTACTAGCTATTTTTCAGGACTTCATTTATATTACTAACCTGAATTGATATAAATACATGGCACTCAGAGATAGGAAAAGAGACACAACCTAATGAACTTTCATATCAGCACCCTCAGGCTTTTGGTAACCAGTAGCTTTCCTTACTGCTTTCTCCCTACATACAGTATCAGTGTTTTGACTGAGCTGACATGCAGGGAAGACATTACCTTTTGTGATGAGACCAGTTAACCAAGAAGAGGACATGACATTTGACAGGGGAATAAAAAGTGGAATTTTTACAATAGACAACAGAGTTACATAAGACAGTGTTGTTTTTATTAATGAGACCCAGAACAGAAAAGCTTAATATCTAAGAACTAGATAATGAATGGTTAAAGGTTATGACATCTGACTTGATTTAGAGAAAATTCAAACTCAGGGGGACAAAGAACAATGGCATTATTAAATAGGACTGGACACAGTAAGATCTTAACTCCTTAAGTCTCAAGATATTAGAACTTAAATTATGCTTTCATTGAGAACTGAACTGGACTTTAAAAGTAAACCATTGCACAAGGGACAGAATAATAACTGACTCCAACTCTTTATTATGGAACAACAGTGAGCATCCAAACTTTTATCTCACAACATATTACTCAAAACTTTTTCTCCTCTAAGTTTTTCCTTAAAATTACATTTAGACAAAAACCCGAATTTTATGCGCTACTGACTTTCCTGGAACTTCTTTCTTATTTTCCTCCTCAGACACTGTGATGTTTCAGCAAAAACTCTAGCTGTGTATCCTTACAATGTCTAATATTATGAGGGATATTTAATTCCCAGACAGGAATTTAATAACTACCAAATTTTTTAGCCATTTTTCCTACATTGAGCCAATGCAGATCAGAGCAGCACACAAAATACAATGCAAAATGGTGGCAAAGCAAAGGGTGAGTTTTGGGGGGGCATGTTTTTAAATTACTGTGAAGCTCAAATAAAACCACAAGTAAAACTTGAACAATTTATTGCTTGTTCCTATGGAGAAAGGTATCTGGATCACTGTTTCAGTGAGGCCTCAGACAAAACTTCCATCCAAATTCAGAAATTACACTGGTCAATACAAAGAAAATAAGTCCCTGGCTGATGACAAGAAAAATGAAGGAAAAGGGACGAGTACCACAACCTTGAATTCATATACAGCATATTCACTCCATGGTTCAGGCATGGCACCTGTCTGTTACTCACCATTCTGCACCAGGATACAGCAAGTTTACTTGTATTTCTTAGCCAAGAAATTCAGAAAGTGCTGTGTGATAGCTGAGGTAACCAGGTCCAGGACATTCCTCCCCACCCTCCAAGTAAATATTTCCAGTTGCAGACTGGTTTTCAGTGAGTTTTTTGTGAGAAAGGTACAATACCATTTAATATCATACATAAGAAATATTGTATATATTTTTCAAAAATAGTTTTGCATTGTTATTTCTGAAACATAATTTAAACAAAGCAACACAGCTTCATGTATTTGGGAGCTGCAGCCAGCTCATCAGTAAGCAACTCATTGCTCACTAAAATGCAGCTATGGAAGCCAGAGCAGCAGTCCTCTAATCCAAGGTGGAATTTTCCTTTGGAGTTTAATTACACAGAATTTAAAACCAAGAGTTTTATCAGATTGTCTCACTAAGAAAATATCATTGTCAGATGGTTTTACAACAGAACCATTCCAGTTTTTCAAAGGATTTCAGGGAGTTGGATTGCTTTCCATGTTAAATCACATCTAACCACAAAAGCAATTTCTGAATCCAGTGACAGCCCAATGATAGGGAACTCTCTAATTAAAAAATTATGTGCTTGTGGGAGAGGTTGTTTCAGTGATCCTGATGACAGAGAGAAAACATGGATGTATGTATATCTGCTAACATTTTTTGCTGGCAATATGAGAAGGTGGCAGTATCAAAAATAGACAGCTGGTGTTAACAGACGCCAGCACGATCTCAGTGTGTAAGTCATTGACCATGGTTGGAGATAGAAAGGTGTGAAATCAAGAATGACACACCAAGTGAAAAAAGAGAAACAAACTACAGTGTTAGTCCATATCCATAGGTCACATGCAAAGAAAGCCATAAAATTGTTTGCCATAACCAACAGCCAAGGACCAAGTCATGACCTTCAAAAAAGGAGAATCCAGACTGCAGTTATGCACAGAGCAGAAACCAAACATTTTCTCTCTCAAAGAAAACAATAAATATAATAGAAATAATAAAGAAACTGCATATTTCTCCCCTACTGGAAGATTGCCTTCCCATATGAAAGGGAAAATTGGATGGTGACAGCAAGGCTCTAAATATACAATCCCCAACCTTGGAGAATTTCCCATTCTATAACTGTTTCTTGCAAAGGAGATTTCACTCTATGTTAAAATAAATACATCCACAATGATGCTCTGCTCCCCATGTCCTTCTTATCTTCACATCTTATGAAACAGCAATTAGAGATGCAACTGTCTGCATTGGCAGCATTCTCACTTTACAAAACAAAAGGCAAGACAGAAGAATAGGTAGACTGTGGCCAAAACAGACTCTCAAACAATTTACAAATGACAGCAGGAGAGCATTTGAAGAGGTAGCCACTTGAAGAGGACAATCCTATTTTTAAAATGTGCAGATGGGAAATGTTAAGGCTAAATTATAGAGCAGCAAAACCCCAGTAACACTTATACATGAGAGCGCCTCTTTTCCACTACAGATCCACAAGACAAATCCATATGTCTGCTACTGCCAATGCAGAGAATATTCTCTAAAAAAGTTCTTCTGCCATGCCTTTATCACTTCTGCTATGCCTTTATCCTTACCACAACTTGGGGAGATAGGTACTTACCTTTGCACAGCTTAGGGAAAAAGTAGCAAATGCATCTGGCTACTTACTTCATATACCTCAAGAGCAATCTCTAGGAACTTTTCATCTCAGCACAAAGTTGCTGCAATTGACAATGCAACCCTCAATCTGAATGAAGAGCCCCCTACTAACCATAACCAAGAACAACTGTATGAAGCCCCAGTATACCTCACAAGTAATTAGGGCATGCCTGTGAGCTGAGAGACCAAAATAATGGAACATAGACAAAGCACAGAGTTTTATCCATGTCCTCACAAAACCCCCCCCCGACTCTAGAGAAAGAGAAAGCCTGCCAAACAAGTAGTTACAATAAAGCTACCTCTAGCTTCAAAAAGAAGCCACTTTGACTCACTGGGGGAGAGAGACTGATCCTCTCTCTCTGTGTCCAGAGCGGGGAATACATTTTCCAAATGGAACTCTCAGTTGTGCCACTGAATCTGCAGAACAGTCCATGCCAATAATGTCTTGGCACTTTGTGAAAGCTATAAACAGAGAGTGACCCAATTCTCTATGGGGATCTATCACCTCCCCTGGATTAAAGATCTGTATATCAGTCTTTACAGTGCTGACTCATGTGCATCTGAAACCAATCCAAAAGAAAGGCAGAAAATTATGACAGTTGATACCAACACAGATATTCTCTCATTTACATCGCACTTCTCTATTCAAAGCATGCAAAACTTTACAATAAATGGAGGTTTACCCACCTAGTTGCAGACATCATCATCACAAACCAAAATGATAAGGAACAATTGGAAAGACACCAAGATACCGGAATGAATTGTGAAGGCAGAGAGGAGACTATAAAAGAGCAAGCATATACTCTTTTGGAAATCTGTGACTTATTTAGACCAACACCTACTGAACAAAGGTATTGAGCCAATTCTGGGTAAGATTTGCTGCCCTCTTGATTTTTGCTTTGTACAAAAGGGTAGTTTCATCTACAAACACAAATTAGTACATTCTTACACTAGCAATCTCCAGCAGCTCTCAGATACTTACATTCAGAAAATGAAGCTTTACGTTCATTTTTCTTGGATTACTATCTCAATTCTGAAAACTGTTTTCTTCAAAGCCTATGATTTCACCAGCAGAAGCAACAAAGTTTTCCTCCAAACTGTCATCCACTGACATGCTGGTGCAAGAATATTCAATGTATCTATTCCCACAATGTTTAGTATAGAAGGGCAAGTTTTCTAAATAGTGGAGAGTTAATGATGCAATTAGTATTAGACTTCTGTGCTCTCATCCCAATGCATGTCAGAGAACTGTCCTACTTTCCAGGTATTGACTAACTTATTTGCGGTACAAAAATCTTCTGAATGAAGACCACTGATGAATTTCCAAGGGATCTAACTCAACACAGAGGGGTCTCGCCCTCCATCAGCACTGCCAATAGGGTAGATGCTGTTCATAAGCAAGTCAAGGGTATCCTCACAACCTGTAAAGCACAAAGCAAACTGGCTCTTGCAAGAAAATAGCATGGTACAAAACCAATAGATTAACACACTGTATACATACACAGTTCAGCTCTATGTTTTGTGTTGCATGTCCCAGCCTGTGCAGGTCTACTCTGAAACCTCCCAAAACACACAACTGACAAACATCTCTGCAGCTTTACACGTTGGTCTTTCTTATTACAGAAACTCTACATTAGGAATATTTATTCAAGTAGTCAATTTAAACTAGCTTAAGTTCTTGATGGATGTATTTATAGTTATTTAATGTCTCACAGTAAGGACAGCAAAACCAGCAGGAATTCAACAGCAAATGTTTCAGGCAAATGCTCTCTCTCAATTACCTAAAGTTTCACAGGGTAGAACACAATCAAAGAAAGTTTTATGCACTCCTGAACATCTTATCCTACACCTACAGAGTACCCTATACCTACACAAACAAAGCTCTGAGATCACAGCTACAAAAACTACTAACCTGCAGCACTTATCGAGTGTCCACCCCCTTAAAGGCATTAGAAGCCAAATCCTCTCACACTTCAAAGCTCAAAAAACCTCCAGATCTTCAAATGGAGCTCAATAAAGACAACAAGCAGAAATTCTGGCCAGAAATCTTCTAAGTACATGCAAACCAGGTACACTGTATATGCTTCATTTTCTAAAAACAACAGCATATGACAATTAACAGTGCTGTTGAGAGGTTAGTCAATACTGTAACCCCTTTAAAAATTACTACGTATGTTGCAGAAGTTGTGCTCTTCAGCAAATGACTTCTTCCAAGATTAAGAGATCACACCCGGGACAAGCACATATAGAAATCTAATCAACATTTGGCCTAAATTATCTGGTTAACTGTCTACAGAAAATGTGTCTTGTCATTGTCCTTATCTCAAAGCTTTGACAAATGGAGTCAAAAAACTTCCAAAAAGAGCAAATTTCATGTCAAATAATATCAAGTCAATGCCCCTAACATTAAAGAAGTCCAGCTCTCCATGGGTAGTCCTTAAGTCTGATTGCTCTTATATACCTCTCCTGTTTATCTCAGGTTACCACCACCTCACTGTCCGCCTGGACTGTGGCTTTCACAGATTAGTACTCAAAGACAAGGAAGCCAATGACTGGGTGACACAGTGAAGCATCTAAAAGGGAAATAAAAGGAACAATCTTCCAAGCATGCATGAGATAGTGTATTGTTGGGCAAAGAACCCAAAACTACATCAGGAAAGGAATTATCAAAATAGTTCAGAATGGCCCAAGGCTGACTGAAGCTGCAGTCAGCTGGATTTGCAAGTCAGACTCAAAACTAGAATGTTCAATCAGCACACCGAGTTCATCCTATTTGGTACAGAAGCAGGAAAACTAAGTGGCTCATTTAACTGCTTAGTACCCTCTCTAGAGCTTTCTCCATCTGGTTAGAGGAGTCCCAACAGGCAACAGTCTGTTGTCTTGAAAAAAAAAAAAGGGTCAAGCTAGTTCTGTGGATTTTAGTTCTACAGATTTCCCAGCTACAACATCCACTTCAGCATAACATAAAGCTTTCCCATTACTCTCAGCTGAGATGAAATGACGAAAGAAAAGAAACCTGTCTGAAAGAGGACAGCACAGCTCCAGCTTTTCTGTAAAGGTAAGGAAATAATTTCTATTTGATTTTACTACAAAGTCTTGGGAAAAAAATCATGCTATTTATGTTTTTTTAATAAAGGATGAATTGCTGAAACACATGGCAAATGCACTGGCTCTCTAAAGGATCTACCAAATGGAATACTCTTCACTGCTCTTTTTAAACTAGTACCAGGACTTACTGGGAACAAAAATTATTTAATCAAATAATAGTCATTAAGTTTAGATTTCCATTCACATCACTCCATTATCTCTAATAGTTAGCATTAAAAATGTCCTGAACTCAAATCTCAGTTAGTTCACCACCATTTTCATCTGACATCTAGAATTAAAATTCTTTACTTCTGGATATACACAGGACAATCACCTAATAGAGTGGCTACTGTATGAGGAACATCTTTTCTTTTACTACCTTTCTGTACCTTCTTATATTGTTCTGTTAGACTTGAAACCTATCTCTAAACCTACAAAGCTCTTTAGACTAAAAAAAGACAGTACCTATAAATGCCAAATTACTCCCTTTTTCTTATTTTTCCTATTTATAGGCTTTTTTAAGAAGACCAGCTCACCTGTTAAATTTTTTGCTGAAAATTAAAAAGGTGCCAAAAAAAATCAAATAAAACATCCTCCCCTAGAAACATTCTTGTAGAGCTGAAAACATTAATCAATGCACACTGCTTAGAAACCTACAAAACCTTCTGTTGGCACCATGCCAAATGCAAACAGTTTGACACATGCTGATCTCCATTTGGATTACAAATGTCCCAGGCATCTATTTCCATACAGCATCCATGACAGGAAAAAATGCAAACAGCCTATATTTGGAAGAAAGGTACTACCTGTTTCAAATTGCAACTCAGAATGACAGCCTGCGTATCAAAATAGGACTCCTTGTGTTCCCCTAGTAACACAAACTGTCTTAAGTGTGCAGCAGCAGTAGCTGCTGTGCACAGAAAGTGGTGGGAGAGCTGATGGTAAACACTGCAGTCCTTGCTTTTTAAGCAGCCCATACCACAGAGGCTTGTTCTAGCAGAAGCAAACACTTATCACCTTTTTGTGAAATTCAGACTGCATATGATGCTGAGTAAGAACTCAGCACCCTCTACTCTATGATCCTCTAGTCAGTAGCTTCTTGTGTTATTCTCACACTGGTCTGGGTCAGATAAACACTCCATTCTCAGCATTATCAGCTCCATTCAGAAGTTTAACAAACACCACCCTACAGAGGGTAACAAACATCTCAAAAATCACAAAGCAGCTAAATCCAGGGTTAATTAGTACTGCACTGGGAATTGTGATGAGTATATCTGGAGATTCTGTATAACTGAGACAGATTCCAGACAAAAGGCACAGACCCATTTTGTTTTCTCACACAAATTTTTCAGTTGTGCTGTAATGAACTATTATTGTGTTACAGTATCACTGTAGTATCGGTTGTTAACTGCAAGAAAAACAACTTCTCTTGTACACAATTATAATGACATAAAAGCTATCAGTTTAATCTTTTACATACCATCACACTGACAGTACAATAACTACTTGATAGCTTATTTTCATTTTTAAACAATATTTGCAACTGAGGGGCATATAATAAAGATCCAAGACATCTGGGCAATGAAGCAAGTGCTGTCATGTGTCATGAGAGTCACAGCCTGGTGCCAAAGATCACCAGTGTTCTGCAGCTGTTTATGCCCATGATCACAAATGGCACTAAGTGGTACAATGCTCTCCTGTATCAGCAGAGACAAACAGATGTGCTGGCTCTGGCTCACCAGATGATGGTGGTGGCTTATCCTTTTCTTCAGAGTCTTCTATGTTTCTGCCTAGAAGAAGAGCACTGTAGAAAACTTTTAGCTGTTCCAAGCATGGGAGTGACACAATCATGAGAATAAGATAAGAGAAGTATATAGCAGTTTGCCAAAGAAAAATATATGAACTGAAAGCTCTGCAGCTGCACTGGCTTGGCTTGGTTGTACCAGGAAAACTGGATGAATTTCATGGACTCAAAAGACCCCACAAAATCAACTCTTGTGTCAAAAGGCTAGAAGCATCACATGAAGCTAGTGAAGCCACAATCATGAAAATAAGGTAACAATGTGAGACTGGAAGATTTCCCACACTTTCAACACTTTTCCCTCCAGAACAAAGCAGAGCCAAAGAAGAGGAAAGACAATTCCGTGCTGCCAGGGTAGCGCTCCTCATTTTCTGTCAGCACACATTCCCATCCCTTCCTCAAAGCTCACGGTTCAAAACCCAAGCAAATGTCACAAAGGCTTTGCACCCAGCACAGGGCAAGGGGCTCCACAAGCAGGGCAGTGCAGCACACGCTCCTGCACCTGCACAGGGCTCACTCCTGCAGCACCACAGCCCCTGCCAAGCCTGCGGCAACTCTGCGCTGGGCAGCTCTGCACACAGCATGGCACCATCCCAAAAGGCTCTCCACAACCACTTCTGGGAAGGAAAAGCACCGGGAAAACCTACTGGACTTCAGGAACATCTCACCTTCCAAACAGACACCGAGTGCCCTGGCTTGCACAATGAACTCTTGGCTCCACTCAAACAACTTTGCCTCCAGCTATTTTCCACCCTTGCCATCGCTGACAAAGATTCCAGCTTGATTTAAAGCTGCTCCACAGCTTAGGCAGAAACTGAATGATGCAAAACCCTGCAGTTGGGTTTTCTGCTTGGTTTTCCTTCCTCAATTACAAATGTCCAGATAGCAGAGACACAGTCCCTGCCTGCTGAGGGACTGGCCGTGCTGGGAGTGCCTCCACTGCCACAAACACTGCTGACAGGCAGTGGGTGAGCTGCTCCTCTTACTCCGCACCACAAGGGTGCAACACCTTAGCCACAGCACTCCTGGCTACACTGCCAGCTGCAGCCAGCTTTCCTCGCTGAAATTGAGTGCTTTCCAACATTTGCTCCTTCAACCTTAAAACTTCACCATCTAACAGCACATCTTCCTAGAAGAAGTTGCCATGGAGATTTCTTTATGCAATTCAAATGTTCTGGGAGCCTGCAGAATCAGCACCAACATTCATAGTCTCAGCAAGGTTTTGAAAATTACTGGTCTGCTGGTAATATCCACAACCTTTGTAAAAATAAGAAACGAAAAATGAGTGCAACATGGAAAAACAATTTCAAAGGGAAAGTCTGCCCTTTTTGGGGGTGTGGGGGTTGTTGTACCAGAACTCCATACCAAGACTGTATTTACTTTGTTTTAAATTCATGGGAATACATGCACATGCATTAGAAGTCCGCAGAAAGTCAGAAAGACAGATCAAGCTTCAAATAAAATTTGGATTTCATTCCTGTTCCTTTGGTTTAGGCACCCGCATGGGCACACCCACACAAAAGTAAATGATAAGCAACTCCACTTCAGCAATGCCAGAAAGTAACATCATTTTAACTCATCCTGATGAGGATTTCATTTCCAGTCTTTAATGAGACTTGCTCCAATTCAGTTGCAAAAAAGTCCTCCTAAACATCATGAAAATGGAAAGAATACATCAATTAGGCTCTTCAAGTCAAGCCACTGTTGTTTTTTTTAAGGAAAGACAAGCAAAAAGGTTGAAGAATTATAAACACCATGTCAGATGGAGCATACTTCCATTCACAAATATCAGATCCCAAGCAGACTACATCTAAATTGTTTAAGTAGTTTTACATAGGCAGATTAAATATATCTAATTGCAACATATATAGTATATTAATCCTTTTTCTGAGTTGAAGGATTTCTAGCTCACGTCTACTTTTAGGAGTAAATAGCATAACACACACACACACTTTTTTCCCTATAAAATTTCCACTCCAACTTCATAACAGGAAGTTTCTACTGCCTATACAGGAGCACAAAGAAACTTATATTTATTCCACATGTCACCATCTACCACAACCCCTGACCATCTTGGTGGCCCTGCACCAGGCCTGTTCCAGTGTACCAATCTATTTCCTGCACAGGGGAGCCCCAGACTGGGCACAGCACTCCCAATACATCTTACAAGTCCAAGCTGCATGGAAGGATCAACTCCCCAGACCCGCTGACTCATGCAGCCCAGGATGTAGCTACCCTTCCCTGCTGCCACAACTCACAGTCACTGCAAGGACTGCTGTAACCTCACCTTCAGAAGCTTCCCATCTGTGATGGTTTTGGCTGGAGTAGAGTTAACTCTCTTCCCAGTGACTAGTAAGAAGTGGTATGTTGGACTTGTACTGAAACAGTGTTAATAATATAGAGATGTTTTTGTTATTGCTGAGCAGCACTGAAACAGCTTCAGGGCCTTTTCTGCTTCTCCTGCTGCTCCTTCAGCAAGAAGGCTGGGAGTATGCAAGGAGTTGGGAAGGAATACAGTCAGGGCAGCTGACCCCAACTGACCCATGGCATATTCCATATCGTATGAATCACACTCAGCATACAACGGTTGGGAAGGGGGATATTCAGAGTGATCATCTTTTAAAGTCACTATTCTGCATGATGGAGCCCTACTTTTTTGGGGATGGCTGAACACCTGCGTGCCCATGAGATGGGGTAAAACTTCCTTAGTTTGCTTTGCTTGTGTGAGCAATTTCTGCTTTTCCTATTGAACTGTTTTTACTCAACCCGTGAGTTTTCTCGCTCTTATCCTTCTGATTCTCTTCCCCATACTACTGGTGCTAGAAACAGAGTGGCTACATGGGGCTTATTTTCCAGCTGGGGTTATTAAACTACAACACTGACACCATCACCACCTCTAGAGCTGCCCCCTAGACTGCTGGCCCACTCTCCAGCCCATGCCTCACCAATTTGGTGATGATGTGACTGGAGTCAAGTTCTTGCCTTAATCAATGTATACTAACTACACCCCTTTACCCACAGTGTCAGTCATTCCATCAGAGAAAGCAATGAGGTCAATCAGGCATAACTAGTCCTTGGCAAATCCATGCTGGCTGCTCCAAATCACCTTCTTGTCCTTTGTGTTTTAAGAAAGGACTTCCAAAAGGATTTACTTCATAACCTCTCTAGGGACTGAGGTTATGTTGATTGGCCTGAACTTCAACTTTGCTCACTCTGTTTCTTCATGCATGGGCTTTATTCCTCCCACAAAGCCCGTCCCTGCTTCCGTCTCTTGCCTACCTCCTTCTCGTGGTCCAGCCCAGTCTGAAGTTCCATGTTTACTCTTGCTAGCCCGTTGCCATGCTTCCTGACTTCCTGCACGTGGGAATGAAATGTTCTTGTGCTCTGATGAAGTTGCCTTGAAGACCAACCAGCTCTCCTGGACACCTCTACTCTCCAGGGCAGCTTCCAGAGAGAAAATGTAGAGGCCAAGATCTGCCCTTCTGAAGTTCAGGTTTGTAATTCTGTTGTTAATGTTGATTATTCCTCTCAGGATCTTAAACTTTACCATCACCTGGTTGTTGCAGATAAGGCTGCCTTGTCCTCTGTGTCTTAATCATCTTCTACTTCAATCCATTAAATCAAAACTGATATTTAACAATCTGGAAAATACTTGCCTGTTACTTAGTTTATTTAGTCAGTAACATTCAGGCAGATTTCACATAGCTGCTTTTATAAATGAAAAGCAGGTAGTTTTAAATTATGGTGCAATAGCCTGACCTACAAAAAAAACCCCAAAAACCAAAACAACAACTGACTTCTACTCTAAGTCAGTAAAAGTTTGTGCAGCACACATGTGGAATAGGCCACAAAGTGTGGCAAAAACCAAGCAAGCTGCTATATATAGTATGACATCATTTATGCAGCATTCCGTATCAACTGGGAAAGGAATCACCCACCACCTTATCTATAGGTTTTCATGTGATGTCCTGTAAAACGGTGGTTTTAAAATCCTAATCAGCAAACATCATTACAGGTATAAAATTTACCCATTATACATGCATAAAACAAGCCTGTGTTACAGCAAGTGAATTTAAAACCATCTTCCTTCTCATATGCTATCACTGTTTTACTTTTAGAATTTATGCCTCTTGGCAGAAGAGGAAGAAGAGCTGCTTTGTTTTTTTTAAATAAAAAGCTTTTGAAGGATAAAGTGCAAATGGCAACACTATATTTGGCTCTTTAGGCCAAAAAAGCAATTGGCTCTTAATTTCAATTAAAATATAGATGTGGCAAAAAAGAGCACTTTCTGTTGAAACTTACCTACATTTCTACCTAAAAATGCACAGCTACACAATTTGCCTGAGACTTATCAGAAAAGATTCTGCTCTACATATTGTTCTATATCCACTTAAAACTTATTTCCTGATGCAGGCATACTAAAGTACAAAAGTTAACTGTTATGCCTACTTCATGCATGAAGTAGGATTACAAAAATCCTTTTCTATCACTATCAAAAGAATGTCTCCAATAGGGATGTAAAACACAGCTTGCAACCACTAGGTACTTCACTTATATATAAAGACCACTTCATACCTACTTAAATACTTGAAAAATTTAAGAGTGGCTTTGGTAAAAATCTCCATTAAAGACTATTTACTTCAGAGAAACCTCATGGACAGACATTTGCTTTGAATGAGCTCAGGTGTCAAAGTACTAGTCCTTTCAAATACAAAAAGAAAGCAAGAAGCATCATACTTATTCAATACAAAGAAAAGACAACAATTATATTACAGCTGACAAATGGGGAAAGCACATACTCATTCTTGCCAAGAATTTTCTTGCCAGCTTCTCAGAGCAAACATTACCCATTACCCAAGTCTTGCAGCACAGAGAACTATTGCTGCATTAAGCTGTTCTCAGGTGGATGTGCTCCTGCAGAGACCTGACTGATCCAGGCTGTGGGAATTAGGCTAAAGAGCCAAGTGTGCAAGACAGTGAGGACAGTGCACGGGTGGCTCTGCTCAAAAGTCAGGGCACAATAAAGTGTGTTGCAAAGATTCACCATGGGAACAAAACCTTCTTTTCTCAAAAAGATGGAGGAGAGTCGTCTGGGCTTTAGAATACATGGCTTCCTCAGCAACAAGAAAACATGTCAAAGCAACATCAGGAACTACTAATGGAATTTCAGAATACAATTATGCTTCCACTTGATCTTTTACCAAGAATATTTTAGAGGGCAGGGAGTAAGGTATATTTACAAAGCTTCTGTAGCTTAATTAATCTTCAATAACAATCCAGTATAGAACCACAAAAATTTGTTTAAAATTTAACACATAGTAACATCAAAACAAACAAATGTTTCCATGGAGATGGCTACCTAAATAAATGCTCACAATGGCTCCAAGGGCTGACGTCACCCAGGCCTGCCTGCAACCATAGTAACATGCCAGTGTAAACAGAAATATTTTTATTTTTCTATCTAATAATGTCATAGAATTAGCAGTTTTATGGCAGTGCTTAAAGCATATTCTTGCAGTGCTGAGTGGTAACACTTCTAAAATAAGAGCAGAGATATTTATATAGGGGCTATTACTATGACCATGTTAACTACATACAACAAGTGGAGTATGTGTACAGCATTGCTAACGTATCAAATTTCCCAGAGCAGTTGTTGACCCTCAATAAACAAAGAAATTTAAGTTCCTAAGGCAACATGCCGGAATGCTGGTAAGAGCTCAGTAGCATCTATTATTCTTGGGTGTTCTGCTTTCCTTAATACAAAAATCCTGAAGTTCTTAGACCGTTGCGTCTCACCGTCTTGCTGGAATAAGAAGAATGCAGCCACATGTTGCTTTTCATACCAAACGCAGAACTCTTCAGTGCCCTTCTCCTCTGTCACCAATGACCTTACTTTCTCCAAGGCAACAAGATTCACTAAATCCATACTTGCACTCTGCAAGCAAAATACAAGACACACAGCCTACAAACTTTTGGAACTCCAGAAGAGTACCAGAAAAGAAACATTTAATGAAGAAATTTTCCAAGAAAGCAGGCAAGTGTTTCAGTGACTGAAAAGATGCCCATGGAATTCCCACCGTCAGGAAAAACATCCATCTTCAAATACTACTGCATGCCTGCATATTGTATGTCTCTAAATTCAGTGGGCCCAGATTGCATTATTGCTTTTCATTAAAAAAAAAGATGTCTATATAAGGTTCAGATAGTATGTGAAAAATTAATGCTTTGAATGATCTAATATTACTAAGATATTTATACTGAACTCCTACATTTTAGCAGACACCTGAGCTACAGGGAAATTGAAGACATTATCATAACAAAAGAAGTAGGAGTACTAGTTTTGGTCCTGTCACAAATACTTCAGCTACAGTAATTTACGAAAACTACCTTTCCCACAGAACATGACTGTGACTTATTCTTTGTCTTCAAGTATGGCAGTGAATTTATGGACCAGTTAAAAAAAATTACTTCCTAGGAAGTATTTTCAGGCTTTTTTTTTTTTTTTTAACATTCCCATAAGCCATTTTTTCTGAGAAGAGGTTGCTTCCTTTGCCATTTACAGAGAAAATGTTCTCCTGGTACCAATTAGCAGAAGGCACTTTTACATAACTTTAGGCAAGTAACTTTAGGCTAGCTTTGGAATTGAAATATACCCTGCAACTGGTGTTACTGCTTTATGTAGTCCAAAGAACATATGAAGAAAGGAGTACAACATCTCAAGTGTTGACCTACAAAAAAGAAACTACAAAAAAGAAAGCTTACTGCATAATTACATTTACAGTTATGTACAATTCTGTTGGCTTTGGTGCATTTTTTGACAGATTTCATCCCATAAGATATGGTAGAACTTTTGTCATTCACTCTTCACAATTCCTTTTGCTCTTCCAAGTACAGGATTCATGGAAAGTTAATGACATTATAAGAGATAGCTTTATTGTATGCTTTATAACCTGAAAAATAAGAAAAGTTTACTCTTCTATTCATTACAGAAACTGCAGACTATTCCAACTGCATTAATGCAATCCAAATACTTGGCATAAATGTAGGTGTTTTAACTCTGCTCTCTAGGGAAGCAAATCATAAATATTCACACATATGGCTACTCTCATAGGCAGGCTTCAGCTTTTCACTTAAAGTAATTCCACTGCAAAATTCTTTTTCATTTCTTGTATTTTCTGAGCTAACAATTTTAACAAACATAAACTTGTATTACAATCCACCAAGTTGCAAGGACTTGTGGGACCATACAAATTACTGTTACACAAAAATATTAGGGGGGAGCAGGGGAGAGATCACCCAGTTTACACATTTTCTTACCAAAGAATGCAATTCTAGCAATAATTCTTTCATGTCTACTACTGTGGATTCTTTGCATTAGACTATTCCTTCTCTTATCCTCAAATACATATAAATGCTGTGCTCACATGAAGGCCTTCAGTAGACCTTTTATGCAAGACAAACAGACAAACTACATTTCAGTCTGACCTGACATTCTCATGCATTCTATACTTATTTTCTTATTGGTAACAAAGGTTCAATGGAATTTCTTCAGCCTTTATAACACCACTAAACCTAACCTCAAATGAACTAATCTCTGAAAGACAGACACATAGGTCCCAGCTTTCAAGAAGTATCACAGACTATTTAAAACTCTCAGAAGTTTTGTCCACTCAGTTTGGCAGAGGTGGAGAAGGGGTGTTAAGTCTACAAAAATGTTCATTGCTTCAGAGGTAAAATCTCTCCTGGAGCAGAGCACGTTGCCAATTGGTGAATAAAACATTATCTTTCAGTAGCTCTTAAGTAAACATACCTGTTATTAATTTTCCTTGTTACCTGACCCTATCAGCAATGTTTAGTTCCTACCTATTTTGCCAGTATCTACTAGAATAATAAATAAAGCCTGGGAAAGTTAGCGAGACAACAAATGTGGGCTTTATACACAGTAACTCATAAATCCAAAGAACATTTCTATTAGATTAATTATTTTCTAGTGTCTGAACAACATGTGCCATTGTCATAAACTCTAAGTACAGCTTGCTAGAAAACAACCCTGCTAGGTATAGTGGCTTCCCAGTAACAGAACCAGCAGAAAATATGTTTGGAAGTTCTAACACAATGCTAGATGGCAACTCTAGTTGGGTATGGCAAGCATTTTTTTTTTTAATGTTTGTTGTGCTCCCTGGCTAGCCTACAACTGCTAAAATCCACCAGCTCCATCCCACTGAACCATCACTTTGGCTGATCATAGGAATCCTAGGCTGAGGCTAATCTTGTGAGACACACTTCAGTTCAAGAGCCCAAAATCAAGAGTGATGCACAAAGCCTTCTGGTAACCATAAGGAGAATTCTTACTGAAGCATGGAAGCTGCACTTTGCACTTTTGGAGGGAGTTGGAGATTCTTCTATAGTGGTTAAGGTTTTATATTTAACATGGGAAAAAACTTGGTTTGTCAAAAAACCACAGAGCTCTACTGGGAAAAAGCTGCTTGTGAAACAAAAATGAGTGTGAGTTTATTATGTGAGTATGCCTGCTTTGATGCATTACCAAAACTATCATTATCCTTGATCTTAGGGTTAAATGTGAAGGAAAAGAGAAAGCCAGGAAAAACAGCTGTCTGAACATGCTCAAGAACTCCTGTATACCCAGCTTATACTTAGCCCTCCTAAGTTAAAGCATATTACTGACACTTGAGTCCCTACAGCCATTAGATCTTCCCTTTTTAAAACTTAAAATATTATATGTGAAATAAATGTGATCTAGACTAAAAAGAATTGCTGACACATGCACTCAAGAATAAAAATGTAAAAAAACCACAAAACCCCAACAGTTAAGAAAATGTGGAAGTATACCTACTGAAAGCATACATTCAAAAAATACAGACCTTCCTAATAAGGACAGCAAATCTCAGCTCCCACATGCCACTTAAGCAATATAATTTAAAAATAAAATAACTTTAAAAGAGAAGAATATATAGAATATATGTTATAAGTATATGTACAGGTTAAAGAATGAACAAAAAATTAAACAATTAAAACTAAGATACTTTTGCATTTGATACAGTTATCTACAAAGCTATTAAATACTGGAGTGCTGGTTTTGGCTAGGGTAGAGTTCATTTTCTTCACAGTGGCTGGGATGGGGCGGTATTTTGGATTTGTGCTGAGCATAGGGTTGATAATTTAGTGATATTTTTGTTATTGCTGAGCAGGACTTCTGTACATCCAGAAAGCCAAGGCCTTTTCTGCTTTTCTTACTGCCACACTGGCAAGGAATGTGGGAGTGCTTGGGAGTAGACCCAGCCAGGACAGGTGAAGTGACCCCAACTGACCAGAGGGATATTCCAGACCACACGACTTCATGGTCAGTAAATAGAGTGGAGGGAGGAATGAGGAAGGGGGGACATCTGGAGTGATGGGGTTTGTATTCCCAACTTGTTACATGTGATGGGGCCCTGCTCTCCTGGGGATGGCTGAACACCTGCCTGCCCATGGGAAGCAGTGAATCAATTCCTTGTTTTCTTTTGCTTTTCCTATTAAACTGTCTTTATCTCACCTATGAGTTTTCCAGCTTTTACTCTAAATACTCTCCCCAGGGCTGCTGCTGGGGGAGTGAGCAAGCAGCTGCATGGGACTTGGCCACTGGCTGAGGTTAAACCAGGACAACTGGACAGAGGAAAAGATGGTATGCATCTCCAAGAGAATGACAACACTTAACAGAGGTCACAAGAACGAGGTCTGAGAAACTGCTGAGCTAGCCCTCCCCCTCAAGAGCCAAAGACAGGAACCCCCAAGATGAGCTGGGAGCGTTCAACGGCAGCAAGGGGATTTGCTAACATTTCCCAGGAGGCTCAGGTACCTGCCACCTACAATTCACTCCTGCCCAACAGGATGGGACTCCTTCCGCCCCAGTCACCAAACCTGATACTTCTTTACATCTGCTAAGGCTGCACATCTGTTTATGCCATATCATGGGGTCATCCTGTCACTAAAAAGCCCAGAAACTGATATGAGGAAGTAGCACTAAGATTATATTTATCTACAGGGAATAATAAAAGAAAATTTTAAGCTGATGAAAGCCATAGAAAATTTGAAAATATTATAGATCAAGAAAGAAACAAAACCCTACAACCTAAACATCCATTTCAAATAAGCCAGCTCTCTGATAGTATACCTAACTCCATTCAAGTAGGGACTGATACAAGGAGAAGAGGGTGGGAGTGAGCATATGTACTGTTTTCAATTATCTAGATAAGATCCCCTAGGAGAAAAGGAACAAAGAAAGAAATCAATCAAATAAATAAGGTCATTCTAGCTATATATGTTACACAGATAATTTTCAAGATTAAAGGTCTTTGCTTCTCTGCCTTTCTCCAGTTTGATGCAGTCTAAACGGTCAGTGCTTATAGCAAGATTTTCCAACCACCTTGTAAGCAATGCAGTTTGCATGTTCTCCCAGCATTACACCACAACAGTTGAGTGCACAAGCCAAGTAAGTGTTCCTCCAGGCTACAAGTACAATTAAGGGACCCCTTTAAAAAGTATATAGCTCAACACAATGATGTGTAAGACAATTGAAACAATTAGTGTGGTAATAAAAAGCATAAAAGACAAGATTATCATCTCAGATGCCAGGAGAATATGAAAGGTGAAAATAATCAAATTCTACACATAAAGCAAAACAAAAAAAATTATTTGGTACTTCATACAGAACATGCCATAACAGATTAATTCCTTTTTAACATATTTCCTTTAATATCTTCTCTTAGGTTTGACAAGTTTCTGACTAAGCCTGCCTAGGTTTTCAACTGGGGAGAAAGTTTCACTAAAGCTCCAGTCACAAAAATAAGATCAGACGACCAAGACAATCCTAATTCATCATAGCCTGTCGCGGTGAGGGAGGCTCGGGACACTCAATATGAGAGTTTAGTAAGCTTCGTTTATTGATTAGAGCATCAGACGTTTATGCACAAAAAGTAATAAGCTCACGCATATTCTGTAAGCTAAGCAATCTATTGGTTATACTATAGATATCAGTTCCCCTCTTACTTCCTCATTCCTTATGACTTACATCTTCTTTTTCTCATCTCTCTCTCTCTCAACTACAGCATCTTGTTATCATAACACAGCTATGCTCAAGGCCACAGCGTCCTTGCAGGTGCAGGGACTCAGATTAGCTGGGTCCGGTACTTTCTCAATTCTTGGTCAGCTACCTAGAGCATGTCTACGTGGCCTTTGTCATGTAACCAGACTTCCCTACACTTCAAACCTGAGCTGGTTTTGTGCTGGACATCATGACTGCTGTTAGAATACTGACTTTTAGTACATATCCCACCTTAGCCTCCGTCCTCTTGCCAAGCTTTGGCAAGATCATCCTGACTTCATTCAGACATCTTTCAGGAAATATTGACAGCACTTACTGCAGACCAGTTTATTGGAATAGCCTGCATTTATTCTGATCACATCATAGTCTTGGAATAGTATAACGCCTGTGAAACTGAAGTCAATTTAAGATAGTAGGTCAGAAGCTGAAAGCTGTATCTTCAGACCAAGCAAGAAAATTTTGTAAAGGAACAAGAAAGAGATTGATTTTGTCAAACACTGTCTCACAACATCAGAAGCAACAGAAGGTAAATTTAGATGGTATCTACAAAACATGGCAGGGGGGGAGGGTGGGGAGAGGGAACACAATGAAATTATGGCTAAAATGAACTTACTTGATTTTACTGAAGACGATGTCAACATCTGTGGTCGTCACATTCTTCCCATCTATGATATTGCAGTCCTTACATAGCTTTGACCAGTTCTTCCCATGCATTTCTTTTCCTGTGGCTCTTGTATCACCATGGACTGCAAATTTTCTAAAGGCCTCTTCCAGAGCACTTATTTCTCCTGCCGTAGCGCCCTCATGGGAGTTTGAGTCTGAGGATAACCGTTTTGCTGGTTTCGCCGATTTTTCAGCCATGGTGCTACAAGGAAAAGGAGGGTAAACTTATTGCATTAATTTGCACTAGATTACTTTCAGTCAATCTACACGCTAGAGTTCATGTCACAATATATGAAATCCATATGAAGAATAAATGGTCTATAAAGTCAGAAAGAACTCACTAACCTCCACCATCAAACATCAGTCTAAACACAGAACTATATAACTCTCTGCCCATCTGGGAAAAAAAATTCTAGTACATTTGAAAAAAAAAAAAAATACACCAAGAAACTAGGGACACAAAACTAGTTTAACCATCATTATATCAGCCATCAAAAGAACATTTAATATTTGCTCCTTTTTTTTTTCTTAAACGGCAATCATCACAGTCACTCTGTTGATCTGAATAGAATATGCCCTTTACACTATAGGCATTACTATGTTCTTGTATTTCTGAAGGAAAAATAAACATCCTTTATTTTCTTGACTTCAACTTTTAACATTTTTTTTTACTGAAAAATTAAGTATTTTTGAAACGCAACAAAAATATTAATGTTAGAACCCTTATGTTACATTATGTAAGGGCTAACAAGTACAAGACAAGTCTCTCTTGTTATCCAGACCATTTATTTCTCAAGTTTATGTCCAAAGAACTGTAGCTGTGGAATTCATTTGGAATGAACACATCATGATGAAGGGATGTCATTACTGCAGACAAGTACTTTGAGACTACTCCAAGTGCATATAGTATAGGTTTGCCTTTTAAATGAAACCTTAAACTGTGCAACAGAATACTATTTTCAGGTGTCTTCACAAAAAACCCCACACCCTGAAGTGCCAGAAGCACGCCATAGAAACCTTTGTCTTCTGCCCATGCACTCTTGGCATGGCAGAAGAAAGAGGCACCAAAGAGCCTAAGGACTAAGAAGCCTAGCACAGGGCACACCGCCTGCCTGCCCCAACAAGCTGCACACAGACTGTCACCACCATCACGTCGGTGGCGGTGGCGTTGCCACCAATTTTTAACCCATAAAGAGATGGTTAAAGAATCAGAAATCTGGCAAATGCTAGATAAGGGCTGGAAAGCCCATCATACTTACCCAGCCTTTCTTCTAAAGCCCCAGCTTATGTGGGATGTGATTAACATATGCAGAGATGGGTAGGTACTTCTAGTTAAGGTTTTATTTCCTCATCAGATAGGAAGTTCTTTTGGCTTATATACTGTACATCAGTACAAATGCCTCAGCAAAGGAAAGGATTCTAAAAATCTATCTCTTCCTATATTGTTTAAACTCTGACACTCAAACAACCATGACATACCCTTCCCTGCACACTGTAACAGAAATAAGCATAGCTACTTGCTACGAAGCAGTTATTGTTGAGGTTTTTGATTAGAAAGAATCTTTTAATTAAAAACATACTAAAAGGACCTCTGTCCTTCACACTTGAGCAAGCATAGCATGGCCAAAGCACTACTGCCTTTTTTGAAAACACGTATATGCTTAAATCCCTTGCTATATCTTAAGCCAGGAGATCCTTCTGTTTTGTTTACACAGACGGAACAAGTTTTGGCCAACAAACCAAAATGCTAAATTAAAATTATTACGATTGAAATTTACTAACTGTAGCCTGAGAATTGCATGTGCACCTATGAAATAAAAAGTGAAGCACAGAGGGGGGAAAAAGAACTTGAAAATATCAAGTTCATTAAAAAGTTTTAAAAGTAACCAATTCCCATGTCTATTTCCTTTGCATTCTGCCTACTGTCCAAAGAGGAATTTTACCTCAAAAACCTTATCTGAAAGCATCCCAACACTGAAACTCTAAAACAAAAGGCATGCACAGCAAATTGAAAGCTACTACAAACACTAAGACACACATATTTTTACCAAAATGTGTCTAGATCAAATCTTCTGTTTCATCAGGCTACATTATTTTGCCACCAAAATAGTAGTAAAAGAACATAAGGAAAAAACCCCAAAAATAATATTAACATATACAACAGAGTATTTCATTAAAAATCAGATCATGAAGATCTGTGATGTACCTCTATATTCAAGGAAGCTTGACTTCCAAAAGCAGAAGTCTCTTCTAAGCTTGTAGCATTTCAAATCAACTGGAGCTGAAACACAGAGCCCCAGAAATTTTCCAGGCCAATACTAACTGGCTAGAGAAAGAGAGTACAGATCAGCAAAAAACAAAGCCTGTGTAGGATAATAAAAACCAAAGTTACCTTCGTATGCAAGAAAGAAACAGGACAGGAAAAGGTGGAAATTTGCAATGGTAAAGTATGTATGGTTTGCATCAGTTTGTAATTTTATCTTGTATAAATAAACTTTACAAGAAATTTTCAGGGATAGCTCCTGCTTATTCTTAGCAATTCTCTTAAGAAGCTATACTCAGAGTGAGTATCTTTAAAATATACAACCATGGCACAATTTACAAGCTATAAACAAGAAAACATCTGCATCACTCTGTCTCATCTGAAATTGGAAAATATAACCACGTGCCTTCATTTTTAAGTATCTCCTGAACAAAATCTTTCCTTAGCCAGTGTCAGTGCCTTGCTGGCCAATTTTGCTTAATGCTTTGTCGCGTATAACCATAAATCAACTTTGCACAGCACAGCAGAATCATGTTTTACTATCTTATACAGTCTTTAATACGATAGTTGTATCAACTGAAAGAATTTTTTACTTACTTTCAGTAGCTAATAAATTTAAACTTTATAAACTTGCTATAGGAAAAATGCTCAGGAACATATTTGGCCTTCAGAAAGATAGTTCCATACTAACTTCTATCACTCATTAATAAATGAGCTTTGTATTGGGGTTTTTTGAGTAGCTCTGGATCAGGCAGAACAGACACACTACAGAAAAGGCTTTAGTTTTGAATGGTGAAATCTGGTATGCAAAACACACTCATTTCAAATAAATCCTCGCCATCTAAAGCAGAAAGTCAAGGAGAGATTAAAACCAGGGCTCTGCAGTGGTTGCCAAATATTATTATGGACACTCCTTGTTGAATCATAATTACAGTTTACTTGTTAAAATCCTATGTAATAGCATGAAATATATTTTAAAAAAGCTACCTAGATTTATGAAAATATTATCTAGTCTCAACTCAAACTTTTCTTTCTTAACACTACAATTAGAGACAAGGAAGGGGATCCTGTTGTGTTGAAGAAATAATCTCTCAAACAGAAATAAAGAATAACTTATTTGACAAAAATTCAAGATGAAATGCTGCTCTGAGTCTTCCTTACCCTTCTTCCCTGGACAAAGGAATCAAAAGGTGCTTGGTAGATTCTGCTAGAAGTAAAGATTATGAGTAATTTGGGGCAGGGCCACAGTAAGAAGATAAGAGAAAGATGAAATAAAGTGATTACTCTAGAATACCAAATATAAAATACAATAAAGCAAAATTAATCCACTGTTCAAAAGCGTGAGCTGTGTAGATGTTGACTACAACAACGACAGCTAACCAAATAAATACCTTTCTTCACCATCCAAAAAGTCCAATACATATACAGTTAGACAGTACCAATTTCCAGAGTCAGCAGAAAGAAGGTGGGACTAGCCACCAAAACAATCCTCTCCAAATACTGCATGCTCCAGCCAAGCAGGTCCACATCGCCAAAAGCAGCCAGATAAGATAGAGGTACAAGCAGATGCTAGAGTTTATGAGGTTTGCAAAAGAATAACTATCCTCCAAAAAAAAGAAGAGTTTCAGAAGCCCACAGAATACTTAGATAGTTAGGTGCTGTGCTATGAACTGCTATAGTCTGTGTCCTTTAGTAGCACAAAAAAACAGTTCTTGTCCCTTCCCTCACTCTGCAACAGGTAAATAATACAGCACATTATACAGTGAATAAGCCAGGGATCAAACTAACTCATGTTAACTGATGCCAGCCACTCACTTCATTACTATCTTATGCTAAACAGACTGAAAGCGCAGATCTGTGTTCTCAGTCCATGCCTAAGCAATTAGAAAAAGTTTTCTAATATCATCAAACTTCCTTTTAGCCAGAGACTAGAATATATACTCATCTGCAGACAGATGAGTATATATTCTAGTGGGAGGCCTCCACTAGATAAAGTCACTTAATAACCTGGATTGAAAGAAGTAAATGTTTCTGGGAATTTCAGTTGTCAATTTCTAGAGCTGTGTGAATACCCAAAGCCTCAGTACTAACCAACTGCCAACTCTACTGAAGGACTTCTATTAATTTACACTCTTTCACTTATCCACACCCTCTCCAGGTGTCAAGAAACTTCAGGAATTCTGGTATAGCATTGATTTCAATTTGTGGGAATTGCTCTTACAAGTAATCCATCTCTCAGCAGCAAGGAAGACTTACTAAGTCCCAGAGTATTTTTTCCAACAATTTCAGAAGCTTATGCAACTCTGAATATGTGTGAGTCCTAAGAGAACAGAATTCACCACAGCACCTTCACTGCCCCATACCTGACAACAAATTCATGGCTTATTTGCTCAGCAGAAAGCTTAGTATTTATAATGCAAATTATCATCACTGCCATGCCATGGATAGGGAAACCAAAGGAGAGGGACAAAGAAACATGTCTGTTCTGTTCTGCAGTATTCAGAACATCATGAGGACCCCCTGCAAATCTATTAAACCCTTTAGGATCTCCACATCAAAATATATGTTTTCTAAAATATAAATAAATAAATAAATATATATATATATATATATTATATATATATATATACACACACACATACATACACACATGCATGTCACAGAATCACTAGGTTGGAAGAGACCTTCAAGATCATCAAGTCCAACCCATGCCCTAACACCTCAACTAAACCATGGCATCAAGTGCCACATCCAGTCTCTTTTTAAACACATCCAGGGATGGTGACTCCACCACCTCCACGGGCAGACCATTCCAGAACCTTATCACTCTTTCTGAGAAAAACTTTTTCCTAATATCCAACCTGTATTTCCCTTGGCACAGCTTAAGACTGATACACATATCAGCAGGACACAATAATCTGAATGCCTATTTTTTTGTGCTTTTTCACGTACTTTTTCATGTGCTTCGTCTAGCTCACTTCTAATAGCTTTCATTTGCAGGAAGTTTTAAACAGTGTTAAAAAACAGTCTTAATGGAAGTCATCTCACAACATCAACTGCCAAGGAAACAAATATGAGTGTAACTGTCTGAGACAGAACAACGGACTAGAACATTGCAGCATTATTACAGCCTCAGATACATTCATGTTAATGAAAAAGGCAGTGTATTTTAAAACTGTTTGCGCTTTAGAATACTTATCAACCAAGAATTTGCTAAAATGAGGTCAAAAGTCTAGTGCAAATTAAGGGAAGCTTCCAAATGACACTTTTAAACAGCAGAATCATTCAAGAATCAAGCAGACCTCTGACTGCTAAGACTGATGAATTTTCAGAATCTGACAGCACAATGGCACAGCTGCGATGCAATAATGGTACTGCCAGCATCTCCTCTTTTCTGTAACACTCACCTTTGCCCAGGCCAGCCTTATTTCTCCGGTGTAATACCCACAACACGACAACACAAAGTTATGTTTACACTGAGCATCAAGGCCATCACCTAGCTAGTAACCAAAGTCTGCAGTGTAAATTCCTCAGGCTCCTACAACCTAAAATGCACTATCTGTTCAGGGTCTCAATCTTAGCCCTGATACCTCCCTAAAACCTCAATCCTTTCTACCATTTGCCCCAGACAACTAGTTTTATTTGTTCAGTGTTACCTGTTACCTTCCACTCTCCTGCTCATTTTTCCTGCCCACCAAATTTTGGTAAGCATGCAGGTGCTTATGGCACAATTTTTATCAGAATCTGTTGCTGCACTGTTGGTAAAACTCATCCAATGCACCATAAGTAGTTGTCATCAAAAATTTCTTAAGATCTTCTAGCCAATCCAAGTAAAAAAGCAAGAAACTTTTCAATGAGCACAAGAGTTGTTATTTTTATGAGTTAATTGAATGCATAATGAATTATGAAACTGTGCAAGGCATTTGAATTTGACTGCATCTGGTTTATTTTAGTACTTGATCCATCTTCCCCTTGCTATAAAAACTCAACAAAATTGCAATGAAAGGGAATTCTCATTTATTTTCTCTCTGTAATTATTTATGCCAAATAAAAACAGTGGAGACAAAGTACAGCAGATGGAATCTTTTTCCCACATTTTTGCATAAACATTCAAGCTTAGGGAAGGACAAACAGATGGAGAAATGCAACATCCTCCTAATAAAAACCAATGCTTTAGACCGCTCTTAAAGCTTCCCTTAAGCTTCCTTCACAGCTACCTGCAGGAACCAGAGATAAACCATTTCTCTTCAGAGATCTTCTCTGGTTATATTTCCCCACATGTGATGCTGAAGTGAATGACAGCCATCCACTTTCCCTAGCATACAACACAGAAGGCAAATGAGCAGAGACCACTGCAAAACAAGCAAAGCTCACAGTTCTATCTACAGTTAAACCCATCTTTACCTAAAGAAAATTAAATCCTTTTGCAGGCTTTATGAAAAACTGCATGGCTGAACCTCGAGTTCTCTCAACAATATACATGAATTTAGCACTATGAACAAGGGCAAGGCTGGCCAGATCATGCAGATTCATTTAGACCTTCAGCAGGACACACACAGAGTAATAGAAAAGGTACCTACCTAACCTGTCCAATGTTTCTCCTCACCAAAACAGTATTCCAGACTGCGAACATATGCCATCACATATGCCATTAAAGGATCTAACTTAGAAAACAGGGATTAAAAACACATTATCCAGCACAAAGATTATTTTGACTGCTGACAAATTATTGTTACTGTTGTATTTCTAAAACCTACTGCTATTCAGCTACTTACTTATACAATGTTGCTTGAGATACAAAACTAAGTTTAGTTCTTAGCAAATTACACTCCTCCATTTCAAAGAACCACTTCATAAATATCACCTCTTTATATAAACAAAGCATTTGTACACAGATACACAAATCTTTATCAGTAACAGATCCATTGCAACATATTTATTTCAAAAAACATGACAACACTTAAAAGTACACAAAAATTCTCTATCTAGCTAACTCCTAACTAGTTCCACAAAATTCTGTAATAGCAACATGTCACTTACACAAGGTTTCAACTATGAAGGTAAAAGCATAAATAAGGCATCCACAACATAGACATGTATTGGTAACCCCGTCCTATGGGGTTTTTTTCATTATGCATTCAAACTCCATGTGGGAGTTTCACTTTCTAAGTACTCATCCTAAGCTCTGCCAGGCTACTGTCATTGGTAGATGAATAATCTGGACACAAACATTCTGCAGTTTCACACACAGGCAAGGATACAAGCCAGTGTCTAGAACCGCCTTCACAGGAAAAAGTGAATATGACACCAATCAAAGAACAACAAAAGAGGAGACTCAAGTGTTTAGATGAGGTATTTTTTCATGGTGTATCAAAAAAAGACTTCAAATCACAAATCCAAAAAGAGTGGAAGACAACAGCTGCTCTCTACAGTAGTCATGCAATTAATTTATAGCTCCAAATAACATGCTGGGCCTGTCATCACTTTAGGATTAGTTGAGTACAGGTTCCACTACAATTGTGGAGCTTGCTTAGCCTCACTTCTTCATACACTGCACATTGTATCCTCCCACCACCCCCACCCAGACCAGACCTTACTTGGAACTTCCAAAGAACCCGTACAAAATATTTCTGGAAAAGCCGTGAGTAACAAAGATCCATTCCATGAAAGCGGATCAAAGATTGTACAGAAAGGTCACTCCAAACTCCATTAAGATGGGGGACTTTGAGTACCACCCATAAGTAAAAGTATCTTTTACTTTTATTGACAGGGACAGAATTAAATCTAAGAAAAACTGAGCTAACAGACACTCAAAAGCGCTGTAAGATTTCTTAGTCACAAAGCACCACCTCTGATCAAAGAAAGGAAGATGATACAAGAGATGCAAAATCATGAAACAAGATGTTTTACCATAAGACACTTTACAAATTACATTGGTGGAATTCTTGAGAGATCCAAATACCTCTGCAGAGAAACTGAATCACCTACTAAATGGCTCTTTACTACCAAAGATATCAAAAAACTCAACAGTTGAAAATTCAGGCTATGTCAGTACAAATTAGAAACATGACTTCCTTATGGAGAGACAATCAACCATGTCAGGTACTAAACATAACGCCCAAGAATAGCTGCAAATACTTCACATCCTCATGTCCATACATTAGACTGCCTTTAATACAGAAGATCTATTTAGTCAAGCATCTCTCAAAGACAGACTTTTACCAAATCTAGGTTATTGCTCTCAGATAACTAACTCAATATAACCAATATATTAATCAGATTAGACCATCTAAAGATCCCTTATGTTCTTAAAATCTGCTACTTCACTTTTGTCTGAATCCACAAAAATAAATTAACATTAAGTACAGAATTTTTGCAACCACCCACAGCCTAGTCCAAAATAAGAAGGGAAATACTTACTTTGCTAAATCAGTAAGTCCTTTCACATCTATAAGCACTTCTAAAATTAAATGTTTGGGTACTACTCCTTCCAATACTCAAATCAGAAGAGACAGGCCGAAGCAGGTTTTTAAATTAAACAGTGTCATCAACAATGGAAAAAGAATTTTGTGAGCGAGACATCTTAGCATTTTCACTGCTACTGCAAGAATTTTCTTAGCATTGATCCATTTAAGAATTTGAACTAGGGCTGCAACCCTCAGAGACTCAAGCAAAAACTGTTACCTCATTGATTTGTTTTTATTTCAAGTTTCTTTGTGCTCATTTTGTCAAATGCTCCCAATATATGAACACTGACACAGAAGCGTATTCCTGAGATTAGTCAAACTGACCAAAAAGTAACTTAATATGATAATTTTAAACAGTAACACTGCAGATTCATTTTTATCATTTCATCAGCCACATAATGCATTGACCTTTGATCTGCAAACTCTTGGTTGCCACCTCTTGGGTTTCCATCCAGGACAAGGTAAACTCATACCACAAATGCAGGACACTACAAGGCAGGAGAAGGTTGAGGAGGAAAAGAAAGAGGGAACCTTAAGACAACTAGCAAGAGTAAGTGCCTAAGCTTCTCCACAGCTGCCTCAGAGTCCTGACAGAGTTAAGAATCCCTCTTAGCAGCAGCAAAGTGAACTGCCCACCCACCACATATAACAACTAATAATAAAGAAAAACTTCCCAACTGTTTTGATGGACATACCACTGTGAGCCAAGAAAACTGAGTAGCAGAGAACCAGTCTGTTCTGCTCTGTCAGCACTTGAGATAAACACCCACTCAGGAAGAGTGTCCTGAAACCTGAGCAGGATGCACATACTTGCCCCCTAACACATGTACAGTCCCTGGGTACTTAAAGACCATATTTTTACAGGGGTAAAAATTTTACCAGTAACATCCTTTCACTGTACAGTTCTTTTCATCACTATTCCAAAGTATCCCAAAAAACAGCCTACAATGAAATGGGAAATTCTTGCAATATTTCTATGTATGGGCAGTTTCGGGTGGGCAAAGTGATGCATTCACTCAGAAATGTCTTTTAGGTGAAGGTGTAGTTATTATTATGTATTTGGGGGGGGGGGGGTGTTAGGCACATGAGGGGGATGAGATGAAGAAAGAGCTAGAATAGCTTACAGAAAACACTGAGGAAAAGGAAAAACAACGTGAAATACAGGAAAACCATTTTTTCCCTGTACAACTGGAATTTGAAATGAATACTCCGTTTCAAATTTTTAAAATATTACCTTAGATTTTAAAAAACTGTAAAAATTAGATAGTCTGAAGAGAAAATTTTCCATATTAGGTTGATGTAGGTTGTTTACCTTAGTTTTCAGCATTTAGTCAAGTTAGATGCATTTCAAAATCCCCCAAACCCAAGCCATTCTCATGTCCCAAGGATAACCCTCAGAGAACAGTGGCAGTATCACATTAAGTTCTACAATTCCCATTGCTCTTATATGAGAATGAGAAAGTACACAGTGGATAATGCACACACATACCAATGTATTCTTCTTAACATCAGCTTGATTTCTCTTTTGCACCACTCACAGTTCTTTGTTCTTTATTTTAGATCATATTTAGAGGGCCATGCTCAAGTTTTTGTTCCAGTATACTGGACATAACACATTAGTAAAGGTCCCTGACCACAGCTTCCAGACACTATGGCAATGCAAACAGTAAACAAAATATTTCCTTTCAACTAACTGGCAGAGACTTCTAGAAGTACTTGTGCCCACAGCAGTCATGCCAGTACGGCAGAGAAACAGTAGGTGTGGAAATTATATACCTGCATTTAATTTCAGTTAGGCACAGCATAAAAATGGCTTTCAGAGGGGAGACAAAAACAAACTTTGCTGCTTGCTAAAGAGAATCCATTCCATTTATTCAAGCCTACAATCAGTATGCATGGACAAATAAAAAAGGACAATCATTCATCATTAAATGACTGACTATGCCACAAAATGACTGTTCTTGTTGTAATATATCAAATATATACAGTTATATGTAAACATAGAGAGACAGAAGCTTGTTAGTATGATCACATCCTCACACTGGAGACTTACGTAATTAAAGTGTGTAAAGCAAGAAAAACATCTGATATTATTTTATTTTGTATTTTAGCTTATCACCTGAAAGCAAGTTTTCAAGGCTAAACATTGCATGGCTTATTCTCTGAAGTGCTATGAGATATATTGAGTACAATTAATTGCTTTTACCTATAATGAGAATACTTACCTTAACATAAATTGACATAACAGACTGCCTCACTCCTTGAAAGACCCTTATTTTATTTTTCCATATAAGCTCAAGATACAAGAAGCAAAAATAGCTTCTACCAAAAATACCAATACCACTACCAAATTAATATAAAATACCAAAACCACTACAATCACAGCTGCCTCAAGAAAGTAACTGGAATGAATATACCTACTATAAAAATTAAATAAAAAGACCAGTTTTTTCACCACAGTCAAGCCACAGATTAAATATGACACAGAAAGAACTACTTGCTGGATGTATATTTCCATTTATAAATATCTTTTCTTAGATTTACAAGGGTCAAGTGCAAGCATTGCAGGAGATTCCTATGTGAACTTTATCTGCAATTTGATCCTTGCATGGCTTGCTGTCTAAGCGTTACACTGTACTATAATTTAATACTGGACATACACTTCAACAGTTACAAATGATGCACTATTTAAAAGCATATAACTGTGACCCAGAAATGTACAAAGGCATTCAAAATACCATTTTATTTTGGACTGGGGAGATGAAAGGTCGAGTTGGGATAGAGTCTCTAAAAACAAAGAAGTGGCTCATCACTAAAGGATTAAAAAAATGGCCATTGCCATTTAAAAAATAAGTTGCATAGGTTTGATAAAGAGTGATGCTATTTTAAGCCTAAGACTATGAAAGTGTATAGGCATCTCTTCGGTTTTCCCCAAAGTTTTCACAGCACTAGAGGGGAAAAAACCCCATACTTTAATGTTTTACTATCATGTTAACCCTTTCCAACCCACATAAAGCATGCAATTTAATGATGCTAGCAGAGAAAACAGTGGGACGGCTCAGTAAAAGACAGTCTCACATCATGTGTTTCATTTCAGGCTGGGGCTTTGGTTTGCTCCTCCTCTTTCTTCTCTTCAATAAACATGAGGAGTTACGCAACCCTCTGTAAAACCGAAAAAAATTGTTCCCTCCCAAACCTGCCCTGTGTCGAGCCTGCAAAACACGAACAGGGAAACTGGTTGTCAGCAGCATCTCCTACCTGATTCGAAGCTGTCAGTGTTTAAGATGCTGTTCACACGTGCGTTCGGCACCTTGTAGCATACACCCAACCTCCCCTTGGAATAATTTCACCAATGTACAAGAGCTTTTACCCAGGACTGGAGAAATATTTTACACCGATGGTGATCTGGCAGAGGAGGGGTTGTATTCATTTTCAAACGTGCTAGCCGGGTTTACAGATTAAAACACAGGATTTTGTCTCGTCCTTGTTTTCCACCCCTGACTAGATGGCCGTATACCTACGGCTATTACCCCGCAGGTGCTAAATGCTCTCCCACACCTGATGCTGGTTTTGTGAAGCACGCTATACAGCCGCGGCTCTTGAAGACGAAGCCCCTCCACCTACCGCTGGGGATTTCAAAAAAAAAAGGAAAAGAAAAGGCAAACAGGCAAATAGCCTCTCCGCATCGGTCTCCAGAAAAGGGGGCCGCCGCTGCCTCTACACGAGCGCATGAAGCAGCAACAGCAGCGTCGGCCGAAGCTTTGTTGTTGACTGCGGCGCATTTGGTGTGAGCGCAAGGTGGCTCCTTCCCGGCTCCTCCGGGAGCCGCCCGCGGGCGCAGCGCGGGGCTCGCCAGCTGCCCGCAGCCAGCCTCCAGCATCGCCCAGCCACGGACCTGCTGCCGCCGTGCCGCCGGGAGCCGGGAAGCCGCCCTGGTCTCAGCTGGCTGCGGCCGCGCATATGTCCTCGGCGGCCATCGGGAGATGCGGCTGCGGAGCCCATCCCCATGGCAGGGAAAGGCGCGCAGCTCCTCGCCAAGCCCCGCTCCCCGCCGGTCCCCGGTTCCCGGAGGGGAGCGCAGAACATCTCGGGGACAGCATGGAGGTGAATCCCAAGAAGGGACGCGGCGCCACCGCCCGCAGCCCCCCGCGGGCGTTACATAACGACGGCGGCGGCCGCGCCGGGCTGGGCTCGGGCGCCCCTCCGGTAGGGGCTGGCACCGGGAAGGGGCACCGGAGCCGCCAGACCCCCGGCAGCGCCTCCACAGCCCCTTCCCCTCGCGCCATCGGCAGCCGAGCTGCGGTCGATTAGCGGCGCGATGGGAAGGAGGGAGCGGGCACGGCACACGACACGCACCCCACCCGCCCGCCCACCCCCGGCGGAGCGGTGCTCGGCCGGCCCGGGAGCGGCGCCCGCACACTCACCGCCGGCTGCGGAGGGCGGCAGGTCTGGCGGGGCTGGCCGGACTCCGTGAGGCGCGCTCGCTCGGCAGCAGCCGCGGGTGTCCGCAGCCGGCGCGGCCGTTGCAGCGGCACCGCCCCCCCCGCGCGGGCATTGGCGGGCGCGCGGCGCCGCCCGCCAGCCGCGAGCGCCCATAGGCGGCGCGCGCCGTCCGGCCGGGGCCGCGCCCGGCCCGCGGGGCGGCTGAGGGGCTGCGCGGCCGGCGCTGCCTTACATGGCCCGGCGGGGCGGCCGCGCTCCTGCCCGCCCCGTTCCCCCCGTTATTCCTGCTATCCCCGTGTGCCCCGTCGCCCGAAACGCGCCGGCAGGTGCGCTGCGCCGGGCGGAGCCTCGCCCTGTTCGCGCATCCTGTGCCTCCCGCCTCCGATGCACCGAGAGGTACCAACCTCCTCTGTGTTCTGCCGCGGCCTGGCAGGTTCGGGTCTGGGTGGCCTCTCGGCTGTGCTTGGAGCTGGGATCGTCGATGTTCATGAACACCGTGTGAAAGACTGAGCTGTGTGGTGCCGCGAGCGTTCAGTAAAAGCCTCACCTTCCCTTAGCTTGCCTCTCGCTGGGAGCAGCCTGAGACGGGCACAGCGGAGAGGCGCAGCCACAAACCTACTGTGGAGCAACCCCATCCAAAAGCCTGGAGCACAGACACAGTCCAGGAGTCAGCAGGAATCTAGTCAGCCGTTACGCACCCTCATCTGTGAATTTATAACCAGAGTCCAATGACCCTGCGGAGAATCCTTGGTGGATTTTATCTCGATTTCTTCTGTGCTGGACTGAAGTTAAAACAACCGACCCACAGTCGTGAGGGAGGAGAGCAAAACGATAATGTGAAATGAATTCTCAATTTTTTCAAATGCAGGAGATATATATGGCTAATTTTTAAATTGGTTATATACCTATACTTGCCTCAGGATACAGAATAGTTTACAAACTATTGTAAAATTAGCTTATAAACTCTGATTTCAGTAACTCAAGGCAATTATTGAAATGACCCAGAATGTCATAAAGGGACTTGAAATTCAATTATTGAAATGACCCAGAATGTGATAAAGGGACATGTTAGGGTTGAGTTTGGCTGTAGTATGAGTGAAGGTTTTGTGGTAGTGTAGGCCAAATGAAATTGTCATGTCTCATAAGAGCAAAATCAATGTCTGCAAATCAATCTGCAAACACCTCCAAGTCCTTCTCCCCAGGGCTGCTCAAAATCCTTTCATCTCCCCGCATATATTGATACTCAGTAGTGAAAGGAAATGTGTTCTTTATTGTATGTTCTTTAACATACAAACTCATTTCTGCAATACATATGTGCATACACATGTGGACAGCTACACAGATCAATACAGCCAGAAACATTCAGCACTCACAGCACCAACTGTGAGTTGTTGCCCTTTGGCTAATCAGGATGAAAGTGTATTATTAGGAAATACATGCTATGTATAATGTGGATCCCTCCAGTAGCTGACCTTAGATACTCAGTCTACCCCTGGATCCACAATGTGCCCCACTGCTGTACCCTGGACATACAAGCTCCTAAGACTTGCACTCCCACTGTATTTGCTCTTCACTCGTCACCCACAGACACACACCATGATCTGATAGCTGGCCCTGATCTTCTCAGCTGCTGTACCTTCACAAAAGCCCTCCAAGGGCTGCTGCAGCCCTTCTCACTCACATGCACCACGGTTCTCTCAGTACCTGGGCTCAGACATGCAGTCCACCCAGTAACTGGCTGTGGATCCCAGGTCACACACTTACTAGCATCTGGACACACTATTCCCCACAGTCCCACTCCAGCTGCTGGTACAGATTTCCTTGCATGCAGCAGCACATAAACATGCACACTGCTGATCTCTCCTGAGCAAGCACCACCCAGTATCTTGACAGGCCCTCCTTCCAGCCTGGATCACTGTTGTCCCCAGCTTCTTCCCACACATGTACACACACGTACAGAGACACATGCAGTCTCTAAGCTGACCTTCAGATTTTACATCCTCTCCTTCAGTTGGCATGGACTTCTTGGTCCCTTTGGAAGTCACCTTCTCCAATTGCCTCATTTTCAGAGACATACTTCCTTCCCAAGCCTCCTAATCTCTTCTCCACCTAGTTTGGCTGGATATTTGCACTCTCACTTGGTCCAATTGCTCACACCACAGACACATATAATCCCTTATCTGCAGTGCAGTTGTTGGGGCTTGTTTTTACTCACTCCAGTCTCTTCAGTTGATGACTCTGCTGATTTGCAAGCCCTATAATCCCTTGTCCGATTTCAGTTGCTGACTCTTAGACATTCATACAATCACATCCACACAGAGCAGAGTCCGCTCATTTAGGATAATAGTTAGAAATGGAATTTAGGAAGAATGCAGGACAGCAGGTGATCATCGGGTGTGGGTCATGGCCAGACAAGCATACTGCCCTGCAACCTGTTTACACAGGGGCAACTGCTTTTGTCCTCCTAGTCCTTTATGACCCATTTTCTCCAAGCCGAGATAAGCCCTCCCTTCCTCTGTCTTTAGTTTTGTCCCCTACACCAGCCAAAAGATGTCTTGTGTAATCCTTAGATTCCCTGAATGTCAGGGGAGGTTCAGACTTGGTACTTGGAAACATTTCTTTACCAAGAGGATGGTCATTCCCTGGAACAGGTCTTCTGTGGAGGTTACTGATGCCCCGTATCTGTCAGTGTGTGAGGCATTTGGAAAATGTCCTTTAAAACAGCTTTAACTTTGAATCAACCCTGTCACAATCAGGCAGTTGGACTTGACGAACATTCTGTTCTATTCTATTCTATTCTATTCTATTCTATTCTATTCTATTCTATTCTATTCTATTCTATTCTATTCTATTCTATTGCCTTGCATCCCACAGTGTGTGTTATACCCTCTAGATAGTGTAGTTTTTTTGCCCAATCTGGAAGTGAAACTCAAGAAGATAATTTTAGTAAGGAGATAATATAAAAGGGAATCTTTATTTGAAGGCCTTCAGAGGCAGTTATGGAAAGATGTCCACAAAAGCCCACCCAGCCTCTCCCAGGGGTGAGTACATTTTTATAGGTTAGTATAATGCATAAAAAACCCCAATTAGGAGGACAGGTGGTGATGCAATTCCCCCCCCCGCCCCCGAGGCCAGGCCCCTTCTCTGGAGCCCCCCTTCAGCACTAGTTGTACTTTGTCCATGAAATGTATCTGGAAGAGTTGTTCTGAGCCTTGGTTCCCAGGAAGAACCAAGATAGCATGGAGCCTTGTACCCCCCAGGGCTTGGAGCTCTGGAATTTGTTTTGTCTTTCTGCTTAGGGAAAGGCCATGGAAAATTACTGGGAAAACTAGCTACTAATACAATAGGTGACATAGTTACAAATATATGTGTAAGAGTACAGAGAACATGTAAAATAAAAAAAGGCAAAATTCAAATGGCATCAATTGTAGCCATGACTTCAACCCCTAAGTTTGTCTGGAGGGCCTATCCAGACTCATCTGGTGTGTTTCAGACCTGGATGATGACCATCAGTTCTCTTTTGTGACACTCCTGAGACTGGGACAGGGAATCCCTCTTCTGAGCTCCCCGTAAAGATGAAGGTTCCCCTCCTTGATATTGTTGTTCTGTGCCAAATTTAGAGTGTCAAGATGAGCTTTTTTATCAAAGAACCTAACAACACTCAATTTCTGGTCACGGTTTGAAGACCCTATATTCTCGGATGGAGAGGATTTGAGAGATTTAATTTAGCAATTTAATTTAACAGAATTTAGTAATTTAGTTCCTAGTCCTGGAACTAAACATTATTGTTGAAAATGTGGCATCATGAAGTTTTGGCAAAGACAAATGAGTCACAGAAATAAATCAGTAATACCTCAGGGCATATATGTGCTGCCAACCTAATCCACACCATCCTCCTTTCCACCCTTCAGTTCACAGTCTACCAAGTAGCTCCCTCTCAAGTGGCCAGGATAGGGATGAGACAAAATGTTGGAGCCTTTATTTCATTCTTTCAACTAGTGTTTGTTGTTCAAGATGCTTGTCTTTTACACCTCCCAAACTAATTTTTAGAAAATTCTAGTATAAAATCACAAAAGCCCATTTTTGGATTATCCATATTCGGGTTACATGACAAGGTTTTGGTAGCAAGCAGGCTACAGGGGTGGCTTCTGTGAGAAGATACCAGAAGCTGCCTCTGTGCCAGAAGGAGTCAGCTCCAGCTGTCACTGAGGGACCCACTGCTGGCCAAAGCTGAGCCTGGTGGCAGCACACAGTGACAGTGTATTTAACAAGGGGGAAAATGTGCTGCGCAGCAGCAGCTGATGGGTAAGAGAATGCTTCAGACCCCAAGGTCTGGAGGGGAAGAAGGAGTAGGAGGAGGTGCTCCAGGCACTGGAGGAGAGATTCCCCTGCAGCCTGTGGTGCAGCCCGTGGTAAGGCAGCTGTGCCCCTGCAGCCTATGGAGCAGACATCCACTGTGCAGCTTGTGGAGGATCCTATGTCCAAGCAGGTGGATGATCCCTGAAGGAACCCGTGAACCAAATAAGAAAAAGCCCATCCTTGAGCTGGCCTCTGACAAAACCTGTGACCTCATGGAGAGGAGCCCATGATAAAGCAGGTTTTCTGGCAGAACCTGTGACTCCATCTAAAACCCACACTGGAACAGTCTGTTCCTGAAGGACAGCACCCTGTGGAAAAGACCAACAGTGAAGCAGTTAATGAAGAACTGCAGCCCATGGGAAGGACCTGTGTTGTATAACTTTGTGAAAGACTGTGTCTCATTGGAGGCATCCTATGCTGGGGGAAGAGCATGAGGAGGAAGAGACAAAGCCTTAATAACTGTCTTGAACCCCTATTCTCCATCCACAGTACAGGAGGAGAAAGTAAAGAAGTCAAGAGTGAAGTTGAACCCTTGAAGGAAGGACCAGTGGGAGGAATGTGTTTTAAGATTTTGTTTTTATTTCATATTATCCTACTTTTGATTTGCAATAAATTAAATTAATTTACCCACACTGAGTCTGTTTGGCCCAAGACGGTTAATACTGAGTCATATCCTTACCCTTATCTTGAACCATGAGCCTTCTGTCACATCTCTTGTTGAGGCAGGGAAGTGATAGTGGGATTGGTGAGCACCTTGCAGGCTAGCCAAGGTCAACCCAACATATTTTCACACTATCTTAATAAAGTAATGTAAATTTGGGTTCATCATAATCCTATATGAAAATTAACTTCTTCCATATTTTAAAGCAAATTTGGCAGTTCTTCTTTGTCTGCATTTATTTTAATTTTTATCTTGAGAATGCTGTCATTGGGTCCTATGTGTGTGCCTTGGACATTTTTCAGAAAATGTAATAATGCGAATGCCATCATGTGTGTTGTGGATTTCTACAGCACTCAGTACACTTACGTTACATAATACAATTACACTGTTACGAATAATTCCTGAGAGTTCCCAGAAGCCCTCTCTCATCCTTGCACAAAGAGTGATTTTTCTCAGTCCAGAGAAGAATCTATTCAGTTGTACACTGATGAGACAGTAGTGCTCTGCCACAGAACAGGGCCTTGCAGAAAATCCGGAGAGTAGTCCAACCCTTGATTATCTCAGTCTCCTCAGGAAGTCTATTCTCTCACAAGAGAAAAGACCCTTGACCACAACCTGGAGATCTCACTATCTTATCCGAAGATTAGCTGCATTTCCCCAGGAGGCTAGTACACAGTACAGCTGTGTTTGTAGCCTGTTGCTGTGGATAAAGGATACCATCTTTTCTTCTTGGCACAGGCCAATTGTGTGCGTTCCCATGAGACCTGACCTGATGATTTTTCAGTGTGACCTAGCATTTTAAATTCTCTTTTGCTCTTCTAAACAGACTAAATGACTGATCAAATGTCATTGTCTCTGACACACTCTCGTTAAATACTCCCAAGCTACTGCAGCAAGACTAGATATGCTTAGAACCCAGGAATGGAGCAGAGGGCAGGCATGCGTATAATCTGGGTCCCATTGGGAATTTCAGAGTACAAAATTCCTACAAGCTGCAGTTTAAGGATGAACTTTCTTGCCTCTGGTCTGATGGCAACAGACATCTTTCTACAGAGAGTAGAAAACTTGCTCTACCTTTTCCCTTTCCAGAGCTACACAGTAAGTAAAGCACAACCAGATTTCATGTTGAATTCAAAAATATTTACTGATTTTAATTAACACTGCAAGAAGAACACAAATCTATTCAAAATAAAACTGTACACATTTCCCTACTTCATTCTCTCCATCAATTAACATGCCACTTCTGTTTCTGGAAGGGATGCAGATCTCTTTCCTTCATTTGACACATCTTCTTTTCAAGCTTCTATACTTACTGCCCATTTCTGTTATTTCTATGTCTAGCCTCATATGAATTCTGTTCAAAGGTTTTGTTATTTTAAATTTTTTTTTGCTATTTCTTCCTTCCTTGCCTGATTCTCCACAAGACACAGAATTCTTTCCTGCTTAGACAGCTTCTTTGCTAATACATTAAGCCAGTTCCACCAGAGCTGGAAAACTTTGTGGGCAACATTAGTTCCCAGATTGAGAGATGTGATGTAACCGTGACAAAATGTTAGATTACATAAATCTTATGTTAGTCAGTGAATCAGAAGACACATCCTGTCTTGAGCCAGAACTGGTAAAGAGTAAATAAAAGGATTTCTTGAGCCATCAGGCCTGGGTAGGGAAATGTATCCCCAAGATCACATAATTATTATTAAAGGTCGCTTTAGTTCACGTGTAAATTTCAAGTATGGTAAGTTTTAATCAGAAATCTGTGTGAATCAAAGAGCATTAATTTCATTGAAACTTCCATCAAAATTATGGAATAATTCTGAAATGCCTAGTAGTCACTTCATTTAGAAAAATAGAGGGTGTTCAGATTTTTCCTTGCTTTAACCACTTATTGGAATAGTTACAGAGACTGAAAATCCATCAGCCTATTCCATCTTGTGAGTACTATGTACAGCTTTCCAAGTTATACCAATAGCCATAAATAATGTCATTTGTATATCTAAGTGCAGCATACATATTGTCAATATCTCATACCATGTTACACACAGTCAATTTATGTACAACTAAGTGTATAGTTGTAGTCACTTTACAGGAGGGCAAAACTAGCTACCTGCCAAGATACCTACTAGCAGTGCAAATGTATTTCTAAATATATGAAATTTCAAGGAAAATTTAATTTCATGAAGAGTGGGGCAAAAGTTCAAATTGGTAGCCAAGCATAAAGAGCCATTCTTATACACAGAAAGTTTGATTTAGGACATTCTGTATTTTGCTATATGCAGTCCTGTAACATTGTATAGAAGCTAATCTGACTATATTTAAGGAATAAGGACTGCTCATCACTTTTACTGAAATACAAATTATTGATAAAATCATGCAGATATGGAAGCCAGACTGCAGGAGATGTGCACATGTATTAATAAAATAACTTGATCACTCTAACAGTACAGAGCATAGTCCTACAAATGACTGACCATGATAAAATTTTCATTGCTAAGCCTTCCATCAAAAATTGTAATGAAAAGTTAAGTTGTAATCAGAGCTTCAGAAGCTGTAAGGTTGAAAACACCCTTTCTCACTTAGTCTTCTCTGTTGCACATAAACTCTTTTTCAGAGAACTCATCACATGATGAGTTTCTCTCAGATGGAATGCTGTTCCAACTTCTCTTACATTCACTTCCCCAATGCCCTTCCAAAAAGTTAAAAATTAACAGAAAGTAGGACAATGCAGAACAGCTGTAGGAAAGGATAAACTTTGCAGCACATCCAATGCTTTGGATCACGATTTAAGAAACATGGATTCCACTAGTGTATTTTGTAGAGGCTTTCCATGGAGAAGCTATCAACATTCTCAGTTTCCCTTGCACCTGTTTTGCTCACATAAATTTGGGATAGTTGCAGTAAGGAACCTGAGCAACATAGAATATTGTAGCACAAAATCATTACTTAAAGGAAAAAAAGTCTTATTGGGAAAGCATTCAGGGATATAAGGGTTAGAGGTTGTAAGGACAAGACAGGTCTTTCATTCACTGAATATCTTAACTCTAGGTGAAGTGACACTGTAGTTAAAGCCACTGACTTTGTAGTTAAAGACAACACATTCAAAAGCCAATACCACTGAGTCATTACCAAATATCTATATTCCATATAATTTCATCCAATGGTCAAAGACTGAAGTACTTGCTGAAGCCTTAGTAATTCTCTGATTTCTTTCTTCCTCAGTTAATAATTGAAAAACCTTTTGTTGTCCCTTTTTGGTGGTTTATTCAATTTATCATGTATAGTCCCCTTTTCACTCTATCTTTGTTAACATTGTGTACTCTTTTCAAAGCCCTAAAATACTCTTAGGAGGGCATATAAATCACACTTCTCTTTTTGACAGGAGGGGAAATGGCCAGGAAGTGGAACTGCAAAGAGGGTAAGCTGCAGTGAAGCCTAATACCTAAGATTCAGCATTGCAGTTAAGATGGTAAAAAAGCTTGATGGAATTTATATGGAAATGGCCATGCCATGCTGTTTCTGTAGTGCAAGGCTTTTTCAGCTCTGCTTTGCCTTATGTGACCTACATTCTCAAATGTTTCAGGAGGAGCTGAGAAAGTCAAAATGAAAGAGGAAAACTTTAGCAAGACTGACCACAGAGCAGAAGCTTTCTGAAGAGGTACTTGGAGCAGTTGGCTGCTGGAATCTGAGACGCTGAGTATTTTTTTGTTCAGTTTAGCTTTAATTACTTTGTGTCAGCAAATAACGAAATATATGAAGCATTGCTCAAAGTCACCTATTTGTTCATCTCAAATGTTGCTGACTGCCCCTGGCACTAGATTCCACAAGTATTTTCTGTGTATGAAAGTAAGAATTATTTTACTGTGACATTTTTTAACAGACAACTGTTAACAAGTGTTCATTGATTAGGAAATGAATTGATAAGAGATGTAGATTTGTGTTAAAACTAAGTGATTGTTATCCAAGCAGCTACCACATGTCATCTTATTTCTTGTCTAGAGAAAATAATATGGGCCTATCCAACAGACTTATTTGTGATACTTTTTTTTTTTTTCTACTGGTGTTAAGACAAACAGACCTTTGTCAGAGCTTATCTGATCAGTGTGAATATGTACTGGCACCATAGATGGATTTATTGAAGTTCAACCTAAAATCAACATGTGAAGATCTAGCCCCATTAAATTTAAGACCCCTATCATTAACATAAAAGGAGATAGCATTTGATTTGCAATTCCCTTACTTGTCAGTAACTGTTACTTAAAACATATTAGAAAACTCAGATTAAAGCCCGAATAAACCAAACCAAACCATATCAAAACATAATCTTTTCAGTACTGCTTAAGACTGTGGTTCAATGTGAAGCAAAGGATCTAATACAAAAAAAGGTTCTCAAATTCTGGGCTGGTTTTGATTTAGGTCTAATGTCATATTTGGCCACTCGGTGCTTACTTCCCAGAAGCATCTGAATAGTTGCATCCCACTCTTAATTTAGGTCTTCATCTATTGCAAATAAAAACCATGCAATTAGAAAATACGAAGTAAACAGTCAGCTAGAGCAAAAGCAGAGTACTTTCTGGTCAATAATTATGATTAATACAACAATGCTTTCTAATAATCAGTGGAATTGGAGGCTGTTCTTTCCACACTAAAAGACACAGGCACATGCTCTGTAAACTTTGCTGAAGCTGATCAAGTTATCCTTGTATTCAGGTGTTTAGAATAGATTTCTTCCACTTCTATCACCACTGTAACAGGATATCTGAGTAGAGTATTTGTCCACATGTCAAACAGTGAATTTTATACTCTGATGTGTCAAAGTACTGCTACAGGGAGATTATTTTGTGTCAGGCTATGAATGGGAATACCTGAGATAGGAAAAAGCACTCTGCTACTTCTGCTCTAGGAATGTAAAACTCTTGTGGTGAACAAGAACAAGTTAGTATAAGGAGGAAAAGAACTCAGGCATTAAAATGGGGTTAAATCAGGCATGCATTGCTAGAGGACATTCAAAGCCTCAAGTGCTGTGGTATAGTCCTTGCTTTATTTTTTTGGTGGTGGGGGGAGGCTGCTGTGATTTTGTTTGTGTTTTGTGTGTGTGTGCACATGAAGCAGCCATACAAGTCATGTCAGACAAAAAACAAAGCTACACGGGGGATCAGCCTTCTCCTAGAATAGTCTCAGATCACATTTAAATGCTCATGGTTGAATGATCACCAAAATCATGTCAGTTGAGTTACTCAGAGGAAACATGATGTGTTTTGTCAGCTTTGTACTTTTACATTGGATGTATATCCTATTTAGGAGAAGAACAGTAACTAGTTCTTTGATTGCATCACAGAGATGCAGAACAAAAATACTTAATGTGCCACAAGGGAAAAAAGCCCACAAACATCAACAGAAACCCATCCATTAGTACTAAATTATCAAACCAAAAGCCTTTCAACATTGAAAATTCATTCAATGCTCCTACACTCTTTTGTTACAGTAGAAGAACTTCTAATATGAGACAGAATAATTAATTTATCTCATATGGCAAAGAGATGTGAAAATAACTGAAATTAAAGGGGCAGCTTCTTCAGGTTTTTAAGGATATCAAAGTCCCTAAGGCAGTTGACTACAATGTACTCAAAGCTGTGATTTAACAACTACCATCTCAACAGAGCTCTGTAGTTCAGTTTCCAAAGCTCTGGTTCTGTGAATTGTTACAGCTAATAATTCAGAAATAATTGGCTTTAAATAATATTGATTTGTTTTATTAAGTACAGATGGAAAATATTTTTTTAAAGCACTATTGGTCTACCAGTTGGGTAAAACAGAAAAGTGCTAAGCAAAAAACCAAAATTAAATAAAAGGGTTAAAAAAAAAGCATCATGCATGATAGAGAGTAATCTCTGTGAAAATTATTTGGAAAAAGTTTACAATATGTAACATGGTCATCCTTTTTTTCCCAACAAAATAAGTCTTCAATAAGGCCACTAAATTTTGCCCTGCCATTCTTCATATATTGAACTACACCCAGAAGCGACTAAAAAAATCTCGGGTTATGTAATGACTGTCTCAGAACACCTCTGTCAGTTCATGTCCAGAATAGCATTTTATAAAATAAATCAGAGCACTGTGTTTCATGGCCACCAGTCTGATAACCCAGTCTTGTGCTTCCTCTGATAGCAAGAAGCTTTTTAAAGTAAACCACTTCTCTTACCTTTTTTGAGTCAAAGGGGGAAAAAAGCACTGAGTGAAAGAGACAGAATTTTCCACTGTACATCTGGGGGCAGCATACAAAAGTAGCATTGCAGAGAAACAGAAATATTGGGATTAGTATGAATCAAGTATGAATGCAAATACATAACTGAACACAGAGAAGAAAAAACAAACAACAAGTGCTGGCAACACCTCGATTAGTGGGCGTGTTTATCCTGCCTGGGAAGCCACTTGCTTTAGGTAGAGGAGCTGGTGATCCACACTGCAGCTTGCATGAGCAGGCACAGAGCTGCACTGTGCTGTGCTGCACACCCCACAAGGCCTTCAGGCTGTGCTGTGCTGTGCACACCAGGGTGGCCCCCAGGCTGTGCTGTTCTGTGTGTGTCCCCATCTCTGCAGGGTCGCTTCAGCAGCTGGCTGCAGCAGAGGAGCCTGCAGACAGCTTCTGCTCCACCTGTACATCTTTGCCCATGTCCAACAGTGCAGCCAGAAGTTCTTACCTCAATAACCTTCAGGAGTAGAGTTGCTTATTTGTAAGAACATTATGAACTATCTCGAAGGACCAAAGAGGAGGAACTTCCGTCCATAGACTGTATCTGCACATCATGCTGTGCCTAAGTCTGCCCAGGGTCCACCTGACCCTGTGAACATGTGCTCCTCTCAGCATCTGAAGGGACAAAATGTTTACTCCCTACCTATATTCCTGGTTTTATTCTGTCTTATTTATTCTGTCTTCTTAAAGCAGCTGTTTTATCAAGCTGCTTTATTTATTAAGCTATTTATTTCATTCATTTTCAGATTTTTCATACTGAGCTGCAGAAGGTTCCTTGCACCTTGTTTCTAACCTCATCCATACTACAGACCTTGGTGCAGAACAGCAGGTCGTCACAGTCTCAGCACATAAGCATGCAGCTTATCAAGATATCTAATTAGGCAAACAAAGAACAGACTATTGTTAGAAAAGGAGGCAAAAGTATAATTAATAAAATTGTAATGCTAATAACACTCAGAGGTAAGACATGATGAAAAAAATGAACAATAACAATCACTGTGAACTTAAAAAGGTACAAAAAGTATGTTCAGGAGAACCAGGATATGATTGCTGATAATGAATAATCCAGGACCACGCAGGATGTATGCTGAGGACTTAGTAAGCAGTGTCCCTTGTTCTGCTATGCTGTGGTTTAATCCCAGCTGGCAACTGAGCACCAAGCAGCCAATCACTCACTCCCCTTCCCCTTACCCCCACACCATGATGGGGAGGAGAATCAAAAAAAGATGGAATCCATGGGGTAAGAACAGTTTCATAATAAAAACAAATTTAAGTGTAATATTAATTAATAATAATAATGAAAAGCAAGATAACAAAAAGAGAGAGAAGAAACAAGAGAACCAAGTGATGCACGATATCATTCCTCTCCACCCACTGACTGATGCCCAGCCCATCTCCCGGCAGTGATCAGCCCCTCCCAGCCAACTCCCCCAGTTTAAATATTGCACATGACATTCTGTGGTCTGGAATATCCCTTTGGCCAGTTGGGGTCGGCTGTTCTGATCATGCTCCCTCCCAGGTCCTTGTGCAGCTCCTCACTGACAGAACACAGGAACCTGAAAAGTTCTTGGTTCAGGGTAAGCCCTGCTGAACAACAGCTGAGCCATTGGTGTGCTATCAACATCAGTCTCATACTGAATTCAAAACACAGCCTTGTACCAGATACTAGGAAAATAATAAACTATATCCCAGCAAAAACCAGGACATGTTGCCAGAAGTGACCCTGGCCACACCACTTGAATATACACAGCTTGGTTCTTCTGACAGAAGGAGTGAAATATAAGTGAGTGAGCTAAGTGAGATGAGCTTTAAAATAAAATCACCATCCCATTCTATATGGTTGCACACAGACTTTTCTTACATTATGTACCACATTAATTGGTGCTCCATTGAAATTTGCCTATTTAGACATAACAGAATATAATAAAAAACTAGCACATATCTCCAGCCATGGAGGTAGGAAAAGAGAACAGATCTAGCTGTGCTATACATGAGGGAGTGTCACAATTAGAAAAAAACAAACCAGCTTCAAGTCATGGACCAAAATACAGCAATAATGACTATACTATTCTCTGCTGGCCAGAAGCGTGCCTGGCCATTCTAGTGAACAGGAATAGATTGGAAATCCCAGGCAGTTATTGCATGATACCAGCCACAGTGCCTACACAGATCTGCTTGAACAAGAAATATAAATATCTCAAGCCATTTCACATTTATTTCTCTTTTAAATGCATAAAAAACCTTGACAGCAACAAGGGAAAGCTGCATTTACAAGAGGATGGATTCTGCCTGGGATGTAATCCCAAATTCATCCTCTCATTTATTTTATGCTGAATTTCATTCCTAATATACTGGTCAGCTTCCCCATCACCTCCAAACAGTTCACTCCTTTGGATCAAATGGGAATACATTAGGGTACAAAGGAGTGTCAGAACTCTAAACTAAATTTTGGAGGGAAAGCAAAGCTGCAATCAGCACACCAAGGCAATAGAGTACCAAAAATCCTGGCCTGAAATGAGAATGAAAAATGGCATGGAAATTAGCACTTTTAGAAGAGCTTTTTAGCTTCATGTGAGAACACAGAATGGCTGAAAGCTCTGTTCTTGAAAACACTTCCTCCCAGTGCCATATTATCTGCCATTAGAAAAATCTATGCTACTTTCTCCTAGGAAACTGTGTCAGAGAATATGCTGAGTTGAAAGGGTTACACAAGAGTCATAGAGTTCAATTCCTGGTATAATTAGCTATTTAGCTAGTTTAGCATAATTATGCTAATAAAAAGTTATGATATAGTAAAATCTTAGGAAAGAAGTTGAAAGTTGTTTTTCAGAAGAATCTGAGAAATGCAAAGCACCACCTCAGCATTTCTCATAGGAGCTTGATTTCCACAACTGTTTCTCTTTAAAAGCCACAAAAAATTAATTTACTGACATATTGTTAATAGTTGCTGCATTATTTGCAGAGGAATTATGTAATTTCTAGTAGAGTTTCTCAGTTGATCCCTCACACTAAAAATATTCACAAGACTAAGCTTAAAAATAGAGTTAAATGAAGTTTTAGGTGAGAACAAACAGGGTTATGGAGCCTGATCTAGAACCAGTGCCAAAGTGCCCTTTAAATTGGAAATGGATTCTCCTCTTTAGATGTTTTTGTGCTACTGGAAAGAAAAAGCCACAGTCCCATTTATATGTAGGTCAGAGACCCTCAGCAACCTGACAGCAGGCAAATCCTCTCTTTGTGGTCAATCCTTCAGGCTTTTTTTTTCCTTTGACCCAACTCAGAAGTGGCTGGAAAGCACATTATGTCATACTCTAAAGCTGCTGTTCCAACAAACTGTTTGGCTGCCAGTCTGTGACAGCCTGAGTCCTTCCCAAAGGCAACAAAGCAGAGAATATCATCTGCTTCATCATGCCCTCAGCATACTAATGTTCAGCAATAAAATAAACATACAAACCCATGCTTATTACTTCCCCACAGAACACATAAAAAACCACCCATTAAAGCCACAAAGACAACACTGACTGCAAAGAGAACGCAGCATTTTTCTCCCACACATTGACTTGAAGGGAGTTGACAGAGCTCAACAAAGTTTTTCTGTCATTTCTAGGAACAAAGAACATGCAGTGTAGCACAAATCATAATAATTTTGTCAAAGGTAGTGTGAACAAAAATTTTAAGTAAAAGTGGAGCTGGGAAGTGAAGAAGTATCTCACATGGAAAAAAAAATAGAGTGTGCTTTACCACAACAATATCTCTTCAGTTAAACCCACTTGAGGGCTTTAGACTCTTGTACATGATTTATACAGTTCTTTATTGAACAACCCTTTATCAGTGGACATTATTATAAGAGTGTTCTTATGGAAGTCTACATAATCTTTCCAACCAGTCCTAGAGAGATGCCCATGAATGTGTCTGGAAAATCTTGGGGAAAAAATGTCAGCAGGTGTGGAGGGTAGGAGAAAAGAAAGTAAATTACCATTTTCAGGATTGCTGTATTTTCACCACAAGAAATTAGCAAAAATAATGTGATATGTTCACTTTTCAACCTGGTACATATCCTCACCTTTTTTAGTTGGATAAATATTGGTGTGAAATAGGACCCACTTCTTCCCCATTAAAATATGGATAGCTAAAGTTTTACACATCATTTGAAGAAAGATGTCTTGCTCTTTGAGAGCTATGAACTTATTCCAAGATGAATTACACAGATCCTGCTTTATCATTTTTGTGCTGGATGTCAGGAAAAGTATCAGAACAAGCTTGCTTGTTTAGTTTGACAAACAATTCCTGATAAGACTAAGAACTGGTAATGTCGGCTATTTTTAGCCACATCTGTACAGACAGGAACTCTTTTGGAATTTAATTTGGTAATTTAACTCCTCTGTTACCATATTATTTGACACTGGATTGGTTTTAAGCAAGTGGACCATTTTAAAGCTAAGGATTTTAAGGCAATTATAGGAACTTAAAACTTCGGTAGCCTTCTTGCAGAATTGCTTACTTTTTGATGGTGGTTCTTTCAACTATACTTTTTCAGAGGAGTATTTTTTTCAAAGCCCATGACCACTGGTCACTTAAATTTTAAATTTACCTTTATATTGCATACATACAGCTAAGAGAATATGTGAAGCTTTATTACAGGCATTTTGTGTTTCTTTAAAACAGGAGATTGGTAAGTCACTGATAGTGGTGGAAGTTGGACCTTATACTTATCCATTAAAGGGTTTTTCTTCCAAGTCCCCACTGCAATTGGGACCATATGAAGGTCACATTATGACTGTAGCCTGTTATTCATCCCTTCAAATAGGTTTTAGTTGCCCAGACAAATGGAAAATCAAAAGGATCAATGGTGCTCTCTCACCAAAATGTGCCCAGTATGGCAGATGCACAACAACAAACTCAGTAACAGTCTGATACTATCTATCCTTTAAAGTGATCGTATGGAGGTGATAAACCACAAGTGAAGAAAGTTACATCTTGGAAGGTGACCAGCAGATGACAGCTGCATCTTAGTTTTTCATTCCTGCCCCCCCTTATGCTTGGACATAAGCAGAAAAAAGAGAAAGCGCAGCCAAAGAGGCATAATAAATAAATAAATCATTCTTAACAGCCATTTCTAGAACACTTACTACTCATGTAAAAACACAAGAATAACCCTGAGACTGTCTCGTCACAAATAATAAATTTGGGGCCAGTATGCTCCCAAAACAGAGCCATAGCAAGGTAACTGGATGTTTTTGAAAATCTCCTTTTAATATCTTTCTAAGAAGGCTTATTTATTGATGAAAATTCTTCATGGCAAGGCATCAATGCAGTGAAAACTTGAGAAACCCATTAAAGCATTTTTAATCAAAAATCCCATCTTAAAAACACTGATTGCATGTGTATTTCTCAGCTTTATAACAGCCCCAGTCTTGTTGCTTCAAAGTTTCAAGTACTGTGCATGTCACTGCACTGAGGGATTATAACAAGCCAGGGAATTTACAGCCCAGACTAACAGCAGTGGGATTTCTTTGGGAGTTTAAAGCCCTTTGAGCTGTTCTGGTGGTAGAAAAAGAAAGAATAGCATGTCACATGCAGCTAGGCAGCCACATAGCTTAGAATACAGCCAACAGCTGGACTAATGAGGTCAGGGAAGGATTGATTCAGCTCATGAATTGTAAACAAGATTTACCATTGAAAACAATGGGGCATAATTACCAAGTAGAGAAAACTAGAAGCCCAAAGGAGTATTTTGGTAACCTGTGAGTAAACTTGTAATATTTTCTCCAACCTCTGATTTCTTTTCCTCTGGACACAGGTGTTAGTGTGTTAATTTCTTCCTTTTTGTTGTTTTCTTTGTTTAGAGCAAAAAAAATCAGGATTTTTGCAGGAAAAACTCTTGCTTTCTTATTTTCTGCAGTTCTTATTAAACATTTTGACACTAGTTAACCAGTACCAAGGAGATGTTTGAGTGAATTGAGAAAGAACAGTCTTCTACCACCTAGTAGAATAGATGGGGCAATGAGATGTATTATCCAGGTGTCCAGTGACTACGTGGTTAAATGGCTCATGCTTTTAATGCAAGACACAAACAGCCAGCCTTGTTCTAAAGAGCAGAAGCTTCCCTTTTCTGCAAAGACATTGTTCTTACAGCAGCAAGTTATCACACTGAAGGACATGTTTCCCCTAATTAAAGTCAATAAAATGACTGCAAGAAAGGCAGGTTTTCATGTCTACCTCTCCAATGAGTCATTCATGGGTTTAGCAGCTCATTAATGAAATCCAGCATCCTGATGATTACATGAGCTTCATAAGATTTTTTTTCTCTGAGCATTAATTTTCTGAGCTGGTTCTAATCAGATAAGTAATGAGGGTACAGTCTTTAACCTTGTTGTCAAGAAAAGCAAAGATAGGCAGACCGTAACCATGGGACAGGGTTATACTCTGTGATATCAAGCACCCTAGCAACAGGGATCTACAAACAGCAGCTGGAAAACACATTCTCCTTGCTATTTCACTGAATTATTGTGGGATTTTATACCGAGACTACTGCATTCATTTAGAGGGATTTTTCTCCTCCCCTCCCCCATGTAAACAAGTCTCATTACAAAGCTCAAAAGACAAATATTTCAAATATAGATGAACAATTTGCACTTGGACAGCTGCCCTGTAGCGATGCAACACAACACAAGGCCTTATCTCTCTTGGATAGGGAGTGATGTCAACAGTAGCTGTGTTAACAAAGAGGTCAATAATGACCAGTAAACATAACCCAAACAATTGAGTAAGTGAAGGGTAAGCCATCAGGGGCTGGTGCAGAAGAGAGGCTAGTGCTTTTATAAGGCCTTTAAAAAAATTCCTCATTTATTTGTATCAGGAACACACAAAGCAGGAGCAGACACTAAGCTGGACTCTTTATTAATTATTATAGAGAAATTGTCATTATCTTTGCATACATTGCACAGTGGTCCAGTTCCAGACACTGCTCAGTAGAAAACCCCAACCATTCAGTTGAAAAGACTGTCAAACCAGTCTCTTGGAAGAATAATATCCCCAGCAGCATTTCATGAGAGACAGTATGTGCATACACAAGAGAAAATTAGCATTTCTACTGAACCAGTAAAGGGCAGCTATGTAGAAAAATACTACGAGTTAAATAGGTCACAATACAACGCACCAATAAACAGTTCATTAAAAAAATCCAACAAAACTGCAAGCAATTATTTGTTTGCTTTCAGGTCTCCCTTGAAAATTTTGTGAAAAAATTTGTTGGCTCGCAAATTTTACTTCATGCTCTTGATAAATAATTTTTCCTTCTATGCATATTAAAACTACATATGTTCCCAGAGGGTACAGGGCAAAGGCTACTTTTAAGAACAATGCTAAGAAAGATGTCAGGGCTCCTCATTACTGCTCTGATTACGGGCTACATCTGAAGGCCATGAGAACTATTCCTAAGAAAAACTTGACGAGTCTCTATTAAAACAATATTAATAAATGTCACAACTGAAAATAACACATCTTCATTTTTAGATTTATCTATCTTCTTTAAGGGCTTTGTCAATGAAATTGTTCAGTAATGCACTTGCCAGGTGCCTTTAAAAAGAAAAAACAACCTCTAACAGTTGCCATGCAAAGATGTTTTGACATCTATATGACACATAGCTTCAAACTGCTGAACACACCTTAATTCAGCTGTTGGTAGGGTGGCTGTGGTTTAAACTCATTCTGGAATGATAAAATCTACACTTCAGTGCCTCCATGTTTCTTTACAAGCTCTTCTGCTTTTATCTAGTTTTCAGGCAGTATTTCTGAAGCATAAGTGTACTATGACAAGAAGTCTGTGAACCAGCTACAACCAAAAAATAGCCCATAAAACCAGGACTTTTCACCAAAATTCATTAAAGGTGTTCATTTTATATCTTGGGTTGTAGAAAACATAAGTGCTATCAGTTGAACAACAAACATATGATTCCATGATGTATTTATTTGAGATACTGCCAGAAATCCACACCTTGCACTAACAGATCAACAGATCTGACTCACAGTACATGGTGGGGGGGGGGGGAATAAAACAAAAAAATGAATGCATGAAAAAATTATCAAATATAAAATTTCATTCTAGATGTTGAAAACAAACACATTAGTGATTTCTATAAAAGTAATTAAAGGAAAAGACATTAGAAAAGGAAGTTACATGATTGTTCTGTTGTTGTTGTTGTTGTTAATTTTTAAAATAAGTTCTTTCCAGCGTATACTGTGTCCTTAATCTTAGCAGATCTGCATGAAGTACTACAGCTAACCAACCATCGCAGGTGTTTACAACAAATACTTAACATATTTCAACAAACATTGACAGCAGTTTTCAGTTCAGTGAATATTCCAGCCACTTAGAGCTTGGCAGAAAGCCCTGTCAAACAGATACAAAGGCTACAAAAAGCAGGGCAACACAGAAATTACAGTTTTTGCTTACATTCCTTTGGCTGTTACATGATCTTAGTCATGTAGTAATGGTGTAAATATATAAATAGACATAAAAATGGTGACAAAATTAATTCAACTCCAGACCCTTATCCAATCAAAGTGGCTTGAACTGAGAATACTCAAAGCAGTCTGTAATCTGCTGACAAATTCTGTGCACTTCACTAGCACAAAATGTGCAAGTGACTTCTGCACTGGTTGTTCCTCAAAATAGCATTTAACTGGGGTTAATTAGGACTTGCTAATCTTTATCAGTTTTGGAAAGACAGTAGAACATCAAGGAATTAAACGTAAAGGAAAGACTCTGCAAAGTAACCTGTTACTACCTTATTCTTAGTTTGATACCTCCAGATCTTTCTCACTGAAATATCCACTTGCTCCACCCCGTTCCACTCAGCCAGCAGTTCTTGCCCATGTATGTGGCAAAAGTGACTGATGACAGGTAAAGTGTTGCAGAACCCACTAAAACTTTTAATGCTACAAGATAATTTCAGTCAACAGTTGAATGGTCAAAGGAGGACAATTGTTAAGGAGATTTCCCTATCTGACCATCCAGGAACCACTCTGGCATCACCTAAGCTGGGACCAAGGCCCCTTTGCAATTACACTCCCATACTCCCAGTCAGACCAGGATTCCTTATGGGCTCAACCCCAGGTTTCCCTTAGCAGAGTCTCTGATGTCCAGATCATTACAATAATTAAATCTTGGAGCAATAACAAAATAACAGTTCAAGCTGAGTGCCTCCAGGGAGGGACCCTGAACAAAGGAACCCCTGGGCTTTTATACCCTCACAGTCTAAGCCTGGGAAGTGTGGAGTCATTGGCTCCTGAAGTGTCTCTGAGTGCCCAGTCACCTGGCTGGGTCACAAGTCCCTGGGCAGGTCATGGCCTCTTGCCTGGGGCTTGGGCTCCCACACCCAGAGCCCAACCTGCAGCTCCAGCTGCAGCTGCTCTTGGAGCTGTACTCCTTACATGAGCACTAAATGTTCTCCTCAACACACTGACCACTAACAACTCCCCATATTTTAGGCATATTCAACACAGCAAACTCTGCTATCCATTTGGTGGTGGCTGGCTGCAGACAACAACTTTTAACGTGGGAGAAAGATGTGCAAATCTATTCCTTCATTCCCACAGCAGTTACTTCCCAAGTTATAGATACTGGAAGAGATCACACATGAGTCCTTGTTAAGAAAAAGCAAACAGAAATGTCTACTTCTGGTCCCACCAATTTTTCATCATGGAAAGAGCGTCACTTATTAAGGCAACAAAGCTTGTACGGCCACATGCTCACCCGCTCTGTTTTATACATGATGTTTTAATGAGGCTCAGGAGAGGCTGAAATGGCTCTTCCAGTACTTAAAGTCAAGCAGAGAAACCCAGGATGTGTCCTCATAACATAGAAAATTGTTCCCTCTGGTTCCTTCGCCATACATAAGTGGAGTATAACAAGTAGCAGGAAAAAAGGCAGACTGAACTACAGGATACTCTCAAAGGTGTCTGATGGCTCCATAATAATTTTGTAATTGCAAGTTCTCAGTACTTTGACAAACACTCTTCTAAAGTAGTTGGCACTTACTCTGATTAACTCTTAATTTATACTCAAGACTGAACGGAAAACCAGCAAAGCATGTGGATATGGATCAACAGCAAAACAGGCTGTAGCAGCCCAAATCAGAGCTCAGGGAAGTGGACCAGTTGCTCCCTAGCCAGCCTTCCTACTATTCAAGTTCTTAATTAATGAAGAGCCACTAATTTAAAGTGCATTTGTAGCTGCTCAAAGCTCTTACTTATTAGGAATATCAATCATCAAAGTGCACTTTCATTCCAGTGTGGACCAAAATACACTCAGTTTAGGTGGGTGTGCATGAGCACACCCACAGTGTATCTCAACACCCTTCAGGCAAAGTTGGAGACAGGCAAGACAGTTCTTATCTTTTACAGCAACCCAGGTGACAAGAAACAAGTTTGGCCACTTCTTTACACAGCCATTTGTATTCTCCTGGGGGAACTCCCCACAAGCCACATGGAATTTATAGGTGAACAAAACAACACTGAACCAGATTGCAGACTGCAAAAGGAACCTTTTCCTCTCAGAATTCTGTTTGCACTACAGCAAAATACCTATGCAAGCACTTGCTGCAACTTCAAAGTTAAAATAACGTGGTCTAGATTGAAAGGGCACTTACAAAACTTTATGTGTGGGGTCTCCAGGATGGAGGCTTTTTCCCACATTAAGATTTTAATCTTGAATCAAAGATCTGGAAAGAAAAAAGTTCAGTTGTTGCCTTGTAGGAAGACTATGCAGGACCTTTTGTAGTTCCACAGATTTAAAATATTTATTTTTAAATGCTGACATGAAAGCAGAGAGCTCAGTGTTTTGCCACTCTTTACATGGAAACCTTCTTTGTGGTTCTTTACTTCTCATTTTAAAGCAATTGTTCATTTCTGTATGTCTTGGACTAGGCAAGGTAGGAAAAAATTTATATAAAACATACAATTTCTCTTTCTGAAAAAAAAAATAATTGCGAAACATTTCTTCAGTTTAACAAAGGAAATTTCAAACACTTGCCAATAACCAGGAGCAAAATAAAGAACTAACAAACAAAAATGGTTCTTCTGAGATTGGAAAGATTTTGTTTTGTGGAATACCTTTGTCATGAAACAGTCACGACAGATCTAAGAACAGTGTTTTGGAAAATACCACTGTAGTTAAGTTGATTGCCAGAGCTTATCAATACCTTTCACTTTCTGTGGTATGAAGTGATTCCTTTAGGCTGAGAGGCTCGCTGAAATCTCTCGCACAGGCTAAAAAAGTGTTTCCAGGCTGTGCTGAGCTCAAGGATTGCCTAAATCTTTTCTGTAACACCACAAAATACACATTATTTCCCCTGCAGTGCTGCTACTGTTTTCTTCTATTGAGAATAACATGAAACTTAATTTAAATTTTGAGCACACTTTCTGAATTTTGTTCCTTTTCTCTCTTTCCAGGATGCAAAAATGCTTTCACATTTTGCTCTCTTCCTCCTGCACTGCAGTGACTGGGACAAGCATCTTTCTAAGCGTTGCCACCCACAAGGCCAGTGTTCAGCATCAAGGCAGCCAAGAAGAATATTTATGCCTATGTCAAACCATCTTGGTACTGTAGATACAGGGGCAAAAAAGCCCCAGCAGACTTATGGCACTTAATCTTGTGACTGATATGTTCAGCTTCAAGTTCCCTGAAGATGGATTTAACACCTTTCTAACACTTCTGTTAATACCCAGGTGATTTTCCATGTTTCTCTTACCATTTACCAAGGGTATTTAATGGAAGTATAGTTTGACAGTTTCAAACCTGTTTTTTTAACCCAGAAAAATGAGTAGACATTTTGTCTGCAGTTTTCCTTTGTAGCTGTAGACCTCTAGAAATTATTTTTCAGACAACACCTAACCTTTTGAAAAGCAAATCTGTTCTTTTCACCAAACTATGGGTAAGTCTCTCATAAAAATAAAATAATTCTCAGTTTACCAGAGACCCAGTAACATAAAAACTGCCCATCCATTATTTCAGATCTATTTCTGTGTCCTCATTAAATTGCCTCCAAACTGGCTCGAGATTTCTCAATGGCCCAGGCGAGATTGAAGGCAGCTGTTCAAGCTGATGAGCAGAATGGGTCCAAATTGCTCCCACAAACAGCAAAAGGAGATGGTGTAGTATGGGGCAAACATGTGGCTAAGACCTGGGATGCTTGGCTTAGTTTTTCTGCTGCTCTTTGGGGGACAAGGATACTAGGACAGCTGGCAATATCTTGCTTTTTCCTTACCCTTTCCTTGCCATGTTGTATTCCTGTGCCACTCATCTCA